>NW_008340854.1:4032845-4059002 GCF_000622305.1 Nannospalax galili
TTTAGGGTTACCTCTTCAGAGGGGGGAATGTTGGAGGGGAGGGAGTAGGCATGGATTTGATCAAAACACCTTATATGCATGTATGAAATTCTCAATAAAGTTTTGTAAAAATTAAGAACAAAAAACAAAACCTGATCATCTGAGTTTAATCCCCAGAACTCACATGGTGGTAGGAGAGAACTGACTCCTATAATCTCCACTCTGCCCCCACATACATGCTATAAAATAAATACATAAATGTATAAATAAATAGACAAATGCTAAAAAAAAGGCACTGTACAATTGTGAAAAATTGTACACTGTGTGTACAGGTCCATAATAGCTTATTAAAATCCTTCTCAGAATCTGGGTATATGGCATGCTGTGTCAGTCATACTAGGCCAATCACTGATTAGACTTGGTTTTGCACCTGGTACAAGCAGCCATTTTACAGTAATTTTCAGATCAGATGAGTCGAAAGTTCCAACTTGGCAAAATGTGTGTCTTCTCAAACTCAAAACACAAAATTAAAAGAAAGTCAGTTCCTTATATGGTTTGGTTACTAGGATGCTGGCTCCATGCTACATATAAAAGGTTAATACTGGAAAAGTCAGTAACTACCATGAACAGGACCTTGTCTGATCACTGTCAAAAACACATAATCCCACATAAGTTATCACCTTCTGAAGTAAATTAAAGTTAAAAAAATAAACATTTAATGAATATTCACTTGCCTCTGGTCCAAGAAAAGTCTTAAGAAATAAGCTTTCCTTTAATTAAAATAAAAATAACCCAGAAAGCTGAAATAAAGATCTGAGGAACACAAGCTATGGGTCTGATGGCAACACCATTCTGTTCATGCAAGGATCTGGAAAATACATTTTCTGGGTAGAGCTGGGTCTAGTATCTCCACTACTGAGCTAACAAGTCTAAAAATAAAACTGGTACAAAGGTACCCAGTGGTTCTGTAAACAGTTTGCTCTTACAGACTGCAAATACATCAAGCACTGGCCGAGACACAAAACCCATCCATCCACCAACTGACAAGTATTAAGCACTTACTAAGTGCTCTGGGGGACGTTCACACATGCAAGGCTGTTCTAGGTCCCTAAGTATCATAAATCAGGTTTATAAAACAAGATAGAAAGGAACAGAAAAATAAAAATAAAAGGTAAACCACAACTCAGAGACAGTGGTGTACTGTTGCTCTGAAGGCCTGAGCAGTAGGCAAAAGCCCATAGAGGGGCACTGCAGGAAGGCTAGGTTCACAGGTGCTGGGATGAAAACGCACAGCCAAAATCCTACACTGTTTAGGTAAAACTTTGTCTTGAAGGCCAGCTAGGATTTACCTCTCTAGGAATTTTGGGAGGCTGGAGGAGGAGGGAGAAATTCCTTCTAGAAGAGATTGGCATGGGCACTGTTGAGGAAGAGATGCCTCAGGCCTGCCTGGAACAATGGAATAGGCTGGAGCAAATATCTCTTAGAGAAAGCAAGCTAGATGTAGGAGGTCTTGGATACCAAGCAGCTAACGAATTTGAACCCTTATTTCTCAAAGTTTGCAAAGCCATCTGAAATTTTGGCCCAGGAATTAACATGATGAACTATGTCTGGGTCTGTCTAAAAATGTTTCAAGCAAGTCTACAGCACTTACACAAAAGAAATGGAGAGAGAATTTTTAAATTACATTTATATAGTTTACACGTACTTTATGCATTTTAGTGTGTGTGTTGCATGCACACTTGCAGGTTGTGGCATGTTTATGGAAGTCAGAGGACAACTTGCAGAGGTTGGTGTTTTTATTTCTACCATATGGGTCCCAGGGATCAAACTCAGGTCATCAGGTTTGCTGGCAAGTACCATTACCTGCTGAGCCATCTTGCTGGCCCCAAAGACAATTTTTAAAAATAATGTAATGATCCCGGGCATGCTGGCACATGCCTTTAATACCAGCACTCAGGAGACAGAGGCAGGCAGATCTCTGTGAGTTTGAGGCCAGCCTGTTCTCCATATCAAATCCAGGCCAGCTGTGACTACAGGGAGACCCTGTCTTGCACTTACACACATGCAGGTATAACACTCAAAGAAATAAAATAATAAATTAATTAAATAACTAAAAACAATGTAATGTTAGTTTAGAAATGGACATATTTTCATAGGTATATATATAAAGCCCTATCACAGTGACTAAGTCTTAGATCATATAGTAAATCACATTTACATGAATAAGTGCTATAATCACTAAAAGATCCATTTGGAGCAACCATGGAAAATGATTTCTGAAAGGCACACCCAGGTATACTATATCTACTCTCCTTCTTCACCTCCCTTATACCTGACTAGGGTCTTTATTTTGTTTTTAAGCACTAGAGATTTCCTTATGTACCTCAAAGGAAGAGCTATTAGTCATCAATCTAGAAGGTGTGAGTTAATAGGGTCTTTGTTCACAAAATTTTATTATAGGCTTGAACCCCAGATAAATGCAAAATAAAAACACTGGAGGGCATTTGACAGATCTGTCAGCTAAGCAGCCCCAAGGGTTTCTGCGAAGGTCCCTGGGTATATCTGCAGCAGTGGTTTCTTCACTGGTATCTGTGGTATGGTTGATCTTACATCATTGCTACTGGCTCCTCTGGCCTGGTTTCTGGCTGCCCTGCAGTTCCACTTCCAATTGAGGCTTGAAGATGCTCAAAGATGACGCTGGCCTTTTCCTACCTTGTAGAGGCTTCTGCCTCAATATACTAGCTCCTGGCAACTTCAGAGTTTTCCCACCTTTGTTTCCCAACAAAGCACTATGGGGAAAACAGAGTATAAAAGCAAGCTTTACTGTATCTCAATTCATCAAGTCATTTTACTGACAAGTACCTAAGAAAGGCTACAGAAGCAAGGATATTCGGAGCTGTATTTTCTACTCTGCTGATTATCAGAGATACCAAGATTAAAAACTATAAACCAGAGACCAAATAAATTACAAGACAGTTCAAGATACTAAACTTTGAAAAGTTTTCAGAGAAAAGGCAAGAAGAAAACCGACTAGTAAAAGGCCTGCTTTCTAAACCTTGAGCCACATTCACATAGCTTCCACAGAAAATCCCAATTCATGCCAGTGTCACAGAGGGAGAGGTGCTTACCAAGACTGCCAGTGACAGTGGGTGAAAAGAAAAAAGAGAACTATGCCCAGCACAGGGCATAAATCTCCCTTCTTCTGAAAGCATTGCTAGGTGATGAGAAAATTTCTAGTTTAAAAAGGGTAGGGGAACCTTTTCATTTCAAACTGAATCAGAAGCTAAATTCTTTAATATGTTCAAACATTCAGCTTCCTAGAGAGAAACAACACGAAAACATAATATATGGTAATTACTAGGTCAATACTTAATTGAAGAGAGAAAAGAAACTCAAGAGTAGGCCATTCTGGAGGCAAGCATTGCCATCTCTCTTCATTTCTGCCATTCTTTCATTCACTGAGCACTGTTTGGCATTCTGGAGGACACAAAGCAGAATTTAGTATTCAGTTCCCCTCAGTACTGGGGGAAAATCCAAATCAAAGTTGTAAAACAACCCACTCAAAACTATCCTGTTTTGAAATCTGCCTTAAACATGAAAAGGCATTTCCAATTTAAAATGCAAAGGTAACCCTTCTCACAGAGAGGCCATTATTTGGATAGAGACATGTGGTAAACATTTCCTAGGGAAAGAGCAAATGAAAAAAGGTCAAAGGCAAAAGTCAACTGGGAAGGGCTGCAACATCTCAGCAAGTTACAATTTAAGGAGAGCTACAGTCTGTGGGTGGGAACATAAATCACCTCATCCCTTACGACTGGGGTTTAGAGAAAAGCTCCGGCTTTTCTGGGCAGAATACCATGACATCTGTTCATCTTGTCATAACAGCAACCAAGTTGATTTAAGAAAATATTCTCTTTTCTAGAGCTGTTGGTTTATAATTACACGATTTCTCTTGAGCCCCAGTTTCCTTAAGACATGTTTATTCTGCACATCTGCTCTCCCCATACCTGATCACACAAAGGTATCATAAAGAGCAAAGAAACAGGTATAAAAAGACCAGCCCTCAAAACAGATCAAAGCAAACAGCCCGTGGAGTCCTTTGGAAATCTTGGCTGGCAGCTCTTGTAAATAAAAGTGCTTCTAAAGCAGAAAGCATTCAACTACCGTATTTATATAGGGCGTGATTGACAGGTCAGTTATTAACTTCATAAAAACACAGGCAATGTTAACTAGCAAGAATGTTTGTTCTAGCTGTTCTATCTGAAGGAAAATGAAATCCAAGATAGAATGGCTTGCTCTCTGTTTCTTTTAAGTATTTATTTTAGAACCGTGCAGTATAAAAGAATGTTTTTTCAAGTCAGTGAACTTAAGCTATTTTGCTTACTGTTCTGGAATTTAAGTATGTTGTTATAATTCTTTAGAAAACAAATGTTACATTTACTAAAGGCAAATTCCAACGGTGCATCATGAGCTTTTGAAGCCCTCAACAAATTTTTATTCTTTTGAATTACTAAAACTAAAGAAACTTTATATTAATTAACCTTTTTTCCACTAACTAAAGTAGATCAAATTAGGGAATCAAAACACACACAAAAAAAGGCTTTCTCCTAGTGGTCTGGATACAACCATATGTTTCTTGAATTACTTGAGGCAGCAGGTCTAAGATCTGCCAGGAGGCAGTATGGATAAACTGATATGTATTTCATTAACATTATATTGAGGGTTTTACCTTATTATGAATATACTCTATCACATGTGATCATTTACTACAATCTTACAAGGTAGGAAATTTTATTTTTAAAATTCTCTTAGAAAATAATGTCAACTGCACATACATGTCTGGTCAGGAAATCCTGAAGGAATACTAAAATCCCTTTTTGCATCCAATCAAGTTTCTTTGTTTTGGTTTTTGTTTTTTTAAATCTTGAAGCTTTAACATGGTTAATGCACACATCCATTCCAGCAGGCACTAACAAAAATGTTAGCTAACAAACTTGAAGAGCAACTTTTTTAGTGGTAGCTCTGATCAACTACTTAAGTGAAGAAATCTTAAAACACTTGTATTCAAACAATCCAGACTCTTCTTCATTTATAAAATGATTTAAGTAACAGAAAAAAATGGAAGAAAAAGTTAAAGCGGGCAAAAACAAGTTTTGCTTTTTAGAATCAATCATGAATACTTTTAAGATTAGACTCATATAAAGTTGGCATTTCCTAGCCAAATTCATGCTTATGAAATGGACTGGTGTTTATGTGCATATTTGTTTATGTGTGTTTAATATCCTCAGGCCTCAGAGTTTTTTCCATGTTAACTTAAGTTTTATAAAATGTCTCTTAAATGTTATTTAAAAGCCTATTTGTTATCAAATGATTTGCTCTTAGCAAAGGCTGTCATCATATGAGCTGCACTAAACACAAGAACAAACCCAAAATCCCCAGAAAAATCCATCCTTATTCATCAGTACATTTCATGTACCACAATCGTGCTTGCTCCTGCACTGAAAAACAGTCACCTTTTAGAACACAGAATTCTTATGAAGTAAATACTCAGCTCAGAACATGCCCTGGCCTCCTTCACTACCCAGCCCTCTCCCTTCCCCCACAAGACTATATTTTCAAATTAGAATATTTGTTTTGACAGACTTCTGCTTTCTTAATTTTCTGGCAAAGGCTTTTTTGTGCACTCCTAGCCAGTAATGAACATTTTGCCAAAAATATGCAACTCTTGGCAAGACAAGAATAGGGGCGAAAAAACCCTGCCGGCAGAGCCTTCCAGAATTGAAGATAAAAGCAGGTACAGTGGATGAACAGAATCCTCTCCCTAACGTATTATAATTTCCCGTTTTCCCTGCTTCTCTCTGTCGTGAGGAAAACTTTCATTTGGCAGTCTCACATACCTTCTCTATACTATACAATGCAATGGGAAATGAGTCCTCCAATCTTGCTTTCTAATTAAAGAACTACTTTTCTAAATGAAAAATGTAGGTTAGTTAATCCTACTCAGAGAGCAAATCTCCCAAACAACTTCTTAATAATAGTTTCTCAGGAAAATTAAAATCCATTGAACTTGTTTAATCCAGTGGAATACTTCTCTTTCATTATTTCTCCAGTCACATTTAAAGACTTAACACTCAAAAACTTAACAATGCAAAATGGCTCCACCTTCCCCCAACTAGGTTCCAAAGGGCTGGGCAAAGAGTCAGCAGATGCCTCAGAGAGCTGAGGGGGTGGAAGAAGTGAAGAACCTCTCACAACTACCCAGAGTCTTGGGAGGAGTCCACAGACGATTTCCTGCATGAGTGGATTCAAGTACTTTGCAGAAAAACAAACCAAAAAAAAAAAAAAAAAAAAAAATACTCACCAATTTTGAAACAGATAAGCACATCTCAAAGAAAATCTGATTTCTGAAATAGTCAATCACTGCTGAAAGATCTTCCTACACACTTCACTTAACTACTAGTGTCTCCTGCACTCTATTCTCAGTCCTTTGGAGATTTCATTCACTGGCCATAAAATGCCATCTATACATGGAAGATTCCAGACCTCACTCCTAGGCTCCAGGCCCCATGTATCCAGCTGCCAAGTGGATATGCCTCACTGGATGTCCCTCAAGCATCTCAAGACAAGGGTCAAAAGTAAACTGGGGGCTGGGATGTAGTTTAGTTGGTACAGTGCCTGCCTAGCATGCAAGAAGCCCTGGGTTCAGTCCCCAGCACTACATACTGTCAACTATATGTAGTGGCTCACACCTATAATTCCAGAACTCCAGAGGTGAAGGAGGGAAGACAGGAAGTTTGATGTCATCCTCAGCTACATAGTAAATTTGAAGCCAGCCTAGGACACATAAGACCTTTTTTTTTGCAAAAAAGAAAGGGAGGGAAGGCAGGAAAAAAAGTGAACCTGGTATTTTCTCCTACCAATCTGCTCCACCTCCTCAACACTCACTTTTATGACACCAGGAGATCCAGAAACTGCAAGGCAAAACCCTGCCCCCTCCATCTTCTTACCTAACCTATCATTTCCATCAGGTCCTATGAAATCTACTGTCTTAACATCTCAAACAGTAGCTTCCTCTCTTTCTTTCTTGAGTCATTTTTGTCTTGAACTCACACTCCTCTCTTCTCACCTCAGTCTACCCAGGCTCCTAGAGTGTATTTTTAAAAACACACATTAGCCTACCAATAAGAATCTAGTCTGTCAACAAGATTCTAAGACTATTTTAAGTGTATACTCCATACTATGATGGGAGAGTCATGGTATAAAGCAGGTACCTTCAATTTAAGAAACGTGTCCAAACCACCCTGTATCACCTGGCCTTCCTTCTCCCCACAGTTCTTCACTTGACTGTCTTATATTCATTCAAGTTCAGATCCTCACTTCTCCAGGAAGTGTTTCCTAATGGATCATCTTCAGCTCCATTCTGCTTCCAAATCACTCCCTGCACTCTCTGAAACAGAACACTCATGCCTTAGGCATGTAGTTCAGAGCACATCTACTCTATCTGACTCTGAGATTCTTGCTGTTAAAGATTCAACTTATTTTTCTTCCAGTACTCAGCACATTTCTTGGCACACCACAGGTCAAGAAAGCCCATTGAGTAAATGAATCTAACAATAGCTAAATGTTCTGTGCCATTTCCTCTGTGCTTGGCACTCCTTTAATCTCCCTGTGTGAACAGTGTTAACTCAATCACACAAAACCTCTAGGAGGCATTTTCCCTATTCTATACACAAGGCTGCTAAAGCAGAAAGAATGAATGTGTTTCATTATTCCTCTAATATGACCTGGTTTTCTTATCTTCAACAGAGTAAACATGAGTCATTTTATTCTGCTTCTCAGGAAAGAGGATATGATTAAACCACTGGAAAACTGTTTGGCAAAACTGTTGCTTTTAGAAATAGTGTATATTATTTAACAAAAAATGCTTTGATATAATGGAAAATAAGTGGATTCAGAGTCATAGCTGAATTTGAACACCAGCTTTGTATCACATTCGATATGAAGCACAGAGTCGATTAATCATGGAAACTCCCAAGTGTGTCATCTAGTAGGGCATCAGTAAGACATCCTATTGGATAGCTAGGACACAGGAGATATTCGTAAGAAGCTCCTCACAGGCTTTATTATAAAGTTGAGTATACTGATGTGATTTTGGACAGGAGCAATACAAAGAGATGATGTTTCCTCCTCATACAAAAGGAATTAGGACGGATTGCTGTTTATTTCTATTTTGATTCTCCTTGTGGATAAAACTGGTATAAACAGTTGAAAAAGTTTTTAAATTTGCAGATATTTCCACGGAATGTGAGAAAATTTCTAGTAAAAAACTGAGCGAATTAACCCACATTTGTTTTAAGGCTTTCAGTATAAATTAGGAAATGAAAAAAACCATTGAGTATTAATGAAAGTTTGAAAACAGCCTCAAAATTTTTCAAAAAACAATGAGAAGCAAAACTGACTAAACTATGCACACTGTAGAGACTGTCTACACTCTTGTGGCACTAATGGAATCTTATATAATATAGGCAGTGCTCCCAGCCCTACAAATTATGAACAGCTCAGTAGATAAATCTCAATAAGCCTCCACATCAAACAGACTGGAAGAAATCAAAAGACCGCTGAGCTAAGCCAGACCAGGCTGATATTTTGTTTTATTGGTTAACTGTTATGCTTGGAAAGGCATAAAGTTTAATTGCAAGGCTTGAGGTGTATGTAAAAAATGCCTGACTTAAGTAAAAATACTGATCATAGCATCTGTCACTAGTTAAAATACGTGGAGCTCTTTATCCAGGATATTTTTTGCTGTTTACATTTTAAATAAATGAAAATAGCCAGTCACATGGTGACGAAACATGAATCACTGTTTCAGCTTTCTGAGAATATTTGGAAATCCCAGGTGTAAATGAGGGAGTAACAGTGCTGTTAATCTGAATCATGTGAAAGTTAAAAGGGGAAAGGATCTGGCTTAGTTTATGGCTTCTTGTGGTATTAAGCATAGGTTTGTCACAAATATTAATGAATACAACACTGTATTGGAAAAGTGAAATCTGGTATAATTTGGATCTTTTTACTACTTTCTACTGAATAACTAATGCCACTTGGCTAAACAAGCAACAAAACTCACCATTTTCAGAAGGCCCTGGGAGAAAGTTCTCCCAGTAAAGTACAGTAAAGATTTTCTGAAAGACTGAAAATGAGGGCCTCAATTCTGCTACCAAAAGCCACCCAAAGTCCGCAAACAGCATCTACATGTGTTCAAAGGCACAGCAAGATCTATAATGCTTTCCTCTCCTAAGAACTTGGCATTTCTTTGATAGTACAAAGCTAATTTATAACAAATAGTATACCACATCTAGGGTACAAAAGGAAGAGTCCTACTGTGGATGTGACTCAACTGAGAGAATGCTGGCCTAGCATGCAAAAAGCTCTAGGTTTGGTCCCCAGGACCACATAAACCAGGATACTGGCACACAGGCCTGTAATCCCAGAACTCCAGAGGTGGAAGCAGGGGAATCAGGAGTTCAAGGTCATCCTTAGCTTCAGTCAGTTCCAGGCTAAATGGGACCCTGTCTCAAAACAGTATCATCAACAAAAAGAAGAGTCCCAAAGAAAAAGAGAACAACAAATACTGAGACAGTGGGTTGGTTCATTCAATTAATTTAAAACAAGTACAAAAATGAGAGTTTTCTATGCACCAAGCACCACCATGAAAGCCCTCCAATAAGCACTATCACATTTATACCTCTCTCAAAAACTCCAGAGGCAGACACCATTATGATTCTGAGGACGCTGAGATGAAGACACCAGAGCCGAGGGCACTAAGAGACATGTACACAAAGTTAAATCTAGAATTGCCTCTCTCAACATGCATCACTTTTGCCTCCTATATAAGGCAGATTCTGACTAAGTCATGGTACACAAGGAGCATAATACTCAACACTCAGGTAAGCCAGGGTCAGATTAAGGAAGACTTCCCAGAGGTCAAAAGATCTGAACTGAATCTGAAGGGTGGAAAAAACAGCCTAGTTTAAAAATAAATGAAGGGGTATGCTTCCTGTGCCTGCTTGAAGATGAGAGCGCTTAGTTTCTGCTCCTACTCCAGCCACCTCTACCACCCTGCTTCCCTGCCATGATGGACTCTTGCCCCTTTGGAACCAGTAAGCGGGCAGTTGATGCAGAGCTTCAGAAGATAGGGCTGTGATGCTCAAAGGAGGAGACAGTCAGAGTTCAATCTGAAAAGCCAGAGGCAGAAGCAGAGCCCTACAAGTTTCTTTCCAGCTGTGATTCAGCTTTAAAACACAAGCTCAATGGTAGATGCATATATCAGAAAGAAGAATGCATGGTTTTACAGCAACCACCCAGGCCATCCTGATGCTCCAGCACTATAAGTCTTACAATATCATGCTCAGAAGATGTACCTATCCCTAGCAGAACTGATCATTTCTTTTTCCTTTTTGAGACATTGTCTCCCCGCAGCTCCAGCTGGCCAGGAACTTGCTATGAAGACTAGGCTGGCCTTGAACTCACAGAGATCCACCCACCTATGTCTCCCAAGTACTGGGACTACAGGTGTGTACCACCATGCCTAGCCAGAGATCACTTCCTATACCTCACTGCCACATCAACAGGTGGCCTTACGACAGAACACCAGGCACCACTCAACTGGGTCACAATCTGACATGTTAAGGTGACAGCAAAGATAAAAACACTCAAACAATAAAGATAAGATGAAGTATCCTTACAAAGAAACACAAAAAAGGACTTAACTCCAGATGCCTAGGTCCCACTGCAAAAACACAAACATGATTAGCCAAGACAGTATGCCTCCTCCAGAAATTAGCATCCCCATCATAATGTTTCCTGAGAAAGGCAACCTAGCTGATGCACAAGACAATTATAAGAAGAGCAATTGTAAATATGTTCAAGGAACTCAAAAAAGATATAAATAAAAAATGAATGAAGGTGAAAACACAAGACAGTTGAATAAATTAAACAAAGACATGAAATCAGAATTCAATAAAGAGATAGAATCTCTGAAGAAAAGCCAACTTGAAATAAACTTTAAATGAAAAACTCAAAAGATCAGACAAAAATCTCAAAGGAAAACTTCTCTAATAGATTGGGTGAAGTGGAAAAGAGAATCAGATCTTGAAGACAAGGTTCAGAAAAAGGATCACTTGATCAAAGAAAATGTTCCACCTAAAATGACCCTGGAAGGGAACATATTAAGACCTCTGGGACACTATATAAAGAGAAAACCTATAAATCATATGTATAGAAGAAGAGGGTAAAACCCAATTAAAAGGTAGAGAAAATGTTTTCAACAAAATCCTAGAAGAAAATTTCTCATATCTAAGAATAGAGATACCTATTAAGGTATAAGAAGCATACAACAAATAGAATCAGAAAAGAAACTCCTTACATCATACAATAGTCAAAATAATAAATGTACAGAACAAAAAAAGGATATTGAAAGATGCAAGAAAGATCAAGTCACTTATAAAGGCAGGCCCTTCAGAATAACAGCTAACTTTAAGTGGCAACTATGAAATCCAGAAGGGCTTGGACCAAGGTCCTACAAGTCATAAAAGAACACAGATGCCATCCCAGGCTACTATATCCAACAAAACTATCAACTGTAGTTGAAGAGAAAGTAAAATTTCCCATGACAAAAAAAAAAATATTTAAGGGATTTATGTCCACTAAGCCAACTCTACAGAGGATACTAGAAGGAACACTTTGAAGAGAAGATCAAGCACATTCAAGAAGGCAAAAGAAATAATTCCAGAGCAGTTAACCAAAAGAAGTTAAGAAAATAACACTGCAACAACAACATAATAGAAATTTATAAACATTGGTCAGTAATAATCCCCAATTTTAAAGGTCTCATTTCCCTCAATAAAAAGACACAGACTGATTGATTGGATTAAAAAACAGGAATCATTGATTTGCTCCTACCAAGGAACATAACTCACCATCAATGACAAACACCACCTTAGGATAAAAGGATAGAAAAAGGTATTCCATGCAAAGGGAAGCAAAAAGGAAGCAAACATAGTTATTCTAATATCTGACAAAATATACTTTAAAACTAGTAAGAAAAGATAAGGAGGGACAGTTCATATATGTTGATAGGAAAATCCACCAAGATGATACCATAATCCTAAACATATATGTAAACTGTAAGGGCATTAATTTTATAAAAGAACCCCTATTAGATTAAAATAACAGATTGACTCCAACACATTGAAAGTGGATGAATTCAATACTCCACTCTTACCAACAGACAAGTCATCCAGACAAAAACTAAATGAAGTCAGGCATGGTGTTGCATGCCATTAATTCCAGCACTCAGGAGGTAGGTGCAGTCAGATCTCTATGAGATCTAGGCCAACTTAGTCTGCATAGTAAGTTACTGGCCAGCTCTGGCTATAGGGAGACCCTGTCTCAAAACAAACAAACAAACAAACGCAAAATACTCTAAACAGAGAAACTCTGGAGTTAAATAGCATGATATGTCAAATGGATGTAACTGACATTTGCAAAATATTTCCATCCAAACAACACAGAATACATTTTCTTCTAAGTATTCCATGGGACATTCTCCAAAATCCTCCATATATTAGGACACAAAACAAGTCTGAACAAATTGAGAAAAATGGAAATAACATGCTGTATTCCATTGACCACAAAGAAATATAGCTGGATATCAACAACAATAGATATGGAAAAAGTACCAAAGCACATGAGAACTAAACAAGATAATGCTAAATGCTAATAGGGTAAAGGGAAAATTCAGGAAGAATATTTTTTAAAATTCCTAGAATTGAATGAAAATGAAAACAGCATACCAAAATCTATGGGACATAATGAAAGCAGGTCTAAAAGGAAAACTTATAGCCATAAGTGCTTACAATAAAATTAGAAAAACCTCATATTTAATAACATTGTAATGCATCTGTAGCCTTGGAAAACTTGGAGCAAACAACACCTAAAATAACAGATGGAGAGACAAAAAAAATCAGGAATGAAATAATAGAAATGAAAAAAAAAACAAGTAATGAAATAAAGAGTTGGTTCTTTAAAAAAAGAGTAACAAGATTGACAAAGTTTGAGAAGATCCAAATTAATAAAATCAGAGGTGTAAGGGAAACAGTACAACATACTCCAAGGAAGTTCAGAAAATCCTAAGAACATATTTTAGAAATCTATATTCTAATAAGCTGGGAAATTGAATAAAATGGATGAATATATATTCATGCATATATAAACAAATGAAGGGATAAGCATTTTAGGAATAGAAAAAGAATGAACAAAAACATCTAAAGCAGGAGTAGGGAGGGATTAGCACTCAAAGGTGAGGCCCAGCAGAGAGGTTAGCTTGATAAAGTGTGTGTTATTTGCTGGTGTAGGAGAAAGTAGTTGGAAGGAGTTTAATAAATATTTGTGGGTTTGAATAATAGGAGATAAGGTGAAAAGGAAAGGTGCTAATTATAAAGGGCCTTGAAAACAAAGATGAAGAAAATACAATTAACTAACAAATAATGTAGGCAAACGTTCAACCTTCCTACTAATAAAAGCAAAGTAAATTGGAAAAACATGGTCATTGTCCCCACACAGTCCCTTAAATATGTATTAAAAAATAATTATAGTTGGGGGCTGGAGAAATGGCTTAGCAGTTAAGAGCACTGGTTGTTCTTGCAGAAGACCCAGGTTCAATTCCCAGCATCCATGTGGCAGCTAACCTCCAGTCTTTAACTCCAGTTACAGGGGATCCAATGATCTCTTCTGACCTCCCTGGGCACTGCACAACACGGGTGTACCTACATACATGCAAACAACATACTCACACACATAAAATAAAAATAATAATTGTTATAGCTACTGCTGAGATTATACAACGCAGATAAATTTGTTAATTGATATCATCTCACTTAAATGAAGCTTGGTTATTAGTTTCATGAAATGTTTATATTCTTTAACCCAGAGTCCCCATTTCTGATCATGTATTCCAGAGAAAGAATAAAAAAATACAAGTAAAGACAAAATGCATGAGAGAATATTCCTTGAACCACTTTTCATAGTATGAAAAAGTTAAATGGAATGTAAATGCTCTATGAATGATAGGTAGCTGGTTAAAACAAAAGAAAGCAGTCTTCTTTTAAAAAGGGGGGGTGCAATTAGAAGGATATGAACCTTAGATTGCTGGCAAAAGAGAGCGAAGGAAATGACAGTGTGCAGGAAGATCACATGCAGAACTGCTTTCTGAGACTGACTAACTTATTTTTTAAAAATCTGAGACTCTTATGCTGGGCGTGATGGCGCAGCCTTCAATTCCAGCAGAGGCAGGCAGATCTCTGAGTTCAAGGCCAGCCTGGTCTACATAGTGAGTTCTAGGACAGCTGGGGCTACAGGGAGACCCTGTCTCAAAAAGACAAAAGAAAAAAAACCCGAGACTCATATGGAATTCAAAGATAAGTGGTACACAGGGTCCTAGAAATTACACACAGCTGATATCATCTAAATGACGGTACCAGACATATTAAAACTTTTATAAATAAAGATATGTACTGTGGTGTATTTTTTTATTTATGCTGTATTTATAATTTTAAAACTAGGGGAAAGAAAAGATTTAATAGTAATAGAATTGTTATGTGTATGTTATGTGTAGTGGTGCAAGCCTGTAATGCCCACAAACGGGAGAGGGAGACCAAGAGAATCAAGAGATCAAAGTCATTCTTGGCTATAAAGAAAGTTTAAGGTCACCCTAGGCTACAACAGTGTCTCAAAAAAGTAAAATAAAAAGTGATAGTTATCAAGAAAACTAATTTGTTCATGATAAAGAATTTACTTTAGCACTTATGAAAAGATAAAGTGCATGGTATTACATGAAAAATGTTTTTAGGGCTAGTGAGACGTCTCAGTGGGGAAAAAAGAGCGACCGTAACCAAGTCTAATGATCTGAGTTCCAACTGTGTGTGGCACACACACACTAATGATAAATAAAATTTGAAAAAAAGTTTTGACTGGAAAATATATCAAAATGATAACCAAGGTTGCTGGTTTTTTAAGACAGGGCCTCGCTACATAGCCCAGGCTATCATGGAATTTAAGATCCTCCTGCTTCAATCTTCTGAGTACTGGTATTACAGGTGTGTGCCATGCCACCATGCCCTGGTTCAAGATTGATTCTGTTCGTTTGCTTTTGTCTTTTTGAGACAGGGTCTCCCTGTAGCCCCAGCTGTCCTAGAACTCACTATGTAGAACAGGCTGGCTTTGAACTCACAGAGATCCGCCTGCCTTTGCCTCCCGATTGCTGGGATTAAGAGCATGCGCCACCACACCCGGCTGTTTGTTTTAAGACAGAGTCTCCCTATAGTCCCAGGTAGCCCAGAACTTGCTATGTAGGCTAGGCTGGCCTCAATTTCACTGAGATTCACCTGTATCTGCCTCCTAAGTGCTGAGATTAAAAGTATGCACCATCATGCCTGACTCAAGACTGCTTTTGAATGAAGAGAAAGACAAGTTTTCCACATTCTCCATATTTGTCTTAATAATCATATTTTTTTCCAACATAAAAACAGAAGTGAAACAGAATGTGACAAGAGCAGAATTCTGGGGACGATGGCAGAATCCTCTCACCTAGCCTGGCTCTGGAAAACTCTGTGGTCCCAATTACTCTTAGACACCCTGTGAATCCAGCAGTACATCCACTGGTGGCTAAAGCAATTGTTTTGAATATAGGGAAAGATAGCTCATTTGTGGGTGCTAACACCAGGAAGGACTGGAGGGACAAAAGGCTGAGCAAAGTATAAAAGACTGGGTGTATGGAAAATAAAGTTCATACGTCTAGTAAACACTGATGGATATTTTTCTTCAACTCACAATAGCATTCGGTTCTCTAGGCAGCCAAGGTTCTCAGCAAACAGATCAAAACTTAGATTTGCAAGCAACAAATATCATTGACACCATTTAGTATTCCTCAAGAGAGAATAAAGATATTGACAATTATAGAGTAATTCTGATTATAAAGGACCTATTCCTAGGCCTAAGGATATGGTTTGGTCATACAGCACTTGCCTAGCAGACACCCAGCCCTGGGTTTGATCTACTGCCACACCCCATCACTGCCACCCAACAAAAGAATATACACCAAAAATCATGGAGTCCTCCTAAAAAGCAGAGAAGCACCTTAAGAGTTGGTCAAACACCAATTACTGCTTAGCACACACAGGCTGCAGCATATGCATCATAGAGCACATAAGAATCATCAGATGCTTGCCTCTTGGGTTATTCTAGAACAAGAGTAAACTAGACTTCTAATGTGCAATCCATCCCCTTCTTTCGTATTACTACTTCCCTTCACAATAACACCTAATTCTTCCTTAATTATTCTGCCTAGTGTTTTGTTTGTTTACAAGCACATTTTATATTCTCTAAGAATAAGCTGTCCTTGCTGCTTAGCACTAAGTTTAGCACACAACTGATGCTTAATACATATTGTTTTATAGGTATCAGATCATGTGTACAAAGTTACGCTAAATTAAGTCAAATGGAGAAATATGACTTCTGTTATTGTGACTTTTAAAAAACCTACGAAGAATACCATTACATGTATAAGGCTCTGAAAAATCATTAAATTTCAATTTAATGGGATCAAGGGGAATTTTTAGAGAAAGGAACTCCCA
The DNA here is from genome assembly GCF_000622305.1 of Nannospalax galili. NCBI lineage: Eukaryota > Metazoa > Chordata > Mammalia > Rodentia > Spalacidae > Nannospalax > Nannospalax galili. The sequence goes on from NW_008340854.1 coordinate 4,049,513, forward strand.
TAGAAAATGCCATGGATTCCACAGAATTCAATTTTCTTGGGCAAGCCAACTAGTTTGGCAGAACACCAGGGCAGTTTTGAAGGCAGCCAGGAATGAAAAGAGGAAGGATAAAAACAAGCATTTAAGAATGGTATGTCTATCTGTGGAAAGGCTACAACTTACAGATAGTCATATAGCAAATGAAATGCATCTTCCCAAAGACATTAATTTTATAAATGGTGGCACTGCAGGCACCCCACAAAAATGAATTATTTCACTCATGAATCATTATGATTTTTTAGATGTGTTTTGATTTTTTAATTATGCATATGTGTATGTGCCGATGTGGGAGTGCAGATGCCCAAGGAGCCCAAAGGTGTCAGATCTCCGGGAGCCAAAGTTACAGGTAGTTGTGAGCTGCATGACCTGGGTGCTAGGAATAGAACTTGAATCATCTGGAAGAGGAATAAACGCTCTTAACCGCTGAGTCTTCTCCAGGCTCCCATTATATCTTTATAACCATAAAAACCAGAAACCCAGTTTTGATGGTTATTGTTAAATGTCTAGATCCTTGAAAGAATGCCTGTGGGGGATTATCTTGATTATGTTGATTGATGTGGGAGCATTCCCTGGGGATCCTGGACAGTGAAAATGATGGAAAAAAGGAATGAGAAGCATCATGCTTTCAGTGCTCTGTGTCTAGACTAGGGATATGAAGTTACCAACTGCTTCTAGATACTGGTGCTTTGATTTCCCCACAATGATGGACTATATCTTCAACTATAATAAATCCTTTCTCCCTTAAGTCATTTTTGACAGAGTATTTTATCACAGCAATGGGAAAAGAAACAAAGGCACCAACCTACAATAACACTGGTAAACAATAAAACAAGAGAGAAATATTAAAAGAACTGCTTTTATTTCCCTGAAATGTTGAAGCTTAAGAGAAAGCTTAATTAAAGCATAAAGGAGATAAAGGTAATGGTTGTACTGGGTTTCTGGTGAAAATGGGGCACCTGCTACTTGTAGAAGCTAGTGACAATGTGTTTATGTATCATTTCATTTCCAATATAAGTAGGAGATATTACCAATATAGCTCTGTGCTCCTATCTTATACTTGCAGGATAAGGAAAAGGTAGGTAAGATTTATCTACCTTCATGAAAGAACTAGAAGAGATGGAGGGAGGAAGGCGCTTGAAGGATGTGAGGGTGCGAGTTGAAAGACAGAAAGTGCTCTACTAAAAGTGCAACTGTGCTGGGAGTGGTGGCGCACGACTTTTAGCCAGCCTGGTCTACATAGTGAGTTCCAGGACAGCTGGGGCTACAGGGAGACCCTGTCTCAAAGAGACCGAAAAAAAAAAAAAGTGCAACTGTGCAGTGAAGCTAAAGTGAGGAAATGTGAGGAGCAGGGCATACAAACTGTTCTGTGAGGGAGAGCAAAGTCTACAGAGTACTCAACACCTTCCCAGTTTTACAGTCAGCTTTATAGTTGAGTCCAAGTCCTATCACTACTCTTCCAGTGTTCTTCAGAATTCAGATCAAATTTTATAAATGTCTGAATTCCCTTCAGTGCTCAGAGCCTTGAACTTAGTAAGTTACACTTAGTAAACATACTTAGTATTTACTGAATGAAGGGAAAACACTGGATCACTAGACACCAGTTCCATGGAGATGGAACCACACGCATAGCACTTAGATACGGGAGTTGGTAGAGGGGCTCAAGTGAATAATGGGGCAGACTGACTATTATGTATCTGAATCTGTTCAGTAGTAGTCAAAAAATAAGTACAGCAAAGATAAAGATGTCCTAAGAGTAAGATGAAGATGAGTTCAAAGACTGGAAAATTCTAGCCCTCCAAGATTTAGTAACTGCATCGGACTTATTAATCTTGTCCAATGAAGCTGACCCCAACTTCTGTTAAGCCTAGCTGGTTTGCCCTGACCCAGATATCATCATGCTCCACTTCTACAGGGGAAGTTGGTACTAAACAAAACAGTTAAGAGTTTAGAGAAAAGAAAAACTTGGCAGACAGAGAGGGATTATTCAGGACAATTAGCCTAATTTGAGCTCAGAGGCCAAAAGTCCTATCAAAATACCACTTTCAATTTAAACAGAATGGAGATTTGGGGCCCCAAAATAAAATAATCCAATATCAATTCCAGTAAGTTTAGAAAGACTATTTGAGTTCTCATAGTTTGGCCTTCCAATTAGAGAATCAACATTGTAACACATGGATCAAATTCCAAAGTGAATCAGAGTTTGTAATTAAAAACATATAACATTTTAATAGTTATGATGTTGGGAGAAATTTCACATTGCAGAACTGGGTTTTCAATCTTAGAAACTGAAGACTCTGCATTCAAAATCTCTGTTTTAATGTTCACAAAACTTCCTTCATCTGAAAAGACATATACTTTGTTTCTGGGTGCTATAGAATAGATGTGGTTCGTCCTTCAAAGGTCCTGGAAGTTTGGTCCTCAGTGTAATACTACTGATGTTATGGAACCTATAAAAGGAGGGGCTTTGGGGCTGGAGAGATGGCTCAGCAGTTAAGAGTACTGGCTGCTCTTGAAGAGGACCTGGGTTCAGTAACCAGCACCCATATGGTGGCCAATAACTTCCCATAACTCCAATTCCACGGGATTTGACACCCTCTTCTGGCCTCAGTGAACACTGCACACATGTGGTACACAAATATACATGCAGGTAAAACACTCATATACATAAAATAAATATAAAATTTCAAAGACATACAGTCCTGTACATTACAGGACTGTTCCGCAATCATGAATGGACTATGGTTCAGATCTCATAAGATGATTCATTCTCAACAAACTAAGTATTTATGGAGCAAGGTCACGTATGTACTTGGCCCTTCTACATGGCCCTTTCTGCTTCTCTGTTATGTTGTAATGAAGCTAAAGTGGCATCTCCAGAACAGCAGGACCATATTGTTTGATCTTCCAGCCTCCAAAATCATGAGCAAAATAAACTTTTCTTTATACATTACTTAGCTTCAGGTATTCTCACATAGCAACACAAAATGAACTGAGATACCCGGTGACATACTTTTAACTGCAAAAATGAATTACAAAACCACACTAACTCTCAGAAAACACACTAGTACCACTTCATATCTTTCCACAATTTATATGATAACCAGTGGTCTTGGGCATCTCTAGATTTTTCTCTTTTTTTAAGGATCAACCACCAATCCTCTGCACATTATTATGCTCTCACCTCCACATCTCACAGAGTTTTTTCACATCTTGTTGGCAAAAGTTAATATGTCAGCATGCCCCAACTTAACCCTGGTAAATAGAGCCCCCATAATTTACTTGGGCTAATCAGTGTTCTCCAGTTAGGTCTGGGGTTGGTGCCAGCCCTCCCTGAAGCATATGACTGCTCTGAGAAGAATGAATTTCCAACCAAAATTAAGTTCCATTAACCGGAAAGATGAGGTGGAGGATCAAACAACTAATGACGTCTGCTACTACATTCTTCTAGGTTGTCTCAAAAGCTCTAGTAATATCTTTATTAAAAACAGTAATTTAGGGCTGGGCGTGGTGGCGCAAGCCTTTAATCCCAGCACTTGGGCGACAGAGGCAGGCAGATCTTTGTGAGTTCAAGGCCAGCCTGGTCTACATAGTAAGTTCCAGGACAGCTGGAGCTACAGGGAGACCCTGTCTCAAAAAGACACCCCCCCCAAACCAACAATAAAACAGTAAGTTAAATATAGGAAGGTATATATGTAGTATTTTATTTTAGTCTGATAGGAAAGTATCAGAATGTGATAGCTGCATCACTTTTATGATTGCAACCATCCTGCAACCATCAAAGAAGCTTCCCTGGGTCTCTGAAATGTATCAATTAGCTTTAAAACTTCCTGATTATATATGGGATACTAACTTTCCTTGTTTAAATTCTGTCTTGGGTTTTCTTTTACTGGCATCTACAAGCATTCTAACTGCTCTAAGTCTGAATTAGAAGTTTATGTTAAATATTAACAAATGGAGCTATAATTTGGGGGACAAGAACAGCATATACTGTTTAAATAATTGCTAAGACCTACAGTCCAAAGGTAAAGAACTCAGCCCTCCCAATGGACTCAAAGTCTATCTATTCATTCCAAAGCTGGGTACTACTTACTGTTCCCTGCTCCCTGTCTGCCTGCCTTCCTTCCCCATATACGGGTCCTACAGGCATCTATAAAACAGTCCAGTGGATCGGGCACTCTGCTTCCTGATTAGTTCAACAACCACGATATTGGCATTGTTATTCCCATACTAAAAAAAATAAGACTTTAGGAAAATGGAAAAGATCTCCTTCCGATAAAATAGTAGAAGATTCTAAGCCAGGTGTGGTGGCACACGGCTTTAATCCTAGCACTATGGAGGCAGAGGCAGGTGGATCTCTGTGAGTTCAAGGCCAGCCTGGTCTACATAGTGAATTCCAGGACAGCTGGGGCTACAGGGAGAACCTGTGTCAAAAAGACCAAAAAAAAAAAAAAAAGGTAGAAGATTCTAATACCAAATATGAAGTTTAACTCCCAAAGAAGCACTTTAATTTCTGTAAGATTTTTAAAAGTCTACAATTATGAAATGCTCACAGATTCACATGTGCTATTTACCAGATATAGATATAAAAGACTATGTTAAATTTTTATCTGACAACTTGGGGTAATTTATGGTATATTTAACTACAACTAAAACTAAGTCTGTGGCTGCCAAGATACTTTAATAAGCAACTTTCTCATATTTGGTGATGTACCTAGCAATCAAGAAACATGCCTTTCATCTGCCTTACTCAGTTTCCCTACAGTACCATTCAAATCATGTCCAGTACAACACAGATGGCAGGATTTCTTTCTTTGAGACATAGAAAGAAATTCAATGTCAAATAAATCATTTAGGGATATACTATATCATGACATAAACTTTTATTTAATCAAGCATTTCTATTTAGCAAAAAAAGAAAAAAAGTTTACTAAGTACCCTTTAACTCTTCAGGAAGCTACTATTTGTTAAAATATAATACACATTCCACTCTGCTTGATAATCTACAGAGAGTTTGTAATTCATGAGCAACCAATCTAACAGACCATCATGTTTTCCAATTCCACTAGCCAGTGACAGAGAATGCAGTGTCTTCTCAATGATTCTTAAAATGATTTTATCACAGAATCTTTTGATACACAAAGTTCTAAACAATCCCCAACATTGTATACAATTCAAGCTAATCTTGATAGGTGTTACCCACAAACCAAAGAACTCACTTCAAATAGGTGGCCAACGAATCTTTGTTCCAGGAATGAATAATGAATGAATCCATTGTGCCCTCTCTGTCCAAGGCTGATCTGCCATCAAACGTTCTTAGATATATCAGTATTTTTCCATCCTACACACACTCACTCACACACACACACACACACACACACACACACACACAATCCCAATCATATAATCCCACAAATAATCCCCTCCTCTCTACATATCCAAACCCTATCCATTCTTTCATGTCCAGATTAGAACCAGACTGCGACCTGTGGTGACTTCATCCTCTTCTGACCCCTTATCCCCTGGTAGTTAGTACCACAGAGTTTGACAATATTTCTTAAACTACTTCACAAGTTGGACTTATCTCACACTAAACAACAAGCTCCTTGAAATCCAACACCATGTCATGAACTACTTTTGTACACACTAGAGTGCCAAGGTACATAATAAGTATTCAATGAAATTTTTTATTGATTATATTTTACTTTTAAAGTTCCATGTAATGAGCTGGGAATGGAGGTGCATGCCTTTAATCACAGTACTCAGGAGGCACAGTACTGAGTACTATGTGTTCAAGCCAGCCTGGTCTACATAGCAAGTTCCAGTCCAGCTGGGGCTACAGGGATACAGGGAAACAATGTCAAAAAGACAAGGTTCAGTGTAACAATTAAGAGTTAAAAATTCCTAGAATTTCAAACTATTTATTACTAAAATTAGTAGTTAGAAGAACTAAGTTTTGGAGGAAAAAGAAATGCTACCCAAATTCTAAAGAAACTGTTCCCTCTATCTTTAACCTCTTTGGCTTCATCTTCTCATTTGGAAGCTCTGTGGTACTATTCTATATGTACTGAATGGGCAACAAATACTGCTTATAACCTCCCGAAAAATGAAGATTTTATCTCATAGTCCTGGAAGGAATCCTTAGGTCTTAAATTATGTAATCCTGGTATTATATTAGTCTGGCTCATATAAAATGTAAGCTACAAAAATACCAACGCTAAGAAAAAAAATATTTACTCATGCTTTTACTAAGACGCAGAAAGAGGATGCACACATTGCCAAAATTCCATAGAACATGCTCAAACGAAAGCAACAATGCTTCACTTATTAAAGAAGGCAATGACCTGAAGCAGTACTTATGAACAAAGACCACTTGGTCCATGCAAGAGTCAATATTTAAGAATACAATGACTAACTCCCATTTCGAGTTCATGAACACACTTCTTTTCAAGAACTTCTTCTGGTTTAAAAACTTTATTTGTGGTTTTCCTACCTATAATCCATGAATCTAAGAATGAACAAAAACTTGAAACATGAAACTTTTCAACAGGTCAAAGGGTCAGTATAGACTTAACTCTGATCTGAAGAACTCTCAACAAGGGTAACACAAGACTTGTATTTTATTTCTCAGGCTCTAAAAATACTCATTTATCTACTCTGGTTAAAGAATGAAATTGCATGTTCTACAAACATCTGTGTTGAAAATAAATGACTGATACCTCTAGACCATATCAAAACACTGAGGCTCTTAACTTCAAATCACTAATATTTAAAATCCTACAACAAGCAAAGTGTCTCTTTGGGAGGATAAAGTTCATATTCTACATCAGAATCGTTGAATCCAATTGAGTATTTTTGTTGCTAATAGAATAATTTTTTTGAGATTATTGTGAATTAAAAATAACTAAATTATATTAGCAATGCTAGTTTTGTGATCTTGAGCAAATCACCCTTAAGTGATTTTCTGAACCTCAATTTTCACATCTGTACAGTGTGAACAGAATTAATGACTTCTTAGGTTCTAGGATAAAATCCAATAAAAATAATTGTTATTATTGGTCTCATTTTAATTAAAGACCTCAATGAGAAATGTAAACATGGACTCCTGGAAACATTAGGTGAAATCTAAACAAAATCATAATTCAGACAAGAATTTTTATAAGCCCCCAAATTCTTTCCCCATAGCACCAAACTATTATCCAAATATAAGAGTTTTATAGAGGTAACTGTAAAAACGGTAAATCTCTTACTAACAACACTGATATCTTATTGGGGCAATTTAATTCACTCCCTACTTGCCAACCTGCAAATTAAGATTTCTACCTTCCTGGTTTTACAGTGTGACACTGGAATCCCTGAAGCCTGCTTTTCCTTCCCCTCTACAGGCACAAAAAACATTGGGTCAGGAGAACTCAGTGAGGAAAAATAACATTCACTGAATCAAAAAGAATGTATTCCATGTGACTTCCACTTTCCACAGAAAGGATCATAACAGTCACCTCAATGTAGACTTTTCCTTGGCCCCCTCTCACCTTTCCTACTAAATCCAGCTTACCATTTCAAAGATGGGGGATTACTGGTTCCCATCAGACTTGGGTGAAGTGGCTCATTCGCCACAGTTTGATAATGTAAAATATAAAGTCAGACTCCAAAAACTGTGACTTTCTGTCCATGAAAGGTTCCATGTGTTAGTGGAACACACATGGAGTATGACTTGTGCTGTAATCCTGCTACATTCTGTTGTATAACAGCAGGCAAAGGACTAGGCATTCTCCACTTCTAGGAACATCTCCCTCTCTCCAACTTTAGTTGAACAAAGACTCTAGCACACAGGTGACTATGATACTCTTCATCAATCTGTCAGCTCCCCTAAGGGCATGAAACAGTTTTCTCCTTACACTTTCACATGGGTGGGTTCTAAGATCAAACATAGGTTGTTAGGCTTGCATGGAAACTGCTTTTACTTCCTGAGCCAGCAAAAAGGCTAGTGGTACTTTTTTTTTTTTTTTTTTTTTTAACCCCTTTTGGAGACAACATGTAATATCCTAGGCTGGCCTCCAACTCCCAAGTAACCAAAGGATGACCTGAACTTCTGATCTTCTATAGTCCTAATCCACCACACCTGACTCCATTTATGTGGTGTTAAGAGATTGAACCCAGGGTTTCCACATGCTAAGCAAGCACTCTACAAACTGATCTCGATCTCTGGTGGGGGTATGCAATATTTCTGATTCACATCTGCACTCCAGTACCTAGCAGAGGGCCTGGCCCAGAGTAAGAACAAAATAAATGTTCACTCAGTGAAAAAAATGAGAACTGTTTGGGTCTAAAGATGTTAATATAATCCTGGCCACAGTCAAAGAAAATTCTAATTTTCAGTTTGGCCAAATAAGTACTTGCTACAATCTACTACACAGTTCAAAGCAAATAAGCTATTCTGAACTCTAATAATTACATTCTCAAATACACAAAAGCCCAGTCCCCCTCTCTCAAATTTAGTTTTGAGAATTGCATTCATTCCTAAACAATGGAGTGGGTAACCACAGAAACTTGAGGAATCTATTTTCCTAGAAAACATGAGAAACAAGAGAAATCCATTCTGTCTGGAAACTACTTCACAACCTTCTATAAGCATGATGTTGGGATGGGAAGATGCTGGCAGACCTGTGCCACTTAAATGTTAAGACAAATAACAAATAATTCTGTCATTTATGCCCTGGAAAATAAAGTCATTTTAACATCTCAAAATACAGTCACTAGAAATCATTGTACTGGGATCTAATAATGCTTTTATAGACATACTTTCTTAAATGGCACTAAACTTCCCCAAACTATCTGAATGAGATTTTCCCTTTAATAAGACAGAACAATGACTGCACATATAACAACCTAGGATTATATTTTGTTCCCTTTTTTTAAAACTGGCCTTCCCTCGGCCAGGCATGGTGGCATACACCTTTAATCTCAGCATTCAGGTGGCAGAGGCAGGCAGAGCTCTGTGAGTCTACATAGCAAATTCCAGGCCAGCTGGGGCTACAGGGAGACCCAGTCTCAAAAACAAAACAACAGAACAAAACAACCAACCTTCTCTTACATATCCCAACTCTTAATTCATCTACCAGGCCTTTTAAGAAATGTTACTTCTGGGCTAGAGAGATGGTTCAGCGGTTAAGAGCACTGACTGCTCTTACAGAAGACCCGAGTTCAATCCTCAGCACTCACATGGCAGCTAATAACCATCTGTAACTCCAGTTTCAGGGGATCTGATGCCTTCTTTTGACCTCTATGGGCATTAAATGACACAGGTGCACCTACCTACATGCAGGCATTACACTCATACACATTTAAAAAAAAGAGAAGAAGGAAGAAGATGAAAGGAAAGGAAAGGAAAGGAAAGGAAAGGAAAGGAAAGGAAAGGAAAGGAAAGGAAAGGAAAGGAGGAAGGAAGGAAGGA
>NW_008340854.1:4059043-4080871 GCF_000622305.1 Nannospalax galili
AAGGAGGGAAAGGAAGGAAAATCAGGAGGAAAGAAAGAAAAAGACAGGAGGGAGGGAGGAAGAAGGGAAAGAAAGAAAGAAAGAAAGAAAGAAAGAAAGAAAGAAAGAAAGAAAGAAAGAAACTTTGTTTCCCCTCAAGTGTTCTACTCAGTTCTCCCATTTCTGAGCCAGAACAATTATTGACATCATGTTGTGCAGGCAATTATGATATGGTGTTTTCTAGTTCACCTGACTCATAAGTATTGATTGTGTCTCTCCTGAACTATAAGCTCCTTGAACAAGGGCCAGGTTTCAAACCCTCAAGTACTCCTCTCCCATGTTAATACTGAGTTCATGGTAGGTGCTTGCCGTGAGCACAGTACTGACACAGGAAAGTGCAAAATTATCTTAGTTCATTCCGTTATTCTACAGTGAGCACACACTTATGTGGGAAAAAATAAAGCTTTTCAGACTGCTATAGATTGACATTTACCATATACCTGGAACTAGCCTAGTTGATGGTTAACTCAAGGGGCTAAATTAGGGAAAGAACTACAGTTAAAGACTACATTGATTTTGCCCCTGCTGTAAGGAATTAAGGAGCTATCAAGGTGACCTCCTCCATGAAGACAATAGCAGATCACACAGTTGTGCTGGTTCTGATCATTTATTCACTGTGTCAGGCTAAGCCAGAAGTTTCTTTAGTAACAAACACAAAGGAAGGGAGTTTTAGAAATTTTAAATGTAATAATATTTAGGAACACACAAGTAAAAAGTGTTTTTTTGTTCTTTATAATCCAAAGAACTTATCTAAAACAAGACCAAGTATATATACATACACTAACAGAGGAAGGTAGACCCCTTTTCCTTTCTTTATACTTTTTATCCCTACTATGTGGCAGGTACTGTCCTAAGCACGGGAATATACCACTTAAGCTTGTATTCTAACATCATGTAAAGCCTGAACATAGTATTTTAGATTGACCTTGGGACTAGTCCAAACCCCTCATTTTACAGAGGAGAAATTCAAGGCACAAAGAGATCAACTATATTGTCGGAGCAGATTATTGCAGCCATCTGGGAATAAAAGTAGGTATGGAAACCGGTTTTCTTATTCCTTTTCTATCATCAAAATTTGCTTACTTATTAAGCAAGTATGCCTGTGAGTCTCCTACACATGAGACACTATGAGAGGCACAAAGTACACAAAAAATGCTAAGACACTGACCCTATAGTCTTCTCAAAAAGGCACCATCTAACATCAAGACCATGGGATGAGTACAGTAACAGAAACAATAACCGAAAGAAACAGCAAACCGTGTCTCTAGGTTGGGCTTCTGATATTTTCAAAGAAAGAAAAGGTCTAATAGTTTGTTTCATACTGACAAAAACCCCATGAGGACACAGCCTTGATCTGATTATTCCTGTGATGAGGATGGAGAAACTCAAGCGCAGAGCAGATCAACGTCCTCTCCAGTGGCAGCAAAATGCTTAGAAACCAAGTTTGTTTACTCCAAGAATCAGGTTTTTCTCACTTGATGGAAAAGGCAGATATTCTTTTTCAGACCAATTCCTTGCTGACCAAAAACACACATTTCTAAGATTATGTGCAGGATAAACCAACCTACAAAACATTACTTCCAGCATCTGGGGGGTTGGTCTTTTTGAGATAGAGTCTCCCTGTAGCCACAGCTGCCTTGGATTCACTATGGAGACCAGGCTGGCCTCGAACTCACAGAGATCTACCTGCATCCCCCTGCACCACCACACCTGGCTTACTTCCAACATTCTTAAAGTGCCCATTATAGATAAAAAGAACAGATGGAAAGGGACCTGCCCTAGGAAACTTTGTAGCACAGGAATGAGCAAATAAACATTTCAACAAAAATCAACAAAAGCAGAAGACTCTTCATAAACAACAGCAAATTTAAGATGATAAAGGTTTTGGGGGCTAGAGAAATGGCTCAGTGGTTAAGAGCACTGGCTGCTCTTGCAGGGTTCTTGGGTTCAGTTCCCAGCACCCACATGCCAGCTAACAACTGTAACTCCAGTTCCAGGAGACTCTAACACCCTCTCCTGACCTCCGCAGGCAGTGCACAACATGTGTAGGCAATACACTCATAAACATAAAATAAAAATAAAATATTTTTAAAAAAGATGATAAAGGTTTTGCAGAAAAAAAATCTAATGGGAGCTGCCAAGAAATAGATGTTTGAAGAATTAAAATGAGAACAGAAGGCCTGTATAAGGATGATACACACCAATCTCCAGATTACTAAAATAAAGACTATTGCCAAAAATATTCATCACATTTAAATAACCAATTTCTTAATGGTTTCATTTCACTTTTCAATACTACTTAAAATCGTGAAAATATTCCATTTCCGTTTTTCTAAGAAAGTAATAATTTTCTAACCTTTTCTATCCTAGGAGAATGAATGTACAATAGGTGTTTCTATCAGTAACACTTTGGTAAAAAGATTAAAACTGTGTGGTATCCTCCACTCTCTTTCAGATACAACCTCAATGAAATGAATCTCATCATTTTCTCCTATACTTAGTAAAATTTATATACACATCCAAGAGTCACTTCACAAAAACTAAAAGGGGAAATCTATTTATTTTTGTTTGTCTGAGACAAGGTCATATGTAGCCCAGGCTGGCCTCAAACTAGCTATGAAGCCTAGGCTGACTTGCATCTCTTGATCCCTCTGTCTATCTCTAACTCCCAAGTACTAGGATTACAAGTTTTCACCACCAGGCTGTTTATATCACTATTAATCATGGGTTGATAACCTGACCCAATTATTTGGAACCTTAATACAGTGTAGAATAATAACTTGTCTAACAAAGTGGACAAACTTAATGAGAAACAAGGATTAAGCATTTTAAGTTAGCTTACTAACTGGACAAATTAATTACTTTAAGAACAGTCTAGGGCTGGAGAAATGGCCCGGCAGTTAAGAGCACTAGCTGCTCTTACAGAGGCCCCAGTTCTGGTTCCCAGCTAAGAACCATCTGTAATTCCAGGGGATCCGATGCCTTCTTCTGATCTCTGTGGGCACTGCATGACATTGGTGCACTTATATACATGTAGGCAATACACTCATATACATAAAATAAAAATAAATAAAAAGTTTAAAAAAAGAATAGTCTTAAAAGAATTAAAATCATCCTTCCAAAGTGGAAATACTTATTTATTTTGAAAATGCAACTCAGTTTTAGAAACAAAACAAGGGCTAGAGAATGGATTACCAGTTGGTTAAGATCATTTGCTACTCAATCATGAGGACCAGAGTTCCCAGACACCCACATCTATCAGCTCACAAATGCTTTTAACTCCAGGTCCAAGGGATCTGATGCCTTCTTCTGGTTTCTGTGGGCGTGTACGCGCACACACACACACACACACACACACACACACGTACAAGTATACTCACAGACACAGACACAGACACAGAAAAATATAAATTAAAATCTCTTCTACTCACTCTGGCATTTCCTGCATATTCTCAGCAGATTCATACTTACAATCAGTTACCTTCCTTTAAAATGCTTGGTGAATTTTATAGGGTGATGAATAGTGATTTAAAAGACAACTCAGAATTATCACACTAGGTTTCACTAACATTACTATCAGCATATCACACAATTTCTTCTTTACTTTTCTTCTTTTCTTTTCTTTTTTTTTTAAGAGACACGGTCTTACTCTGTAGCCCAGGCTGGCCTCAAAGTCACAATCCCCCTGTCTCAGCCACCCAAGTACTCGGATTTCAGGGATGTGTCACAATATCCAGCATATTTATTAATTCCTAAGAGTTTCTTCATAAGAAAATATATTCTATAAGCAACAGTATAACTTAAATTTGAATCACAGTAATTTCTTTAGGTAGGAGAAAAACTGGGCCTGAATTTACATCAAGATTCCTTTTTTGTTCTTTCCTTTTTTTTTTTTTTTTTTTGTCTTTTTGAAGCGGGGTCTCCCTGTAGCCCCAGCTGTGCTAGAACTCACTAGGTAGACCAGGCTGGCCTAGAACTCACAGAGATCTGCCTGCCTCTTCCTCCCAAGTGCTGGGACTACAGGCGTGCGCCACCACATCCAGCTCTTTTTAATTTTTTAAATAAACCCTTCTTGTAAAATATATTTTATTTATTTAGAATTTATTATTTATTTTTTGGTCTTTTGAATCAGGGTCTCCCTGTAGCCCCAGCTGGCCTGGAATTCATTATGTAGACCAAGCTAGCCTTGAACGCACAGAGATCCACCTGCCTCTGCTTCCTGAGTGTTGAGATTAAAGGTCTGTGCCACCATGCCCAGCCTTTTAGTTATTATTTTTTATTTTATTATTTTTAAAAAATTCTTTTAAACTTTTAAAAAAATTTTTATTTATTTTTGTTTTATGTGTATGCATGTATTGGCTGCAGGTAGGTAAGTGCACCCACATTGTACAATGCCCAAGGAGGTGAGAAGAGGCTGTTGGATCCCCTGGGACTGGAGTTACAGACAGTTGTTAGCTGCCATGTGGGTGCAGGGATTCGGATCTGGGTCTTCTACAAGAACCACCAGTGTTCTTAACCGCTGAGCCATCTCTCCAGCCCCTATTTTTTATTATTTTATGTGTATGAGTATATTGCCTGCATATGTGTAAGTGCACCCATGTCATGCAATGCCTGCACCTGTCAGAAGAGGGCATCTGATCCCCTGGAACTAGAATTGCAGACAGTTGTTAGCAGCCATATGGAATCTGGGACTCAAACCTGGGTCTTCTGCAAAAACAGTCAGTGTTCTTAACCCCTGAGCCATCTCTCCAGCCCCTTATATCTAGATCCATAGGAAAAAGACCACTTGGTCAAATGGATCCCAAATGAAGTTAAGAAGGTAACTGACATGCAACGACAGTGACATCTAGTGTTAAAAGCTGTAAGCTAACTTGACTATCATTAAATCCTTTTAAGTGCTAAAGAACACCAAAGTAAAGTTTTTCTTCTTTAAAAACAAATAGGACTTGAATAACGCCCACCCCACCCCCAAAGCACTGTTTAGTCCATGTGGCCCAAATCTCAACCCACTTCTCTTATAGAGTTTAATAAAAATGGACTCTGGGACATACTCTGATAAGAATATTACAGATGGCAACATTTCCAGCTCCACGAGTCAAAACACCATGCAAGCCAGTATTTGATAGCACATAAGAAAAAGCAATTTTTAGGACATTTCAGGAATATTTAAAGAAGATACAAAGACAAGCCCACACTTCTGCCTTTATTATCCTGCTCTACTGTGGTTGCTTTGAAAGACCTGCTCATTAAATAGCTGTTATTTTTGCCCAATGACTTAAGATTCTAGTGGCACAGTTTAATTCATTATAGTATTTTCTTTAGTTGTATACTACCGATGAATCTGTGAATTCTGAAAATTATTTTTGGCCTAGACAATGTTTTATAAAAATTGAAGTTAGTGAGTATTAGATAAAGCTTACCTATTTGTTTTACAAAGTTCATCCTTTCCCCTTTTAACTCCAAAAATTCTTGTGATCAAGGAACTAAAGAGAAGTGTGGATGAATTTCTCACCTAATATAAAAATAAACATAAAATATGGGTTAAGAAATATTCATGGCAT
This sequence comes from Nannospalax galili, assembly GCF_000622305.1. Taxonomy (NCBI): domain Eukaryota; kingdom Metazoa; phylum Chordata; class Mammalia; order Rodentia; family Spalacidae; genus Nannospalax; species Nannospalax galili. Next base: position 4,064,644 of record NW_008340854.1, read on the forward strand.
AAAATCACCATTTATGATGTTTGAACTAGATATTCAAAAAATAATCCAACTGGCTAGTCGAAGAGCTAAAAAAGTAAGCCTGTATTCATAAAGTAAGAAAACTTAGACTATATTCACACAATATAGCCTTTTTCTACACTTCTATTAATTGTTTTCGTTATATATTTGTACGCTTCTTAAAAAAAAAAAAAAAAACACTGTTGTTCCATGTCCTTCCTGACAGTGAGTATTCCAGGAAAGACCTCAACTCTTTCCATTTATTTTCTGTAATCATTTAACTGTGAAAAAACACCTGTAAGACTTAACTTCACAGAATCCATATTAATTAATATAGACAACAAAACAGTTATACTCAAGATGCTATTTATTAACCTTAGAATGCCAGTAACCCACTCAAGTAGTTTTAAAGCTGAAATTTCTTATAATAACTTATTGATAAAAATGAGGCAAGACAAGCAGGCATGATAGTATCAACCTGTAATCCCAGCACTGGAGAGGCTAAAGCAGGTTAGCCTGGGCCATATATTGAGACCCTGTCTCCAAGAGAAAGAAAGAAAATAAATAAAAAGGAGAGAATTATCATCAATAAACTTGAATTAATTCTCCAAGATACCAATAGAGCCTATGTTTATAGAGCCTATGATTTAGTAATCAACATGTCAAGATGCTTTAGACGCTCATGTCCTGAATACCCTAGCATTATCAGTTCTCCTCAATCACTTTGTCAAATCAATGTGCACTCCATTATACCAGAACCATAGAGAACATTATACCAGAACCTTCAGAACAGAAAATAAACACTGCAATGAGAGAAAATCCATATTCTAACTAGGTAGGTATCATCATAAGGTACGTTAAATAGTAATATAAGCTGAAAGGTTATTAAAAGTCAAAATGTAACCCAGAAAAATGGCTCAGTAGGTAAAGGTGATTGCTGCCAAGCCTGACAACCTGAGTTTGATACTTGGAACTCATGTGGTAGGAGAGAACTAATTCCTACAAATTGTCCTCTGACCTTCACACATGAGCCATAGCATGCATGCATACACATGCGTGCAGCGCGTGCATACACATACACACATACACACATGCACATACAGAATAAAAAAAATGAAAATTTAAAAAATGTAAATAGCAACGCAAGATTTAGAAAACAGATTTCTGAAACTGCTGCAGTAAGGGTCACAAATTCAGATGCCTAGGAGGAACAGTGATAACAGAGACATCAGTGCACTGTGTCTAAGAAGTCACTATCCAGCTTAGGCTGACTTGTTCCCATGAGAGACTATAAAGTCAGAATTGTCAGAACTTCTACTTTTTCAAGCAAAGCCAGAAACCCTAATTTTTATGTGAAATCTCACTATTTTGAAATGCTGGCAGAAATTAAAAGAAAAGGAGGGAACTACCATGGCCAAACAGAACATAGTAGAGAGCATCTGTCTCACTGGCCACCCATTACAACCTTTCCTCCAGAAGCTCAGAGCTCCCAATTCACCCACATTAGTCTTGGAAGTGAACTTTATAGATATATTAGCACCACTCACACTATAATTTTGATGAAATCCTAAAAATGTACCAATCTGCTTATCCTAAAACAACAATCAGCAAACATTAACAGAACCCTTGTCATAGCCTGCCTAGTATTCCCAATCAATAAATCCATCCATTCAGTTATGTCATCAATACTGCCTCTGCCCCAGCTCAGCTATGGATTATCTCAATATATGTTGTTGTCCATGTTTTTTATTAAAATGTAATAGGTATAAAATTGCACCTCACTGTGGTTTTGATTTGCATTTCCCTAATGAGTAAACACTGTTAAACACCTTTTCATGTGTTTATTGGTCATTTTAATATCTTCTTTGGAAAAATGTGTTCAGATTCCATTTTTCAATTAGGTCATCTAATTACTGAGTTTCAAGTATTATTTAGGAACCCAGGGCCTTGCACATGCTAGCCAAGTGCATTACCATTGACCTAAAACCCCAAGCGCCCATATTTTGTTTTAATGAGACAGGACCTTTATATAGCCCCAGCTGGCCTGGAGCTTGCTATACTCTTGCATCAGTCTCTCACAAGTTGGGATTATAGGTACACACTGCCACATCTGGCATGATTAATTTTTGTCATTTGGACATGGTATCAGATAGGGACTGCATTAGTTACTTTTCTTGTTGCTGCCACAAAATATCTGACAAGAAGCCATTTTAAAAAGAGTTTATTCTGACTTACAGTTCCATATCATGGCAGGGAAAGTATGGTGGCAGGAATGGAAAACCAGCTGGCCACATTGTATCTGAAGTGAGAAAGCAGAGAGTGAACAGGAAGTGGGAGGGGCCTATAAACCACAAAGCCCACTGTACCAATGACCCACTTCCTCCAGCAAGGCTCTACCTCCTAAATGAGCCACAACCTTCCCAAATAGTGCTACCATGTGGAGACCCGGTATTCAAACACAAGAGCCTCTGGGGGACACTTCACATTCAAACCGAAACACGGTGGGAGAAAGGGGAAAAGAAGGGGTAGGGAGTGGTGAGGCTACAAGGGGACCCTGTCTAAAAAAAAAAAAAAAAAAAAAATTGGGGCTGAAGAGATGGCTCAGTGGTTAAAGGCACTGGCTGCTTTTGCAGAGGACCTGTGTTCTGTTCTCAGCACCCACATGGCAGTTAACAATGTCTATTAATTGTTTGTAAATCCAGTTCCAGAGGATCTGAGGTCCTCTTCTGGCCCCTGTGGGCACTGCATACATGTGATGCTCTTACATATATATAAAATAAAATACAAATAATTAATTGAAAATCCAATCACCTCCCCCCCCCAAAAAAAGGTTAATGGGGGGCTTTTGGGACCAATGAGATGGCCCACAGTGAGAAAAGCACTTGCTACCAAGCCTGAGGACCTAAGTTTGATCCCTGCGACCCACACAGTATAAGGAGGGAACCAACTCCTTCAAGTTGTTTCTGATCATATTCACACTGTGGCATGCATGCACTTACACACATATAGACAAAATAAATAAAGTAATAAAAAATTCTATTAAAGGAAGGCTTGGAATATAGCTCAGTGATCCAGCACTTGCCTTGATGTGTGAAGGGTCAGGGGAGGAGAAAGACTAAGAGGGAGGGAGGCAGGAGAAAGAGGAAGACAAGAAGGAAGGAGGGAAGGTGGAAGGGAGAGGACTATGAACTGCTTTGTCTATTATGGCTCCTTTGTACTTTCTTATGTGCTTTAGGATCAGCAGGTCAATTTGTACCCACAAAGCCAGATGAGATTTTAATAGAGACTGTGTTGAATCTACAGATTAATTTGGGTAGATCATACGAGTTAGTACGGATTAGCATTTGGCCCTCAGGAAAAAAATGCTACCAAAGTTTCTCTTTTACTTATTGACTACATAAATTTTCCCTTACCTTTCTGACATGAAAAAGCTTCTATGTAGATTTATATAAGATACAGAAAAATGGGTAATTACAGAATGTTGTATTCATGTATGTATATATGCAAATATATATGTACATGCATATGTTTTTCTTACATAATATACTCTCTTGACAATATTTAAGAAGTATGAAAGGAGAGCCTGTTATGAGCACTTGCTCTGCAGTGTGGTTACTGATACACCTTGGCCTGTACCCTCAATGGACAGTCAAGTCCTTTAGGATAGGATTTACATGACACTTTAAATTAATCTATCTCATATACATGCTGAAAATTTATAGAAGAAATGTTTCTTTTTTTTTAGCAGATTGTTCAAAAAAGACCCTCCACATTCTACAGACACCCCAACAATACCCTTGGCCTTTTTTGAAGGGGGGGGTCTACTCTGTATTTTCTTCTTTATTTATTTTTATTTTGTGTGTACGTGTGTATTACCTGCATTGTATGTGAGCAAACCCGTGTTGTGCAATGCCATGGAGGTCAGAGAAGGGCTTTGGATTCCCCTGGAACTGGAGTTAAGGTGAGTCCATAGCTGCTATGTGGGTGCTGGGAATCGAACCCACGTCCTCTGCAAGAGCAGTCAGTTCTCTTAACTGCTGAGCCATCTCTCCAGGCACTATTTTCCTTTTTAAATCAACTAAAACAATTTTATACTTAAAATAAAAGACAGGAAATACTTCCCAATTAGAGTTTAGAAAAAAAAATATATATATATATATATCTGGGGGAAATGTTTTTTTAAGAAACATTTATGTGTCATTTTTAATTCAATGACATTTGAGTTCTAATTTTCTTCCATTACTTTTTAGTCATGTGATTTTGAAAGAGACACTGAAAATATTAACTCACGATTTCCTCATCTACAATCCAGGAAAACCACGCTGGGATTTCCTGTCTTCTGAAGAACCAGAGGAGAGGCCAGCAAGACTCTTGAGTTCATGGAGCCTCTCTTCTAAAGTTAGTATACACTTCTCCCATGAGACAATAATAGGGAAGGCAGGGTATCCACTAGCCCAAACATTAATTATAAATGAATTAAACAAAAAGGCCCTCCTCTTCGGAGTGGATGAAGTTCCATACCACATCAGATAAGTGGAGAACAGCTGGGGTTCATTACAGCCTGTAACCTGCCAGTCAGTCTCACACTGAGCAGAATTTGAAGTCACTATTGCCAATAGAGTACAGGTGGCAGCACCACCAGGCAGATCTAAAAGGGTCATTTTTTTCTAGCTTCCAGAAGGTGGGTGCTTCACAAGGTCTAGCTAGAAGATACACCCTGTGACAACCAGCTCAATGCTAATGCCTTTTCTCTTCCTTTACTTCACTTGCCATTTTCTTTCTTTCTTGCTACTTTGTCTTTATACACGCAAGAAAACCTTAGCCCCAGCTCTGTGGGTTTTTTTTGTTTGTTTGTTTTTTCTTTTTTTTTTTTTTTTTTTTTTTGTCTAGCTAGCCTAGAACTCACTATGTAGCCTGGGTTGGCCTTGAAATCCCAAAGATCTGCCTGCCACTGCCTCCTTAGTACTGGGACTAAAGGCTGAGTGCTGGGATTAAAGGCGTGCATCACCATGCCTGGTGATGTCCCAGCTGTTTTCTAAGGAAAGAGGAGAAAACCTCTATAAAGTTGGGGTGCAGGGAACCCGAGTTAAGAGTGTGTAATGTTCTTCTAGAGAACCTGAGTTCATTTCCCAGCACCCACATCACAAGGCTCTCAACCACCTGTAACTCCAGTTGCCTTCTTCTGGACTCCCTGGGCACTACACTCATGTCCACAAACCCACATTGAGACTATACACAATTAAATTTTTTTAATTAAAAATCCTTAAAAGTGATTGTGTTTGGATGTCAAGTTGACAAAGAGTGAGGTTGTAAGGATGAGTGTTAATTGTCTTGATTACATTAATTGATGTAGAAAAAGACCCATTTTAATTGTGGGTGAGACCTGAGCTATATATAAGAGGCGATGCATGCTCTTCTATATTCCTACAATACCAAAAATAGTTGTGTGCCTATAAAAGGATACTTCAACTCTCTGAGCCCTGTCTTTTTTTGTTTTTTTAGTCTTTTTGAGACAGGGTCTCCCTGTAGCCCCAGCTGACCTGGAACTCGACATGTAGACCAGGCTGGCCTCTAACTCACAGAGATCCATCTGCCTCTGCCACCACGCCAGGCAAGCCTTGTCTTTCTTATTTAAAAAATATGGGCTATATATTTATAAAATATGAGGTAGCTCAGCAGTTAAGAGCACTGGCTACTCTTGCAGAGGACCTGAGTTTGATTCCCAGCACCCATATAGCAGCTAACAACATGGGTACACTTATCCACATGCAGGCAATACACTCATACACATAAAAAAATAGCAAAATATTTTAAAAAAATAAAATATGGGCTACAAAAAAACCTACCAAGTGCAGTCAACAATGTAATGAATGGCAGGTATATGAACATACTCAGCAAGATAGTCAATATTATTATAATGCTTTACTTGTATTTCTAGTGCTTTAAAAAAAAAAAATCACCTGCAACACAGTAGGTATAGCGAATGCCTTCTATGTTTCTAACAATATATTTTCTCTGTATTTTAAAAATGTCGACTAGGTGGAAAAGATTGAGAGTTCTGTATGGTCTCAATACAAAAAAAAATCAGTAATCTAAAACAAATTACGTATACAAGAACACTGAAAAAAAACTTCCCTTACAGCAAATATATTAAACTCATTTTACTTGTGTGGTTATTTTTCCTCTCTAATTTATCAGAAAAAAATGCAATTAAGTCAAAAGTACAGATGAAGCCAACTTTAGGCAAAGAGATATTGCTGAGGATGTACAAAAAACAAATTTTGTCAATCAAGTCACATTTCATGGGTACTAAGGGAAAAAAAAAAAAACCCACCCTTTAAATGACCTTAACAGAAAATGCTATGGTAGTTGTTTTTTTAAAATGAGACTTCTTCACAGCCAAGTAGATTGATTTATAATTTCATTTTATACTAGATTAGGTTTTTACAAAAAAGAAAACATAACAATCAATACATTAAAATACAGTATGGTCATTATAGCTATAATGATTATTTCATCTAGTATACTAAACACAATAAACAAATAAGATTCATATCCAATGTAAAAAGGGAGAGTCTGAGTCAGGCATGGTAGTGCATGCCTGTAATCCCAGTACTTGGGAGATGGAGGCAAAAGGATCAGGAGTTTAAGGCCATCCTTCATCACACAGTGAGTTCTAGGCCAGCCTAGGCTACATGAGATTTTATCTCTTTGAAAAAAAAAAAAAAGGTGGGTAGTTATGAATAGTAATGGTCAACTTGACAAGATCTGCAGTCACCTGGAAGGCAGGCCTCCAGGCACTCCTGTGAGGGATTATTTAGCCTCTGGACATTCCTGTGAAGGATTCTGTTAATTAGGTTAAATAAGGTGAAGACTCAAACTAAAAATGGGTGGCACCAGTCCCTGGACACTATTAGATGAGAAAGTGAGCTGAGCACAGCATTTATTGCTCTCTGCTTCCTGACTATGGATGTGGTGGGATCTGCTGCTTTAAATCATTGTATGTTAGAAGTATGAAACTGGGGGCTGGAGAGATGGCTCAGCAGTTAAGAACACTGACTGTTCTTGCAGAAGACCCAGGTTTGAACCCCAGCATCTGCATGGCAGCTAACAACCATCCGTAACTCCAGTTCCAGGGGATCTGATAGCCTCTTCTGTCCTCCACAGGCTTTGCACGACACGGGTGCACTTACTTACATGCAGGCAATACACGAATACACATAAAATAAAAATGAAAAGTATGAAATTTACTTTTTATTTTATAAGTGCTTACAGTTAAAAGATCTTAGACTTTTAAAGTTTTGGGATTGTTAAAGACTATGGGAACTTTTAAAATTGACTGAATGCATTTTACAGGATAACATGGTCATAAGCCTATGGGGGAAAGCAATAGAAGGTGATGGCTTAAAAGTGATTGTGTTTGTGTTTGGGTGTCAAGTTGACAAAGGGTAGAGATCTAAGAATGAGTGTTAACTGTCAACTTGACAAATTCTAAATCATCTGAGAGATGGGCCTCTGAGTATACATGTAGGGGATTGTCTTGATTACACTAATTGATGTAGAAAGACCCATTTTAATTGTGGGTGAGACCTGAGCCATATAAGAGGAGAAAGTGAGCTAGGCACTAGTTTGCATTCATTCAATGCTCTCTTCTTCTGATTGTGGATATAATATGACCAGCTATTTCAAGGTCCTGCTGTCTTGACCTCTCCAACCCTGATAGACTGTACCTTAAACTGTGAGTTAAAACAAACACTTCTCCCTAAACTTGCTTTTGTCAGGATATTTTATTACAGAAACTCGGGAAAAAAAATAAAATAAAATAAAATAGGAATCACAAGAATTAAAATTATTTGTACGTGTGTATGTATACTTATATCTGTATATATCTGTACATATGCAGCCTTTGTAGATGTACTTGCATATAAAACCCACACAGGAATAAAGAAAAACACCATCAGATTGAAGATATGTGTGTAGTGGTTTAACAGGTGTCTCTTAAGACTCTGTGCCTTCTTTGATTTTCAAATTTTCTGAAGATCCATGCATTACTGCTTGGGGTCTCAAAAAACATTCTTTCCTAAAAAGTTAACCATTCGTTTTTGGCTTTTAGATTTGCTTTTTTTAAAAAAGAGTGGGAGAAATCACCAGATTTCAGTCTGGTGGAACCTTTACAAAAAAAAAAAAAAAAAATTCAAGTTGTGCTAGATAGCTTTAGTGTCAACTTGACACACCTGGGTTGAGGGAGCCTCAATTGAGGAATTTCCTCTATTGGACTGGCCTGTGGCCATGTCTGAGGGGCATCTTCTTGATGAGTGATGTGGGAGGGCCCAGCCCACTGTGGGTAGTGCCACCCCTGGGCAGGTGGGCCTGTGTTGCATAAGAAAGCAGGCTGAGCAGGGGCCAGGGGAACAAGTCAATAAGCAGCATTCCTCCATGGCCTGTGCTCCAGATCCTGCTTCCAGGTTCCTGTCCTGAGTTCCTACCTTGGGCTCCCTGATGAACTGTGACCTGGGAGATGTAAGCTGAATAAACCCTTTCCTCCCCAAGTTGGTAGTGGTCAGAGTATTTTGTCACAGCAATGAAGAAACAAACTAGGACACAAGGAGTATCTGTAATGAGACTGGAAGAAAACAATCTTGATATTTCTGGCAATCAATTTTATGATCTTTCATTTTCCTGATGACTGAGTGACCATCCCACTCTGACTGCACTGGTGGTACACAGGTATTGCTCTGCTTTCTGAAAATGCAAAAGGTAAACATAAAGTCCTCAAAAGTAGTTAGGCAATACTCCTAGACAGAATCCAGAAGTTAGTATCTCTTATAGGAAAAAGCCCAGTTAGAGACAAGAGTTGGAAAACTTGAGGATCTCCTCATATGGGGAATCCATGCCTGTGCCTGCCCCTGCAACAGAGCCTCAGTGACTTAACACAGTTAGGAACTGCCCTGGGCAACTCTAACTGGAAAGCCTAACTTTCTAGTAAATAGTCAGTTATATATACTTAAATCTCACTTCTTTTCTCCTCTTCCTTTGTCTAGCACTTTCTAAAACCACATTCTAAGTAGCTATAAACTATGGTGTTTTCTTTTATTCTAGTAGACGTAAGATATGGGGGATGAGGGGAAGAAACATGATGTTTTTCTCAATAATCACGAAAAACATGAAAGCTTACTTTCTTAGATCCAGTAAGTATACCAGGTATTGAATCAAAGTTATTTATGGACGGTGGCCATAATGGAAAATAAAATGTGACTCAGGGGCTGGAGAGATGGCTCAATCAGTAAAGTGCTTGCCAAACAAGCATCAGGACCTGAATTTGATCCCCAGCACCATTTAAAACGTCAGGCATGGGGCCAGAGAGATGGCTCAGCAGTTAAGAGCACTGGCTGCTCTTGCAAAGGATCCAGATTTGGTTCTCAGCATCCACAAAGCAGCTAACTATCTTCCATAACTCTAGTTCTAGGGGATCCAATATCCACTTTGGACCTCGGTGGGCACTGCAAGACATATGCGCACTCTTACATGCAGATAAAATACTCATACACATTTAAAAAAATATTGTTTTTTAAAAAGTCAGATATGGTGGTATATCCAGTGCTGGACCCTATCTCAAAAACAAAATGGATTGTTGTAGAAAAATAACACCCAAGGTGGACCACTGGCCTCCACATGCAGGAGCATATATATGCATGCGCATACATGTATACATGCACCTGCATACACACCCTTTCCACACACAAAATAAAGATGTAGCTCTATTTAATCCATCCCATTTTTTGTTTTATTTTCTTTTGGGGTTTTTTTTGTTTGTTTTTTGAGACAGGGTCTCCCTGTAGCCCTAGCTGGCCTGGAACTCGCTATGTAGACCAGGCTAGCCTAGAGCTCACAAAGATCTACCTGCCTCTGCTGAGTGCTGGGATTAAAGGCATGCACTACCATGCCCGGCTAACCCATCCCACTTTAATGCTTTGTATTAGTTTTTCAGTTTTTGATAGAATCCATGTGTAACCCTCACTCCACAGAACCCATGGACTCAGAAAGAAGCAATAAGATACTAAAAGCTGTTCTGCTTCCAGAGCAGTATTACTAATCATTTTGGAAATGCAGATTAAAGCCAGAATGAGATACTATTTCTCACCTATTAGGACAGGCTGTCATTTTTAAAAGGAAAACAATAAACATTTGGAAGCATGTAAAGAAACTCGTGCCATTTGTGCATGGCTGATATGAACGAAAAGTGGCCCTGCCACTGTACAAAAAGTTAGATGGCTCCCCAAACGCTTAAGCATGTGATACACCCAAACAAACTAAGAGCAGGGATTTAGATAACTTGCATGTCAGTATTCAGCGCTGCCTTATACATAATAATCAAAAAAGTAGAAACAATCTGAATGGCTACCAACTGATGAGTGAATAAAGAAAACACAGTATACACATATACTGGGATATTATTCAGCCTTAGAAAGGAATGAAATTCCAAGTCATGCTACAACATAGTTAAACCTCAGAGGTATCAGAGTGAAATACACCAAACACAAAGGGGTAGATGCTATACGATTCCACTGACATGATGTTTTAGACTAGGCAAATTCATGGAGACAGAAAGCACAACAGAGACACAGGGGACAAAAGAAGGGGAGATGCGGAACTAGGGTTGAAAGGATAAAGGCATTCTGTTTGGAATGAAAATGTTCTGGAAAAGATGAAATAGTGATAAACAATGACAGTGTACTTAATGACACTGAACTGTGTACACTTCAAAATGACTATAGTAAATTAAAAAGAATAATGGATGATTAAAACAAAAGCAGTAACTTAGTGTCAATATACTACACACAGCGAAGTAAAATGTAGAGTATTAGCAGTTTGATGACGAAAAAGAAACATATAAGCACACTATTATTAAGTTCTTCTACTATAAGTAGCATGGCATTAACATCACTAATGGGTAGACTGTGATAAGTTAAAGACATATACATGCCTAAAACAACTACTAATATAAAATAGTTATCAACAGTAAACTGACAGATGACATAAAATGGAACCATAAAATATCAAGGAACAAAATGCAGCCTGATCCAAGAATGATCAGTTAGAGAAACTCCTTGATAAAAGCATATATTAAAAGGTCAGCTTATTAAAGCCTACTCAGAAGCATAATTAACTCAATGAACATAAATGGCAAAAGCACTCACTGCCCAGACAGGTGATGTGAAGCCCAGAATTGCAGCCTTAGCTCCATCAGCAACATAAGGAATAATATTTTCTCCTAGGCGTGTATCTCTGAACAAGGCTCTGAGGATATTTAAAGCATGAACCTAGGACAAATATTTCACAATTATTAATGGTGAGTTTAAAACTATGGTTATTCTAAACCTCACCATAAAATTACAAGAAGAAATGGACAATTCACAAATGAAACAGCAAATTTAAGAAAATACATTCAAGCTGGGTGTGGTGGCTCATGCCTTTAACCCTAACAGAGGCAGGCAGATCCTGGCTAGCCTGGTTTACAGTTTCAGGCCAGTAAAGGCTATATAATGAGACCCTGTCTCCCAAAAACAAACAAACAAACAAACAAACAACAAAAAAACCCTCAAGAATTGATAAACCTAATTTAAAGAGTTTAAAATTTTAAACACTGCAATAAAAAAGGCTTGATCCATTGAACACATGTAGCATTCTGTACCTACCAAATAAAAACAAGGATATGTAGAACTTTTTTTCTTTTTGGTCTTTCTGAGACAGGGTCTCCCTGTAGCCCCAGCTGTCCTGGAATTCACTATGTAGACCAAGCTGGCCTTGAATTCACAGAGATCCGCCTGTCTCTGCCTCCCAAGTGCTGGGATTAAAGACGTGCGCCACCACACCCGGCTGGAACTTTTTTTTTAGTGACCTCAAACCTAGCCATAAATTAAGTCTCAAAAAGTAGCAAATAATTACTATCTTATGGATTATGTTCTGATCACAATGGATACTTTAAAAATAGACAAGAAATTCCAACGGACTCTGATATGAACATCTGAAATTTGCCCTGTTCTGACTTTTCTGGTTCCCTGTCTAGAACTTGTAATGCTAACTACTCTGGCCTTTACTTCTCCTTCACATCTCCTATTCACCAGTCAAGGACTTCTTTTCTCCCTACTCCCTACTTTTCTCCCTAACTCCCTAAGGAGTTATGCAATTTGGAAGTCTTTTAGATAGACCCACTGAAGGCGTACCCGAATTGCCTCACCCTGCGTCCCTATGCAGCATGGAAAAAGCCAGAGAATGGTTTGCTTTCCAACTCCCTAACAGCAATTTGGGTAACCCCTTCAGAGGATGGTGCAATAAGTATAGGAGGTAGGAATTTGCTAGGCAGTTAGGGTAAAAAGACCCCAAAGAAAAGTAGCCAGTTTCTTGGCTAAAAGTCAAAATGTCCTTGGGCCTCTTAGCAACATACTCTGTTCCAAAGGCCAAAAATGTCAAAAGTATTTGGGAGCTTTTATCTAATCCTTAAAAGATTTTAGGGTTACTTCTTCAGAGGGGAGAATGTTAGAGTAGCAAAAAGCCCCATAAAAAAATAATAATAGAAGAAAGAATACATGACATTATCAGAAAAAAATGATGGGGAGATGTGGGAGGAGTTGGAAGGGGGGGGAGTGGGAATGGAGTTGATCAAAACACCCTATATGCAAGTATAAAATTCTCAATAAATCAAAATAAAAACAGATACATTTTAAAACACTGGTTTAAAAAAGTCTTTGGCATTTATAATTTTTACTTTATTTTTATTATATGTGTATGAGCATTTTGCCTGCATGTATGTAAGTGCACACTTTGAAGGTCAGAGATCCCCTGGAACTGGAGTTTTAGATGGTTGTTAACCACTATGTGGGTGCTGGGAACAAAACTCAGGTCTTCTTCAAGCTCTTAACTGCTAAACCATTTCTCCAGCACCTATTTTTAGTATTTAGACTTGAATAGTATCAAGGCTTCTACACATTGACACTATAGAATGTACTTTAACTGATTTTTTAAAAAAAGAAAAGAAAAGAAATATCACCAGGCATGATGGCCCATGCCTTTAATTCCAGTACTCAGGAGACAGAGGCAGGCAGATCTCTGAGTTTTAGGACAGCCTGGTCTCCATAGCAAGTTTTAGGCCAGCCAGGGCTATATAGTGAGACCCTATTTCAAAAAAGAAAGAAAAAAGAAATGTATCACCTTCAACAATGATCCTATTTAAAAGCACACACACACACACACAAAAAAAAGTCAATTGGTTTAAGTAGCAATTAAGAGCATTAACAAATGCAAAAGCTGGCTGGGTATGGTGGCCTACACCTTTAATCCCAGCACTGAGGAGGCAGAGGCAGGTGGGTCTCTGTGAGACCAAGGCCAGCCTGGTCAACATAAGAGAGTTCCAAGCCAGGTGGGACAACAGGGAAACCCTGTCTCAAAAAGAAAACAACAACAAAAAAACAAAAAAACAAAAAAAAAAAACATTGATTTCATTTCCTTGTAATGATGGAGATCAGACTCAGGGCCTTGTACATACTAGTCAAGTGCTCTACCACCAAGCTACAATCCCCAGCACAAAAGCTGATATTTTCAAAAGTCTTCTTATAAAACTAACCAAGAAGAAAAGAGAAAAGACACAAATAAACAATACTATCAATGCTAAAGGAAGCCCATTGTTTTTAATGTTCTTATAAAAGTAGGTCTTTTTTAAAGTGACAATCTAAGAAAATATAGCCAATTATATTTTTCACATTTCATTTTAAAATGCCTTAATATGGTCATTTAAAAAAAGGATTAATAACATGTTAAATTTTCAAAAGATTTCCCTTTTAGTCATTGGCCACCATGTAATCATGAATAAACACCATAGCCTGCCTATATTCTGGCCCATGGCTTACCTGTAATACCTCCCACCATCTCTGACTCAAAACCATGTGAACTTATTTTTCTTGTCTGTAAACTTCAGCTCTCAGTCTGTTCCCCGAGTGCACATAGGCCTCCCACAGTTAGGCAGGAACATCTTACTATGAAGTGTTTACCAAGGAAATCTACATGATATGACACATATATTATTTACTACTTAGGAGTGAGGTACAACTGTGATGCATATTTAAACCAATTTCAAAAACACAGGTAGTAAAATGTGAACATATCAAAAGTCAGATATCACATTTTAAAAAAGAGTCAACTACTCAGTTATAAAATACACATCAAGTCAAAGAAGCACACTTGAAATTCAAAAGTGACTGCATATTCATTTTCAATTTTTTGATGCAATAGTAATATCATAAAATATAGTAGCTGCATGTTTTTACCAGAGGCTTTTTTTTTTTTGGTCTTTTTGAGACAGGGTCTCCCTGTAGCCCCAGCTGTCCTGGAATGCACTACGTAGACTAGGATGGCCTTCAACTCAGAAATCCACCTGCCTCTGCCTCCCAAGTGCCGGGACGTGCCCAGCCCCAGAGATTTTTAAAAGTTCGCTTTCATCAATACATACCAACCAAATCAAGAGTTTATTTTGTGGACAGGAAATACCAAAAATGAAAAAGAAAAACAGAACATAATAAAACAAAACTCATATGAACTTCATGTATGCTAATCTTCAAAGGTTCTGTATCTTTAGCAGATCCTTTAAAAAATTAAAAACACAGCAAAGACTTAAAACCTCTACCTCCCTGTTGTGCCCTTTATTACCTGGGGGACTGTGCCCAGTGAGGCATCTGGAGGTCCAGCCAAAGTGATCAATTCTTTCATTGTTAGTTTCAGCAAATTCATTTTGCTTTTCTTTGGTTCAGATGCCAACAATGCCTATAAAACACCACCAAAATTAATGGGTTTTTATTTTACATATACCTACTTGATGGTTCTGGAATCAACCCTCAAATTCAAAATCCCCTTTATGAAAACATGGCTTTGTAGGTAAGTTAATTAAGCCAGGCTACTTTGGTCAGGTGGCTTCACCTCTCTGTCCTTTAGATTCTTCATGTTTAAAATTAGGTTAAGGTGGAATTATGTCAAATCTACAGCCCCCCTCTGCTTGCTAATTATATAATTATAAGAAGCTGGGGCTGGAGAGATGGCTCAGCAGTTAAGAGCACTGACTGTTCTTGCAGAGGGCTTGGGTTTGATTCCCAGCACCCACATGGCAGCTAAGAACTGTCCTTAACTCCACTTCTAGGGAAATCCGAAGTCCTCTCTCTTCTGACCTCTGCGGCATTGCATGACATGGGTGCACTCACATACAGGCAGGCAATACACTTGTATACATAAAATAATAAAATATTTTTTTAAAAAGCTGATAAATAAATGGCTCTGATTAATCACTTACTTCCTAAGAGCCAAAATTAGGCAAAGCATCAGATATATAAATAGCAAAAAGCACTTTCAGAAACAAATTTATCAAAAACCAATTCTCTTTACTTAAACAACAAAATGCTCTATATTAGACTTCTTCAAAAGACTATGAGGCCCCCTTGAGATTGATCAGCTATTTAATTCTTCACAAAAGAGTCTACTTCCCGCAAGACTAACCATATTACAGCAAGAAGAAACACTACAAACTTCAAAGGGATCCTGTCTATGAATTTCCAAGGAGCTTTTTATTTACTTTGTGACTAATATCCAATGAAAATAATGGAGTATCAATCCACTTGGGGCAATATAATAAAAAGGAATGAAATACTGATATATGTGACAACATGGATGATCCTTGAAAACATAATGCTAAGTGAAAGAAGCCAGATGCAAAAGATTGAATATCGTATTATTCCATTTATATGAAACATCCAGAACAGGCAAATCCACGGAGACAGAGGAAGATTAGTGGTTGCCCAGGGCTGGGAGCAGCAGAGATGGGGCAGAATGGAGGGTGACTGCTAATGGATTGAACAGGGCATTCAGGAGATGTTCTAAAATTAAATTGTGCTGATGGTCACACAGCTCTGCAAATATACTGAAAACCATTACATTATACACTCCAAATGCACGAATTGTATCTGAACAAAGTTGTGAGAGAAAAATCGCTTCAGTCACATTCTTGAAGTCTCTTCCCAAACACCAGCTTTTTTTAAGTATGTCACTACCGGCTCCCCAGAGCCAAGTTTTCATCTACTCAGCATCTTCTGAAGTTGTTATATGCTTTAAAATAAGATACACAATACAAAACAGGGTTAAAATATATTTATCAAAATACACATATGCTCAGAAAACATGTGTTATGACTATT
>NW_008340854.1:4081587-4112025 GCF_000622305.1 Nannospalax galili
AAAATATATATATATATATATATATATACACACACACACTTTATTAGCAAGTCATGCTAAGGGAAATGGCAATCTCTTTGTGCACATTTTTCTAATAGTTGAAATCTTATCCCACTAAAATAATTAAGAAAGCTACATTCAATTACTGAAAAGTCTTCTTCCCAGAACCATGGCCTCCACTACCTCAAATATCTGGCCAAAGTTTGCTGCCTGGTGAGTCTGGGCTCAGAAAAATGAATGGTCAATCACTCTATCATTATGACCAGTTCTTAGAAAAGGGTGAAAATCCCTAGTAGAATAAGCACATAGCGCAAACATGCAGGAGAATCTGTAGCTACCGAATGTTTGTCCTCAGAGAGAAGAATGACACATAAACATACCAGTTCAGAAAGAGCTACTAGTAGGAAACCACACTGATCCAGAATGGCTCAGATCAAGCAGGAGCTCCTTTCTGGGGGACATACAAACTCAACCAGCAGAACTAACCCAACGAACTCTGTCAATAACTTCTGCAATTGGTGTCCCATGGGCATATAAAGTCAAAAAAAGACTAAGAATTAGAAGAAAAAAATAAATAGAAGGAAGGAAAAAATACAGGGTTACTTAAAAAGAGGCCTCATTTTACTTCCATTTGTGGATCTTTATTAAACAAGGATGGTGTCTGATGTACTATTGTGAGGGCACTGTTGTTTACTGTTTGGTATCATGAAGGTAAAAGTCCGATTTTTCAATACCATAAAAAAGAAATATTTACCAATCGGCAGCAATAATTGCATATGTTGATATGAAGCAACTTATGAGGTATAACTATTTCGAAAACTAAGGTGGCCAACGATGACTCCAGAATGCTTTCATCTGTGTTCAGGAATTGCACTCACACATAGTCTCATATGAGGAAACAATCAAGAGTGAGATGAACCAAACTGGGTTCAGTCCTTTGCTCAATTCTTACTATCCCTGTGGCCTTTGGCAAGTCACTTCTACTAGCCCAGTTTTTTCACTTGGAATACATATTTATGATACCTGTACCTATCTCATAGAGTTTGGGCAAGAATTGAATGAAACAATATATGTGATATAATCACTGAGAAATGTTAGCTACTATTAAGATTATGATTTTTTATTATTTTGGTTTATTGATTTTTATTTAGGTGTATGAGTGTTATGCCTGCATGTGTATAAGTGCATTCATGTTGTGCAGTGCCAGCGGATGACAGAAGAGGGCATCAGATCCCCTGGAACTGGAGTTACAGACAGTTGTTAGATATCATGTAGGTGTTGGGATTCGAACCTGGGTCTCTTCTGTAAGAACAGCCAGTGTTCTTAATGGCTGAGTCATCTGTCCAGTACCAAGATTATAAATTTTTTTAATGGATGAACACTTTTTAAAAATCTCAACTATGGATATATCCTAGAAGTGAACAATCAACATGCCACAGTGATTTCTGCTTACTGGAAATCTATAATACCCTCTGATTACAAGATTGACCTCTTGTTCCAAGAACAGATCTGTCATAGAACATATTGTCCACACATTTAAAAAGTCACAGAGGGACTGGAGGGTTGGTTCAATGGGTAAAGGTACTTGCCATGAAGCATAATGACCTGAGTTTGATCCTGGGGATCCACATGATGGAAAGAGAGAATCAACTCTGGCAAGTAATCCTCTGACCCCCACATGTATGCCATAACATGCACACGTCCATACGTACATACACATATACATATAAAAATAAATGTAATAAAAATTAAAACAATAAAGTCACAAATGCTGTGGTACTGAAAAGACAGAAATGACTCAATGCAATATGCTCATTCACATATAAAGAATGCTAAAACACAATATATCAAAGCACAAACAGACTAACAGTCAGTCTTATAGATAAATACCTGTATGTAGAAAGGAATTCCAGCACTGCGCCTTGTAGCACAGAGTTTAGATGAGGGATCACTGCATTTAATTTCCTCCAAAACACTCTGTAACCACTGCTCTGGCAGTTTTTGCAGATTTACATCAGGGCACCTAATGGTACATAGAAGCAAATGTTTGAGAATTATCGGATGCTAAATGTAAAAGTGCAAACTAATGATGTTCATTAACACTGCTGGAAATAATAAACATCTTTGCATTGGGAAGAGTGAAACTAAAAAACATCCTACTTGTACTTTTTAACCTAATACCTTCTATAATGGTTACTTTCAAGTGTCAACTTAATTAAATCCAGCATCACCCAAGAGACAAGTTTCTTGGTATGCCTGTTGAGGATTATCTTAGGTTAACTGAAGTGGGAAGATCCATCAACTGTGGGTGGCACCATTCCCTGGGTTGGAACCCTGCACTGTACAAAAAGGAAGAGGCTAGCTGAGCATGGGCATTCACCACTCTCTTCCTTGACTTTCTTGTAATGATGAACTAACTGTATCCTCAAACTGTGAACAAAAATAAACCCCTTTTCCCTTAAGTTGCTTCTTTCAGGGTATCTTATCAGAGCAACAGGAAAAGTAACTAAGACACCATCTTTACTATGTGTCATTGGACTTAAAGGTTCTATTTCTTATAGCTACTGTCTTATCTGAAAATGGGCTTTATCATGAGGCTTGTCTCCACACTCAAAATGTTCTGTGGAGGGTTTACTTGTTTTATAAGACATCTAATTTCGAACAAAGACATTGTAACTGTAGCGCTATGATGTTCTTTTTATTTATACAGATTACACATAATCACACTAAATGCATGTAAAATATTTTAGAAATTATTTTAATGTCACTGACAATGTGGCCTCCCACAAATAAATATTTTAAAAATCTGTACAGTATTAAGAATAAATTTTATCTGAGAAGAGGCAAGAATTTTACAGGTTATTTGAACACTGTATCAGGAGTTTTGTTTCATTTTGTTTTGTTTTTAATGTAGTGTGTGTGTGTGTGTGTGTGTGTGTGTAGGTCAGGGCACAACTCTTAAAGAACTGATTCTTTCCTGCCTTCCTGTGAGATCAGAGGATCAAACTCAGGCCATTAGGCCTCCTCACAAGTCTCTGGCTGAGCAGAGGGGGAGGGGGAGGGAAGAGGAAAGAACAGAATAGAAGAGAAAAAAGAACGAGAGAAAGAGAAAGAGAGAGAAAGAAAGAAAGTAAAAAGAAAAGAAAAGGAGGAAGAAGAAGAGGATGATGATGATGACAATTGCAAAGAATAAAATATATGGGTTAATTTAGCCCACCATATAGGCAGGGGGTTGGAATTAAAACAAAAGTCATTATTGTATATGTGATCTAACTACCTAAGTTTGAGTTACATACAAAAGTGAAGAAAATAAAACCAACTTGATCTGGTGATATCTACAAATTTCATTTCCTTGTATTTTCTGTCCCACAGCAGGACCAATGGGTTTAAAGACAAGGTTGAAGTCTAAGACCATGTCTTCTACAGGAATTTACTGTGTAGGAAAGACTACAGGGAGAAAGGAACTGCAGGACATGATAGGAACTTTCCTGCTTACTCTGAGCCCATAAGTGCACTGAAATACGAGTACACCAAGATGCCATTTCAATGATGCTTCTCAATAGAGCCAGTGAGCCTGCCTATGTTTGGAAGAAGTGGAATATGAGCTAGACTTTGAAGATTTTAGGAAGAATGGTAGAAGGACTACATGCTAGAGTTGAGGAAGCCAGAGATGACAGGGAACGAGCTTCAGCCAAGGTCCCAGAGGCAATTCCTTAACTTAGACTCTTGGCCATTTTAACTGTAAACATGTAGCCAGGCCTATTTATTCCTTTGGGTATTGCATACTAAGGACCGAATGCTCCTGGTTAATTTGGGGAATTTTAAAACAAGGCCAACAGAATGTTCTACAAGGTCAAATCTGGAAAAATGTCCTCAAAAGAGCCCTCTGTGCCCATAGCTAAAGACTTAGCAACCTGTGGAAGGAGCTCTGGGAAATGCTTGAGGCATTCACTCCTACCATCCAATCCAGACCTTGTTCTGGTGTGGAATTTCCCAGGCTCAAACCAGCTTTTTCTGATGAATTCTTTAACTCTCTGGTTTCCAGTCTGGACTTTGCTAATGGATTCTGTTTCTTTGATACCTTGCTTCCTAGATCTGCTTCTCTCCTGGGCCAGACCTCCCACCTCACAGTCACACAGGAAAATCTGGTCCAATAATAGAACTCTAACAACTGTGCTTTAAACAAAACCTCACAAGTTTCATTTAAGTTACCATACTGGAAATATACTTGCCTACTACAAAAAAGAAACACATTATTGCATACTTATTATATATCAGGTCAAAACCACCAGGCTTTTCACATCTGATCTTGCATCACCCTTGCAACAAACAAATGTATGAGAAGATATTTCCTCTGCCAGATGAGGAGCTATATCACAGAAGTTAAAAACACCAACTAAGAAGTCAGGATGGATAAGCCATGTAAGACACAGAGTTTAGGAACACTAATTATGGAGCTGAGTTACTAGGTTTAGATCCTTTCTAGGCCACATAATAGCTGTGATCTAGGCAAGTTAAAGAAACTCTCTACTCATTTTCCTCTTCTGTCACATGGAAGTTGTTAGATTAAATGAGTTTACTCTTGGAACATGGTTCTCACTAGTCATTTTATAAAAATATTGTCTAATTATGAGAAATACAAATTTTAAAGAGTTTCAATGGAATTTCTGAGAAAGATACAGAGTTGGCTTAGATTTTGACACAATATCCTCCCACATTTACACAACACCAATATTCTCACAATATCCAAAATATACTAATAGAAGCTCTAAAGTCAGCTGAGTCTAAGAACAAGATAACCATAGGGGTAAAGTGAATGGAATTACAAGGAGTCAAAATGCTGACACAAGAGACTTACTACATGACAGATTTAGCAATAGCAGTGGTGAAATAAGTTTCTATAGGATAACCAGTCTTTCTCCAAGAAAAAGATTTTCACTGGCTTCCTCTCCAATAAGAGAAGACTGAAAAGGGGCTACCAGAGGTGGGGTTGAAGCCAATAAAATTTATGGGTTCAGGGAGACTTTGTACCAGGCTGTCTACCAACTTGGTGGCTAGATCTGTGATATTCCAATTGGACTACGAAGAGATGAACCAAATGACACTATCTGATCTACATTCTTAGCTAGAAGAATAAGTCCAAATACAGAAATAAGTAAACAAGTATGTCAAAAGGTTTCCAACTACAGCCCACAAGCCAAAATTCACAATACACAAAGAATTTTATATTAAGATGAGTTAAAATTATTAGAATACAAATTCACTCCATATGGAACTAATTTTACAATTAGAGCAGACTGGCAAAGGCCTTAAAATAACTTACTTTTAGTATACTCAAAAGATAAATGAAGGAATAATTTCTATTTAAAAAGTATAGGAGGACTGGGGATGTAGTTCAATGGCAGAGTACTTATCTAGCACATGCAAGGCCCTGGGTTTAATACTAGTGCCTCAAAGGTAAAGAAATAAAAAGAAAATATGTATTTGCCAGGGATAGTACAAACCTTTAATCCCAGCACTCAGCAGGTAAAGGTAGGGAGGGTCATGAGTTGGCTACATAGTGAGCTGGAAGCTAGCCTAAGCTATTGAAACCCTGTTTGAAAATTTAAAGTGCAAGAAATTATGAAAAACAAGCTGTACTGAAAGAACAGAACAGGCATCTAAACTAAGATACTATCCAGGTACGGTGGCATCCGCCTTTAATCCCAACACTCAGGAGGCAGCAGCATGCTCAGATATCTGTGACTTCTAGGTTAGCCTGGTCTATATCATGAGTTCCAAGTCTGACAGGGCTACAGAGTGAGATGCTGTCTCAAAAGAACAACAACAACAAAATTAGACAAAGACATTAGAAATATTCTAAATGAAAGTGTGCTTTCAAAAGAGATGTTAATGCTAGAGAATTATAGACAGTTTAAAAAAATCAATTATATCAAAGATAAGTTTCTCATTAGCAATAATAAAAAACATAGTATCTCCAAAATGCTGAAGGAAAATCATTGTCCTTGGAATTCTATACCTCATCAAACTATATTAAAAAGTGGAGGCAAAATTCAATACTATTTGTGACATACAAGAAACATGTCTGCTGGGCCAGCTGATAACCTGAGTTTGATCCCTACTACCCCCATGGTGGAAGAAGAGAACTGATTCATGCAAATTGTCCTCTAATACACACACATACACACACACACACACACACACACACACACACACACACACACACAGTGGCACATGAGCACATGTGCATGCATACAAATAAATAAAATGTAATTTTTAAAAAGGTCCTTTCCAGAGACTCTCAGTATAAGAAATTCTGAAAGATGTACTGCCATAAAGTTAAGTAATACCAAATAGTGTCAATAGGGTGTCCATATGACAAAGTAAACTTGACAAACTAAAGCCCTGAACTTCTCCAGAACCCTTCCCAACCACAGTTTTCTACATTCTAATAAAGGATTGACAAATTTCTCTCTTGGAGGACTCAAGTAAAAACTCTGGAGTCAGCCACTCTAGCAAATCTCAGATATAACCTGTCTGCACACCATGTGGGTTTTACTTTCAAATGACATCCAGGGGCTGACATTTTACCATCTTCAGCATTCTCCAAACCGCTGCCATCTCTTTCTGAAATAGTCATATTGTAACTTCCTGATTGGTCCCTCTACTTTAATTGTTAGTTTACTCTCAACACAGCATTTTTAAAGGCCAGATTAAAGTAAGAGTGGTAACAAACATGTATAATCCTAGCACTTGTGAGGATGAGGCAGGAAGATCTTGAGTGTGAGGCTACCCTGAATTAGTGAGATCCAATCTCAAAAAAAAAAAAAAAAAAAAAAAAAGGTCAGATCATGTACCTCATCTGTTTACAATCTCTCCTATTATTATGTCATTTGACCCAAGTAAGAGCCAAAGCTGCTTGATCTGTCCCTTATAGCTCTGTCCCTTGCTCATACCAGTCATGTCCCATGTCCCTTTCTCTTAGCCAAACCCTGTCTCTCAGACTTTTGGAAACTGAGTTTAAAAAAAAAGAAGAGAGGTAAAATAGGTCTAACACCAAAACTTTAATAAGAAAACACTACTTTAAGATTCCTGCCCTAAATGCTCCATTACACATTTGGCCTGATCTGGCTGGTGATAAAGACACTACCAACTCCTATTATTTGCTTCAGTGGATTTCATTCTGAAAAGCCAAAAACCTATGGAGTAGGTAGATGCTGCTGTTCTAGGCTATGGCCTAGAACCAAGTTTCCAAACAATACTTAGTTCAGAAAGCATTTTCACATGACTTTGGAAAGCATTCTCTTCTTTTGGTCTTTTTGAGACAGGGTCTCCCTGCAGTCCCAGTTGGCCTGGAACTCACTATGTAGACCAGGCTAGGCTCAATCTCACAGAGATCCACCTGCCTCTGCCTCCCTAATGCTGGGATTAAAGGCATGTGCCACCACACCTGGCCATGGAATGCATTAATTCTTAAAAGTATCTTCCTACTCATGTTTTATCCAGGCTATGTTCAGACTGCTTTCAGTCACTGAACATGAACCATCAGAGTTAAAGTGTTAAAGTAGTGCCACATGGACTGAGTGACATGGATGGAAAGCCACCTGTCAAGCAGCATACCTTATAGAAAATCCAACTGGTAGAGGACTCACTTGTGCCTGCCATGAAGTGAACTGTGTCTTATTCATTTTGGAGGTACTCCAACTCCCCTGGGGAACTGGGGAAATCTATTCTTGTTAATAAGCTGCTTTCTTATATTAACTGAATGATTCATGATGGCCCAAAGAAACTATTTCACCTACAAACACAAAGCAACTACTTTCACATTCAAATGTGAAGTATATTTAAGCTAATATATGAAACAAATTCCCAGAAATGTATCTAGACCCAATTGTCAAGAAATTAATCAGGTGTAACCTCACTGGCATAAAGCCAAGGTTTCTACCTATACCTTTGCCTTCCAAATAATCATTTACTTACCAAGCTATTATTGTTAAGACGTTTGGTACTGGAAAAAATGAAGTCCTTTCCCTTTCTCATAAATAGAGGAAAAAGTGAAAACTATTGGGTTTAAGAACAACTCTAAATAACAATTTATTCAATTAAGTTATGGTGTCATGTAAAATTAGTACCAATAGCCGGGCTGGTGGCACACGCCTTTAATCCCAGCACTCGGGAGGCAGAGGCAGGTGGATCTCTGTGAGTTCAAGGCCAGCCTGGTCTACTTAGTGAGTTCTAGGACAGCTGGGGCTACAGGGAGACCCTGTCTCAAAAAGACCAAAAAAAAAAAAAAGCTATATACCCAGGTTGATTGCTAATAAATATCTACATTGCCAAGGCCCTTACTTTTCTTTATTTTTCATTTGCCAATCACTTAAATAATTCTAAATAATCTGAACAGAAGTTTTGAAGACTTTATATCCATACTCAGGTGCCAAGGATCCAAGTATAACCAACTGTGACTAGTAATAATCAGATACATAGAGATGTGCAAACATCTAAGTGTTAATAGCATTAAAAATGTAGGAAAAAAGCATATTTTAAAATGAAATGGAGATCTTCTTTAAAGGTTAAAAGCTCATTCAATTTTATTTCTTACAGGGTTTATTGTGAGTTCAATATTTCATAACTGTATTAATTCAACTGTGAACCTAAAAATTTACAGCCACTTTTGAAAGAGATGTATCCTTGCTCTGGAAATTGTTACTGAATACGTTAAAGCTGTAATGAAATGCTTCTTCTAATCATGTGGTTATAAAATAAAAAATTAAAAATAAAAAATAAAGAATAAACCCTCAGGGTGGTTATTCAGAATGCCAAACTTTCCATTTCTAAAACACTATGCAAAGACACAAGAATTATTTTAGGTCAGTTCCAGATACCCTCTCCTGGTTGTCTGTATATCAATTTAC
Organism: Nannospalax galili; assembly: GCF_000622305.1. Lineage (NCBI taxonomy): Eukaryota > Metazoa > Chordata > Mammalia > Rodentia > Spalacidae > Nannospalax > Nannospalax galili. The sequence continues at coordinate 4,090,500 of NW_008340854.1, forward strand.
TCCAAAATGTGTTTCACAGGAAATTGGACTCACACCATTCTACATATTTGGACAATCTCATTCAATTTCATCTCATTCCACTCTGTTCTTAAATATCCAAGGACTTCAGTACTGATTCAGAAAGTTCGCCCCCAGAAAGTTGGTGCTTCTAGTCAATCTAACCATTTTTCCCTGATATAAAGAGCATTTTAGTCTAAGTAAAGAGAGGCCTTTCTTTACCACCAAACATTATCACATCAAAATATACATTGCTGAGAGGGGCATGGTGGTGCACATCTGCAAACCCAGCAATGGAGAATTGAGGAAAGTCAGAAGTTTAAGGCCATCCTCAACTACACAGTGAGCTCTAGCAAGGGCTATATGAGACCTGTCTAAAAAAGAACAACAACAAAAAAAATAAAACAAAAGCAAAAATACAAAACAAAAAAACCCCACATCAACAATAACAACAAAACCCCACAAACACAACAAAGCAAGCTGGATGTCTCAGTGGGTAAAAGTGTTTGTTTTGCAAATGTGACAACCCACATTGGATCCTCAGATAGATAGATCCTACAACTGGAAAGAGAGAATTGACTCCCAAAAGTTGTCCTCTAATCTCCTGTGTGCTATGGTACCCTTGCTCACACATGCACACAGACACAAGATAATTTTTTAAAAAGCAAACAAAAATACACACACATGCATGCACACACACACATGTTGCTATCTGACAGTTTCTTATGATTTTCTAGGTGTCCTTTAAAATAAAAGCACCAAGTTTTCAGGGATAATCAAGATGTATTCTTCCTTGTCCATTTTTTTATTCTCGTTACCTAGAACAGGACCTGACACCCAATCAGGAACTCAAAAAATATTTGTTGGGGCTGGAGAGTTGGCTCAGCAGTTAAGAACACTGGCTGCTCTTGCAGAGGACCCAGTTTTGGTTCCCAGCACCCATAGGGCAGCTAACACCTATCTATAACTCTAGTTCCAGGGGATTCAATGCCCTATTCTGGCCTCCACAGGCACTGCATGACATGGGTGCACTTACATACATACATGCACAACACTCATACACATAGTAGTGTTTCTCAGGGATAAGGGACATCAAAAGAGCCAGCAGGTGACAGCATTAATAAGAAGCATGTCAAAATCAGCTATAGCTCATATGCTGCCTCCAAAGATAATTTGTTTCCAGGATTTAAGAACAAAACCAAAGATAGGGGTCAAAATGATGAAGACCACAGGTTTGTGGAGTGTTATTTAGCTGATGTTCTCACACTTGTAAGCATGGGTAGGAACTATGCTTCACATGACCATTTCTTCACTTGAGCAGCAAGTGAAACATTTAACCCAAGACTGTAACCTTTCTCTTCTCTCCTAAAATTCTTTAGGAGACTCTCTCCAAATATTCAATTATTTCCTGTTTGGCTAATTTTCCAAATACATGCTTCCAACCAGAGTAGCTAACTCTCTTTATTGACATAGGACTGAGGGTTTTCCCAAAATGCTGGGCTAACAGTACCCCCAAAACTGGAGGACTCCCAAGTCCCCCATTTTCAACTCTGACTCCTCTTCCATCTCCTGACCTGTGTCCCAACTGCTCTAGGCATCTTCCCAACACCACCTCAAACATTCACACTTCATATAGAAGGCACTAGCCTTGGGCTGGAGAAATGGCTCAGCAGTTAAGAGCACTGACTGCTCTTACAGAAGACCCAGGTTCAATTCTCAGCATCCACATGGGGGCTAACAACGATTGTATCTCCAGTTCCAGGGGATCCGATGCTTTCTTCTGACCTCCGTGGACATTGCATGACACCAGTGCACACATGCAGTTAATACACTCATTCACATAAAAAATAGTAAATAAAATATTTTTTAAAAAAAGAAAGAAATCACTAGCCTGTCTCCCATCAAGGACTGCACTGTTGCATTGCCCTTCTTTTTTTTTTTTTTTTTTCTCCTACTTACTCTTTCCATCATCTGGGACAGACAGCTAAACCAACTGATCTTGGTCTTGGTCTTTAATTTCTGCTTAACAAACTAATTTGCTGAGCTATTCCTAAAGATTAAACTGCTAAATTGAAACTTCCTCTAGTGGACTGGGGAGATGCCAGTCAGTAAAGTGCTTCATATGCAAACATAAGGGCTGGAATTCAGCCCCCAGAACCCATGTAAAAAGTCTGGGAATGGTGGTGAAAAGCAGAGACAGAAAGACCCCTGGGGCTTACACATAAACCCTTACACCTAGACTAGGCCCAACCAATATCTCTAGGTTCCCAGTAACTAAAGCTTAGGAGACATTTTCAGTAGTCCAGAGAGCTTGCTTGTCCAGAACAGCATCTGATCCACAGCAGGTCATTGAGAAACTTTGTTGAATGACTGAATAAGGACTAGCCAGTGTTGGTGACTATACTTAGCTGGGCCTTCAGGTGAGCACAAAATTGAAAAGATAGGGGTAGGAACTAGGGACTCTAACCTTTAGACCTCAGTATGAGGTCACTGTGACTAAAAAGGCAGTACCCTGGAATCTGGATTAGTCAATGAAACTTTAATTCACTCCCCAGCAAGGAAAGATGCCCTTATAAGGAAATGGTTTCAAAATGCCAGAATTACTGGTGTTTGTGATAATGAAGAAATTGCCAGGTAAATGGGGCCCTGGAATGCTCCCAAGAACAACGAAGCAAACCCTAGTTGTTTGTTTTGGTTACTCAACAAATAATCCAGGGGTAAGGAAACAGGAAAGGATCCTGAATGAAGAAGCAGTCCTTGCCAACACTACTCAGTCACCAACCACAGACAGGGGAATTCCAATATCCTGCTTCTGTGAGCAAGTATCTCCCCAGTGAAGAACAGTCATCCTCTTTGAAGGCTCTTCTGTCTGGACTTGGACTGTCTTGTCAAACTGCCTCTGAGTACATTATAAAATTTAAATTCCTTACTAAGGGTTCAAGGTTCGTCATACACAATTCATTAGTCCTAAATATTATTAACCTCAAATACCCATATAAGGATCAGTTTCAGTTTACCAGTTCTAAAGGAAATTTACTAAAATGTATCCCATTTCTGGGACTGGCAAGGTAGCTCAGGGAGTGAAGGTGCTTGCTGTGTAAGCCTGACAATCTGAATTCATTCCATAACTCACATTAAGGAAGAGAGAGAACCAATTCCCAAAGTTACCTCTGACCTCTAGTCTCACACCATGGCAAGTGTATGCCCAAACATATATCATACACATAAATAAAACTAAATTTTACAAACTGTATCCAAAAAAAAAAGAGTTCTAAAATGATGGATAAATTTGTTTTCTCCCCCTACCTAGAAGCCTTTGAGAGGGAACTGACACTGATTCTAAACACTCCAACAGCTATCAAAATACCTGAAAGCAAATCCTGAATCCATCACTCTAAGAGTCCATCCTTGGAAGACAAAAGAAAAATGAGGAGGAACCCAATAGAGGGATGCTTTTGGAACCCCTTGTCAAGAAATTCCAATGGACTCTCATATGAACATTTGAAAACTGCCCTGTTCTGACTTTTTCCTAGTTCCCTGTCTAGAACTTGTAATGCTAATTACTCTTGCCTTTACTTCTCTTTCACATCTCCTATTCACGATTCAAAGACTTTCTTTTCCGCCTTGAGATAAGAGTTATACAATTTAGGAGTCTTTTAGATAGACCCTCTGAAGGGGTAGGTACTCCAAGTGCCTCACCCTATGTCCCTGTTCAGCATGGAAGAAGCCATAGCAGTCTGCGTCCTGATTGCCTACTGGCAATTTGGGTAACCTCTTCAGAGGATGGTGTGATAAGAACAGGAGGTAGGAATTAGCTAGGCAATTAGGGTAAAAAGACCCCAAAGAAAAGTAGCCAGTTTCTTGGCTAAAACTCACAATGTCCTTGGGCCTATTAGCAACCTACCCCATTCCAAAGTCCAAAAGTATCAAAAAATATTTGGGAGTTTTTATCTAATCCTTAAAAAATTTTAGGGTTACCTCTTCAGAGAAGGGAATGTTAGAGTAGCCAAAAGCCCCATTTAAAAAATAAATAAATCAGCCGGACATGGAGAGTGAAAAAAAAAAATTCTTCGGCCTGCGATATTTAAAGAAGAGCCAAAGGTGAAATTAAATCCTTTTGGGGACAGTCCATAGATTTATCAAGGGAACATCCTATATCATTGCTGTGAAAACCTGTCTCTGAAAAAAAATTTTAATTAAAAATAAATACTGAAGAAAACGCAGGCTGAAATGAAGAAGGAAGTGAAAAACTCAATAGGCCAATTTGAAACAACAGAACAAAGTCTCATCAATAGAAAAAATGAAATGGAAAATAGAATATCAACACTGGAGGATAAAGTTGAAGAACTGGACACTGAAGCAAAGATTATGAAACAAAATGTTAAAAACACAGGAATGGAATATGCAGGAAATGTGGAACACCATAAAAAGTAACAAATTTATGAAACATAGGCATAGAGGAAAGAGAAGAATTTCAGGTTAATGGTATTAACCAGATTTTAAACAGGACTGTAGAAGAGAATTTCCCAAAATTAAGGAAAGACATCCCCATACAAATACGGGAAGCACATAGAATACCAAATCAATAGGACCAGAAAAGAAATTCCCCATAGAATATCATAGTAAAAACACTAAATATACAGATCAAAAAGAATACTGAAAGCTGCAAAGGAAACACAAGCCACATAAAAAGGAAAGCCCATCAGAATTACAGCTGACTTATCAATGCAAACTATGAAAGCCAGAAGAACCTAGAACAAAGTATTCCTAGTTCTAAATAACCATGATGCCAACCCAGAATACTTCACCCAGCAAAAATGTCTATTATAGTTGAACAGGAAAGAAAAATCTTCCACAACATAAATAGGCTGAAAGAATACATGTCCACAAAACCAGCCCTTGAAAGAACACTTGAAACAATACAAAGAACAGAGAAAGGAACAATTATACCCAAGGGGCAAGAGAAAGAAACTAAATGAAGGTATAACTGTGGAAACACTAAAGTATACCAAGAATGCAAACAGAAATCAAAATGGCAACAACCAATACACATCTTTCAATAATAACTTTAAATATAAATGGTCTAAACTGCCCAGATGAAAGACACAGGCTAGTTGACTAGATTAAGAAACAAAAATCCAAGTTTTGTTGTCTGCAAGAAACCAATCTCATCTTCAAGGGTAGATACTACCTTAAGGTGAAAAAATGGAAAAGAATATTCCAAGCGAATGGCACTAAGAAACAAGCAGGGGTTACATTCTAACATGTGAAAAAATAGACTTCAAACTAAAACTAATCAGAAGAGATAAAGAGGGTCACTTCATTCTGATCAACAGAACAATTGACCAAGAAGATATTACAATCATGAACATATATGCACCAAACTCTGGTGTACTCAATTTCATAAAAACAATACCACAGGACTTTGAGACACAGATTAACTGCAGTAGGGTACTTCAATACCCCACTGTGTCCAATAGACAGGTCAACCAGACAAAGACTAAACAGAGAGACAGATAATTAAATGATACCATACATTAAATGGACCTAATAGACATCTACTGAATATTCCACTCAAGCAACAAAGAATAGACTTTCTTCTACTCACCACACCATGGAACTTTCTCAAAAATTGATCACATGCTAAGGCAAAAAGCAAACCTCAATAAATACAAAAAATAAATAAATAAATAAATAAATAATAAAAACAACTTGAAATAACTCCATGCATTCTATATGAGTACAACACAATAAACCTTAAAATTAACACCAGAAGAAATCCTAGCAACTACATGAACTCATGGAGATTAACCATTAAACAACACACTCCTGAATGATGAATGGGACAGAGAAGAAATTAGAGAGAAATAAATAGTATTCCTGGAACTAAATGAAAAGGATAATACAATACAACAAAACTTCTGGGCCACTTTAAAAGCAGTCCTAAGATAGACATTTATAGCTCTAAGTGTCTACATTAAAAAAATCAGATGGGCTGAAGAGATGGCTCAGCAGTTAAGAGCACTAACTGTTCTTGCAGAGGACCCAGGTTCGAGTCCCAGCACCCATATGGCAGCTACGAACCGTCCTTAACTCCAGTCCCAGGGAAATATGACACTTTCTTCTGACCTCCGTGGTTTTGCATGACGTGGTATACTCATATACATGCAGGCAATACACTCATACACATAAAATAAAAATAATAAATAAAATATTTTTTAAAAATCAGAATGACCACAAATAAATGACAACATTGCAACTCAAGATTCTGGAAAGGCAAGAACAAATTAAACTCACACCCAGTAGACAAGAAGAAATAACAAAAATCAGAGCAGAAACTAATGAAATAGAAACAAAGAAAATACTACAAAGAATCAATAAATCTAAGAGCTGGCTCTTTGAAAAGCTAAACAAGATAGACCCTAAGCCCAGTTAACCGAAAGAAAGAGCAAATTCAAATCAACAAAATCAGAGATGAAAAGGGAAACATTAAAACAGACAACAAAAAGATCCACAATAGTATAAGGGAATACTTTAAAAATCTATACTCAGCCGGGCGTGGTGGCGCATGCCTTTAACCCCAGCACTTGGGAGGCAGGGGCTGGCGGATCACTGTGAGTTCAAGGCCAGCCTGGTCTACATAGTGAGTTCCAGGACAGCTGGGGCTATAGGGAGACCCTGTCTCAAAAAGACCAAATAATAATAATAATAAATAAATAAAAATTGATACTCTATTAAATTTGAAAACCTAAAAGAAATGAATATCCAAAATCAGGGGAACCAGCAAAGCTAAACCAAGAAGAGATCAACACTTTAAACAGATTCATAACACACATGGAAATTGAAACAGTAATACAAAATCTCCTGACTAAAAAAGGCCCAGGTCCAGATGGATTTAAAGCAGAAATCTACAAGGCATTTAAAAATCTACAACAAACACTACTTAAATCATTCAAGAAAATAGAAATAGAGGAAGAACTCCCAAATTCCTTCTATGAAGCCAGCATCACTCTAATAATCAAACCAGGTAAAGACACAACCAAAAAAGCAAACTATAGACCCATATCCTTGATGAACACAGATGCAAAGATTCTCAACAAAATACTTGCAAACCACATACAGACACACATGAAAAAGATCACCATGATCAAGTAGGCTTTATCCCAGAGACAAAAAATCACATGGTCATCTCAATAGATGCAAAAAAGGCCTGTAACAAAATTTGGCATGCATTCACAGAAAAAGTCCCAAAGGGAATTGGACTGGAGGGAACATAACTCAATATTATTAAAGCTATAACCAATAAATCCACAGTCAACATCATTCTAAATGGAAAAAAAAAAATGGAAGCATTCCCATTAAAATCAGGAACCAGACAGGATGTCCACTCTCTCCACTCCTTTTCAATATAGTGCTTGAAACTCTTGCTAGAGCAATAAGACAAGAGAATGAAATTAAAGGAGTATTAATTGGAAAAGAGTAGGTCAAATTATCCCTTTTGCAAATGATATATTACACCTAGACATTCCAAAAATTTCACCAGAGAACTCCTAGAACTGATTAATACTTTCAGTAAGTGGCAAGTTATAAAATTAAGCTACAAAAATCAGTAGCCTTTCTATATAACAAGCAATCAGAGTACAAGGAAACCATCCCATTCACAAGAGCCTCAAAAATACCCCAAAATATTTTGGAATAAACCTGACCAAAGAAATCAAAGATCTCTACAATGAAAATTTTAAATCTTTAAAGAGACTATAGAAGACACTGGAAGACAGAAGGACTCCCATGCTCATGTATTGGAACAGTTAATATTGTGAAAATGACCACCCTACCAAAAGCAATATACAGATTCAATGCAATCCCAATCAAAATCCTCAAGGCATACTTCATAGAATTAGAAAAAAAAATTCTTAAATTCATATGGAAGCACAAAAGACCCCAGACAGCCAAAGCAACCCTGAGCACAAAAAGTAATGGTGGGGGGATTACTATACCAGATCTCAAACTATTCTACAGAGTGATAGTCATAAAAACAGCATGGCACTGGCACAAAAATAAGACATAGAGATCAATGGAACTTAATTGAGACTCAAACATGAGTACTCGCAATTTCAGCCACCTGATATTTGGCAAAGGTGCCATGAACACACAAAGGAGGAAGGCATCGTTAACAAATGGTGCTAACAAAACTGGATCTCCACCTGTAGAAGAATGAAACTAGATCCTTATTTTTCACCTTGCACAAAAATCAAAGCCAAATGGATCAAAGACCTCAATGTGAAACAAGAAACTCTGAAACTGTTAGAAGAAAATATTGGCAGTAACATACAAGACATAGGTGTAGGAAAGGACTTTCTAAATCAGACATCAATTGCTCCAGAATTAAAGTCAACAATCAACAAGTGGGACCTCATTAAACTAAAAAGCTTCTGTACAGCAAGAGAAACAACCAAGCAAGGGAAGAGAAAACCCAGAGAGAAAATCTTTACCAGTGACACATTTGCCAGAGGTTTAACATCCATAATATATAAAGAACTTAAAATAAAAAGAATCAAGAAAACAAATGACCCAATTAAAAGATGAGCTAAAGATCTAAACAGAGTTAGCTCTCAAAAGAAGAAATAAAGATGGCTAAGAAACATCTTAAAAAGTGTTCAACATCATTAGTAATTAGGAAAATGCAAATTAAAACCACCTTAAGATTTCATCTTACCCCAGTCAAGGGAACAAATGATACCAAATGATAAAGGGGAATGCTCACTCATTCACTGCTGGTGGGATTGCAAACCCCTGTAACCCCTCTGGAAAGCAGTGCGGAAAACTCTTTAAAAAACTAAAATAGAAGCCCCAAGCCAGAGGAATGTGTGGTGGCTGGCAGGTGTGGAGAGAGAGATTGCCAGAGCCTCACCCACATGAACGCGAGAGGGGGCATTTACCGACCTGGGACAAGACTGCAGGCCTAAGAGGCGTGGGCAAAATTTAATGGAGACTATGCTCGGGGCAGCGGGAGCATCTGGTGGCGGGCTTTGAGCCCCGGTGCAAGAGTGCTTGTCTCTGTTTGTTGGACAGGATGCTCACAGATCTGTAAGGAATTTGGGTGAGGCTACAGCTGGATGTCACAAGACTGGATCAATCTCAGTTTGTCTGACTAGTGAATCTGGTTTTCACAAATACAAAGCCACTAGATGGGATTATATCACAAGGACACGAAAACTCAGAGAGAATATGATCAGATCGAGTTCTCTAGTAAAAGAGGTGATATAATAAACATTACCACTGTCTACAATAGATGAATGATTTAAGGCAAAAATGTCCTAGTATCCGAGTCTCAGATACTGCAGAAGTAAATAAAAGGATTGGCCTGGGTAATTTTTATGGTCCATTTCAGGTTTCAGTAAATGTGATTTTAAAACTTTACTGGGTCTGTGATTCCCCAGGACTCATTTTCTGAGCTCTCACTGGAGCTGAGTCTGGCACTGCTTGAATCCTGATGTTCATGTAGAAGGGGTAGCCTGAGTTTTTGTGGTGGCTATGAACAGCCTTCACAGCTCAGTGCCTTCAGAAAAGATTATATTTGTGCTTACACACACACACACACACAAAAAAAAAAAAAAAAACTAAAAATGAATCTAGCATATGACCCAGTTATACCAATCCTTGGCATATACACAAAGGACTCATCCTATTGCAGAGATACTTGTACAACCATATTTGTTGCTGATCTTTTCACGATAGCTAAGAGATGGAAGCAACGTAAGTGTCTCTCAACTGACAACTGAGAACGAAGTAATGAAAATGTGGTATATTTACACTATGGAGTTCTACTCAGCAGTAAAGAAAGATGAAATAATGAAATGTGCAGGTAAATGGATGGAACTAGAAATTGTTATACTAAGTGACAGAGGGCATATATTCTCCCTCATTTGTGGCTCCTAGCACCAAATCCTTGTATGTGAGTATATATCCGGATGTAACTGCAGTAACCTGGAAAATGGAAGAGGGCCAGGAACACAGGAAGTCACAAATGGCCAAAATGTAGAGAATAAGAGTCTACAAAGTATAGGTTCTTGGACAGGATTCCTATACTAAAATCCACCCACCTAGGCATCAGAGACCACTGCAGAAGAGGCGGGGTGGAAAGATTTAAGAGCCAGGGAGGAGATACATGACCATACGGAAACAGTCCTACAGGCTTCCTGGGACTCTTCTCATATGAATCTACATCAATGGTGTCAGCATGCACAAGACCCCTACAAACTCAACCAGACAGAATCCCAGCACAGAACTGTGGAAATGGACAGCATGCCCCAATCTTAGTCAAAGAATTATTGGCAGCTGATTACTGCTGGGTGAAGAAGAGTTGATGTTCTTAAAGGGAAGGACTCTAGATAGGCTTACTAGACTCAGTGGATGAACTTGTACTGACGGACATCTGGGGACACTCACTTGACATAATAGGCCTTAACACAAATGAGAGAATGCATGAATTCCAGTGGGGGAGTGTTAGGAGGGGGTCAATGAGGAAGGAGGGTATAAAGATGATTAGGATGCTCTGTATGAAATATACAAAAATTCAATAAAATAATTTTTTAAATTTACTAAAGAGAAAAAAAGTATCCAATTTTCTACCATCTTTCAAACCTACAATCCCCAATTTTTTCCAAGAAGGAATTAGAAAGTAGCATTGTCTAGTGAGTGTAATGTTCACAGCTAAAAGGAGTTGAATTCTCCCCATCCTTTTATTGGAGAAAAAATAAAAATTAAAATAAAAAATAAAACACAGAATTCCAGACATTATGGTAAGTATTTTAAATACTTCACAATTGTTGGCAAGCCATAAAGTAGAACTCACTTAATTTTGATATTTGAATTCACTCTACCTTGATACTCTTTCCTCTGTACCTTGAGGAAAGGGGGTAAAAGTCAAAACACCATGATTTTCCTCTTCACTGCAATCAAGAAGGGGCCAGGAGGGAGTTGTTGTTTTTCTCTGCTAAGCGGTATGGCCTGAGCCCATACTAAAGTAATAGAAAGTAGAGGTTCCAGCTCAGTGGCAGAGTGTTTGCCTAACATGCTCAAAGCTCTAGATTCAATACTCAGCACATATATAAATATAAATACATATTTAAAATTAGAAAAGTAACAGAAATGAACAAAGCAGGCTGTAGCTGGTGTTGTCTTGAGCACAACACTGAAGCAAATTACTGTCCCATAAACAGATTAGTCCAACCTTTATCCACAGAGCTATCTCACTCCTAGTAAGTATTTTAAGATAAGCAAAAACCCACAAGATGAAATCAAATTACATATGTCATATAACTCACTAATTGGTCATTAGACTATTTTGTATCAATAAATCAGATTCCCTGAGTATAAAGTAGCTTTCTCCCATCCATCTATGAGGTAACATGGTTTTTTGTTGTTGAGTTTGGATGAGTTATCTTACTTGTTAGTTGTTGTTAACTGAGATACTTATCTTCATCTCCTGAAACTCTTTCAGTATGGTATTTTTCTTCATTTAGAGATATTTTTTCCCTTTCTCCATCATTCTTTCTTCAAAGTTCATGTTTATTATTTCAAGGTGTATGTTTATTATTTCAATTACATTAATCAATGACAGATGTGTGCAGAAAGGCTGTATGCAAAGCAGCATGTTTTAGAAAGGGAACATAACTCTGAAGCATAGAGAACCTTCAAGCCCGAAAAAGGATTTGCACAAATGAGAGTGGGTGAGAAAGCGACATTATCAACAGAAGCCATCTTAACCTCCTTTACCACTATCACATATTGCTGAGGTTTACTGCAAAGCATCAAGGGCTACTCTGATGCCTCAGTTGCTGGCACAGGTCCTAACAATGAACAAATCTCAATTGAATTACCAATGAGAAGGCCACAGAGGGAAGAGCAAGATACAAGAGATTAAAAGTGGTTGGAAAGATGTACCCCGACAGCTGGTTCTTTTAATGTTTAATAGAATTTTCCTGAGGTCAAGGAGAAAAGGAGATTGATATTAAAATCTTATTACTAAAAAAAAAAAAAATCCTCTTAATGTACTACAGAAATGGAAAATTACAAGAATTTTTCTCTCTGGTGATGGTATATGTCTATAATCCCAGCACTAGTAAAGCAGAAGCAAGTGGATCTCTGCAAGTTCTAGGCCTTTTCTACACAGTAAGTCCCAAGCCAGCCAGGCCTATACAGTGAGACCCTTTCTCAAGACACTGCCACTCCCGAAGTTTACATGGCTCCTCTGAGAGGCTCATAACATAGTTATTCTTAATTTAATTATCTATGAAATAAAATTCACAGAGCACTCTGTGAGAAATAAGTATCTTTTAAAATTAATTATTTTTAATTTATGTGTATGCGTGTTTTACCTGTACATATGTACATGCACCATGCATATGCAATACCCTCAGAGACCAGAATAGGGTATCAGATCCCCTACAACAAAAGCTACTGATGGTTGTTAAGACACCATGTGGGTGTTTGGACCTGAATTTATGTCCTCTGCAAGACTAGTCAGTGTTCTTAACCATTAAGCCATCTTTCCAGACCAGGAAACAAGTATTTTGTTCAGGCACACTTCTCAAATGAAACATGAATAAGGTTTAGCCAATATTATGTTTTCTTTCAAAGTTGAATGACTCCTCCCCCTCCCATATTCCTATATATTACAGTTACCATTTTATTTTTATTTTATATGTATGAGTGTATTGCCTGCATGTGTATAAGTGCACCTATGATGTGCAATGCCCACAGAGGTCAGAAGAGGGCATTGGATCCCCTGGAACTCGAGTTATAGATGGATGTTAGCAGCCATGTGGGTGCTGGGAACTGAACTCGGGTCCTCTACAAGAGCATCCAGTATTCTTAACAACTTATGTATCCAGCTTCACACTAACCACATTAACTTTTTTTTTTGGGGGGGGGAGGGTCTTTTTGAGACAGGGTCTCCCTGTAGCCCCAGCTGACCTGGAACTTGCTATTAAGACCAGGCTGGCCTCGAACTCACAGAGATCCACCTGCCTCTGCCTCCCAAGTGCTGGGATTAAAGGCGTGCACCACCATGCCCGGCTCCACATTAACTTAAAAAAAGATTTAAAAAATTTTTATATTATGTGAATGTGTGTGCGTGCCTATATGTATGTATAAGCAACATGTGCATACTGGTGTCTTCAGAGGTCAAAATGAAAGTTTTACATGCCCTGGAACTGGGGCCTGATGTGGGCACTGGGAACCAAATTCAAGTCCTCTGCAAGAGTAGCAAGTTCTCTTAGTCATTGAGCCATCTCTTCAACTCCAATATTTATTTTTTGTTCAACTATGTAAAGATATGTTCTTTGTTCTTCAAAAAGATAGAAGAAATTCATTTCCATTATATTTATATTTCAATTACTTATAAAAGATTTTCACTTGAATTTGCATCATAGTAGCTATAATTGATAGATACAAGTTTAAATATTTAAGTTACTTCCGCAATAATTATTAATATCCATGACTCAGCAATAGCATCTTATGACTATAACTGGAGACCCTGCATCCCCACCAAAAAAGAATTTGAATTTCATTTTGAGTTTAACATACTTAATCACTCCAATCAAATACTTAGGCACCTAATTATGCACAGGAAGATGATCATGGCTCTGTTGTTATTTTGGTGTGGGACAGGGTCTTGCTATGTAAATCCAGAGTCCTGAGATTATAGGCATACACAATCAACTTGGCAGTAGATTATGCTTTTAAAAGAAAGTCTAAATACATAAGAAAATAAGATATTCCACATATTGTGTTATATATACAAATGCTGTATTCAAAAAATTTCCCAGAGAAAAAAATAGATCTCCCCCATTCTTATTTATTCTTAAATGATTGTTTAATAGTAAAGTCAGTTTACACTGGAAGACATGTTGAATGATTTTATTAAAAACCAATTTAAACAATGTAGCTTATGTTTAGCTCTTCAGTTATTTGTTCATTAATCTCTTTAGGAGCTTCCTTCCTTAACACAGTTGTAGTGCAAGAGGTAGCCACCAACTAACTGGCCTTGATTTCTATGGATTTTTTGTGAACGCCCAGATTTCGTTTTTGTCAAATATCTTAAATGCTGTGTGTTTAAACAAGTTTTTCATAACTTGTAACCTTAGTACAAGCTTTCCAAGAATACAAAAGAAACCATTTTTAAAATAAAAATCAAACAAAAGAAAGTTACACGCACTGTAAAGATGCTCTGTGAAAAACATTCTATTCATCAGGTCTGAAATGTCTCCAAAGGGATCGAGAACCACTTGGCTTGGAAACATCAACTGAGTACTCCAACAGACTGGTAAGAGGCCAACAGTGGCAGCCATGAGGGGATCTTTATAGCAGATTAGGAGTGGCCAAGACACCAGGGACTGGGCCTTCTCCTGCCTTCCGTTTCTTGGTAATGCCTTCACCTGCACCATTACACAGTGGTTCAAGTCCTCTGTTCTTTTTTCTTTTCATGCTCTTTGATGAAGACTTCAGTTCTAATAATAGTGGTACTTATGAAGACAACTCACAGATCTGTCTTTTCTGCTACCTTACCTTAACCACTCCCCCTAATCCAACTGCTGATTTAAGTACATCCACCAGGATGTTCCATCATTATCTCACAATCAATATATGCAAAAAACCGAAAAAGCAAAAAAACTCTCCAGGCTTATTTTATTCCAAATGCCAAGTAATTTTCAAATAGACAAAACATATAATTCAATGAAAATGAAATGGCAACCACAGACCTATTTTTAGCAAAATCTTTGAGTACTTCAAATCACCTTTCAATGAGAGAGCAGCATGGGCTGGACATTTCACTCAACCATCTGTGGCAAGTCATAATGAAACCTAAGAAAAGCATTTCCTCTGAGAGTTTTGTAGCCAATCAAGTCTCCAATCTTTTCAACATCAAAAGACACAACTGACATCTACTCCACCCACACGGTTTGTAATGTGCTCTTTTTAAAACCTACACAAAAAGAAATTTGTTTTACCTGTTTAGAACTTCAGTGAGCTTTGCGAAACCAGTATAAGCCAGTTCAAATGCTCCTCTGTGCCTGGACTGTAAAAGGTGTTGTTTAAAGTAATCACCTATTTCTTTTACCTTTAAAAAAATAAAAAAAAAAATTTCAATATATACTTAACTTATACATGCACTATGCGTGCGCACGTGTGTGTGTGTGTGTGTGTGTGTGTGTGTGTGTGTAAAATTTAATTCAGAACTTGTGTTTAGGTATCCATCTAACTTTCATTTATGATGGGACAATGTTTAAGCACTTTTTTGTTGGTGTTATTTTTTGAGACAGGGTCTCATGTAGTTCACGCTGGCCTCAAACTTGCTGTGTAGTCTGGGATGACCACGAATACCTGCTCCTCCTGCCTCTGGTTGAGATTACAGGTAAGTACCAGCACACTTGGTGCAAGCCCTTTTATAAATCATAAATCCTCATAATGAATTCCATGAACTAAGTAGTTATCTGTAGCTCACAAAGGAGAAGCTGGGGTTCAGAGAGGTTAAATATCTAAAGTCACATAGCAAGTAAACAGTAGAGACAGGACATGGAACTAGAAAGCCTTTTTTTTTTTTTTGGTCTTTTTGAGACAGGGTCTCTCTGTAGCCCCGGCTGGAATTAGCTATGTAGACCAGGCTAGCCTCAACTCACAAAGATCTGCCTGCCTCTGCCTCCGAAGTAGGGGGATTAAAGACATGTGCCACCATGCCCACCTCAAGGTCAGCTATCTTAACTGTCATGTTAGAATATCCTGCCTATACCAGAATTTCAAACCTCATATTATGTTCTGTTAGCTTATGTCATTCAACATAAAATCACACAAAGTAACAATACTCACATACATGTTTGAAATAATTATGTTTATCCTTTAAATATTCTGCCTTTACTGTAGTAAAATAGCCATAATAAAATTTATCACTCTAATCAGTTTAGTGTATTTAACAGGAAATACAGTTGAACAATCAACATCATCCATCTAAAAAACTTTTCAGCTGGGTATGGTGGCACACACCTTTAATCCCAACACTTAGGAGGCATAGGCAGCTGGATCTCCATTAAGATTGAGGTCAGCCTTATCTACATAGTGAGTTCCAGGCCAGCTGGGGCTACAGGGAGACCCTGTCTTAAAAAGACCCCCAAAAAAGAACTTTTCATCTTTTCTAAGATGCCATATATACTTAACAATAACTCCCAATATTACCTTTTACAGATACATTAAAGTTAACAGTAAAGTAAGATTTAGTACAAAGGCTATCCTAAAAAGAATAAACAAGTTGCATTTTATATCAAACCAAAGAATCTGCCAGAATGTCAACCCATCACTTCCCAACACATTGTCTTCCTCCAGGTAAGATTAAACAAACACAAAGCACAACCATTTATTTTAAAGACAATATAACTGACAATTGGTTGTCTATGGTTTCTGAAGACAGTGAACTGCAGAACTGGTTAGTCTCATTGGTCTTTGTGTCATTAGATTTGGTAGCTATGCACTTTTGAAAATCCAGCTTTGTATAAACTTGGGACCAAAGCTGTAATCAGCTATCTGTTGATCCATGCATCCACAGATCATAGTATAGTCACTATGCAAGCTACCTTGAAGTACCTCAGGTCTGCTCACCTGGAAATGCCTTCACCTCAGCACAGTGACTAGGTTAGATTCTACATGCATCAGAGACAGTAACATGATAAGCAACAAACAAGTGACTGTGGAAAAGGGTCCCTCTATATTCTGAGGATACTAACAGCCCTTGCCTCATAGGTGGTTCAGTCAAAAAGTTCAGAAGAGGCCAATTATCTATAATCTAATTCAGTTCAATGCTAGTTGTCCTAAACAGAAAAGTTTCTATACTCAAAGTGCATCTGATTATAAAAACATAACAAATAATATATGCAGAGGGAAAAAGGAAATCAGAAACCAACAAAACCACACAAGCAGCATGATGGATTTTTAAAATTCTAACACTTCAATATTTTAGAGCATTATGGTATGTCCTTCTGCTAAAGCTTTCCTATAAAGATCCAATGATATGCCTCATGTCTTGATATTATTCCTTTAATACTTTTTAAAGGCCACACAAGTTGTCAAAAGCCAAATACTAAGCCTTATTTCATCTTCAATATAGGAATTCCAAGGTATATTTTTTAATTACCAAGACTTAAATCTAAATTTAATCCCTCAAATAGATCTGCAGTTCAATAAACCTATCAAATACGGATCAGAAGAACAGCTGTTAGCTGTCACAACCATCATTTCTATCATTAGAGAAATAAGATGTTTCTAGAAAGATAGTTTAGGACAGAGAAAATAAAACAATAGAAAGTCAAGGGACTGGAGAGATGGCTCAGCAGTTAAGAACATTGGTTGTTCTTGCAGAACACCCAGGTTCAAATCCCAGCACCCACATGGCAGCTAACAACTGTTCATAACTCCAGTCCTGGGGATCCAACAGCCTCTTCTGACCTCCGTGGGCATTGCAACACACAGGTATACTTACCCACATGTAGGCAATACATGCATACACATAAAATAAAAATAATAAATTTAAAAAAATAGTAAAAAAGACAGCACTTCTCTTCCTTAGTTAATTCTTTACCCTAAAATGTCACAGATATTAAGAACATAGTTCAAAAAAACATGAGTGTTATTGGCAAAGTGCTTCTCTATAGACTTAGAACAGCACATAATCTCTTCCTTAAGCAAGGATAACATTTTCATTGCTTCCTTTATTCCAACTCCCTTCAAAGGAGTCTAAATCCAAAAAGCATACAATAAAAACAAAGCACTGAGAGCTATGCCTAGTGGATAGTCTTCCGAAGGTGAACCCTCAGTCTAGGTAATCCTGGCCTGTGGAATCAGATTGACAGAATAAGGACAGGAGTGATATACAGGCAATTTTTATTCATTGTTCACATTTAAATCACCAAACTCTCACAGATAAGAGTCAGGCTTGTTACGAATTTTTGTCTTTGTAGATTATATAAAATTATTGTCCAATGTTTCTTTGATATTCTGCCAAAGGTTTTCCCAGCTTACTACTAGGGCAGACAGAGAAGACGAAAATAAGATGTGTGTCCTCAGTAGACTTTCAGTTCAGACTGGCAGAAAAACGAGTGGACTGGTTGGTACCTAAGTGGCTCGACAGTTCCAAGAAATGAAAGACCCTCTGCACTAAAATTAGAAAAGGTTTTATGCTCACATCTTGCACAGGATGTATGTGCTTGGGTAGACCAACATAGAAAGGAATAATTAGTATGAGAAGAGGCTAGAACTAAAGAGCTAACATTAATTAAGTAGCTGCTGCCAACCAGGCGTGGTGGTGCACACCTTTAATCCCGGCACTTGGGAGGCAGAGGCAGGTGGACTTCTGTGAGTTCAAAGCCAGTCTTCTTGTCTACATAATGAGTTCCAGGCTAGCTGTGGCTATATGGAGACCTTGTCTCAAAAAGGACCAAAAAAAACGCCTAACAGACACTTTGTTGGGTCCACAGATACGAGCAGACATAACATACACAGGCTAGTGTTAGAATGACCTAGAGGTTTGGCACTAGAAAACAGTGGAAAATAGGGAAAATACGCGTGAAAGGGAGGGATGAGCCCAATTACTAATGGTGGGAAGAGTGAGTATGAAAGCATACTCTATGAGCAAGCAGCTGGACAGAGAAGCATCCTGATGACACCCTCTCAGTAGATAACCATGCTGAGAATCGAAACAGAAATTTAACATTTTTTGTCACATTTATTTGTGTGTGTGTGTGTACGTGTGTGTACGCATGCGCATGATGCACAGGCCAGAGGACAATTTACAGGAGTCACTCTCTCCTTCTACCATGTACTAGATAGCTTCAGTTGTCAGCTTGACACACCTGAGAAGAGGGAGCCTCAATTGAGGAATTTCCTCTACTGGATTGGCCTGTGAACATGTTTGTGGGGCATTTTCTTGATTACTGAATGATGGGGGAGGGCCCAGTCCACTGTGGATGGTACCACCCCTGGGAAGGTGGTCCTGGGTTGTATAAGAAGGAAGGCTGAGCACAGGCCAGGGGAGCATGCCAATAAGCAGCATTCCTCCATGGCCTATGCTCTAGGTCCTGTCTCTAGGCTTCAACCCTGACTTCCCTCAGTGATGAACTGACCTAGGAGATGTAAAAATAAATAAATAAGCCCTCTCCTCAAGTTAGTTTTAGTCACTGTTTTTATTACACAGTACAAAGTAACTAGGACACACCATGTGGGTCCCAGGGATCAAACTCAGGTCATCAGTCTTGGAGGCAAGTACTTTTACACTGTTATAGCCCAGAACTTTTAAATTTCAATTTTAAAGAAAAAGTCTTCTGAAAAGTGTTTCATTAGATACCACTGAGTTCTTGAAGTTCAAAAGAGCTTTTTTTTGTTGTTGTTGATGTCTTTACAAACTTTTAATATAAAAAACATATTCTCTCAAGATTTTTATTTACTTTTTTCTTTTTTTTTTTGTCTTTTTGAAACGGGGTCTCCTTGTAGCCCCAGCTGTCCTAGAACTCACTATGTAGACCAGGCTGGCCTTGAACTCACAAAGATCCACCTGCCTCTGCCTACCAAGTGCTGGGATTAGAGGTGTGCGCCACCACACCCGGCCTACTGTTATTTTTTAAAGCGACAGAATCTTACTCTGTAGCTCAGACTAGCCTTAAACTCAGTGATCCTTCTGCCTCAGTTTCCTAACTACTGTGATTACAGGAGTCAGCTGTCATACCTAACTCACAGAATGCAAATTTCCACATGGGAAGACAGCTAGAGAGTATCTTCAGGTGTCTATAGCTTACCACCAGACAAAAAAAAGAACTAAATGTTCACATAGGACATAAAACCAAAGGACAAAAGTAAACATACTTATAAAATTTACCTTTTACATAGCTGGAGAGAGAGGGTTCAGTCAATAACGCACTCTGCCCTACAAATGTGAGGCCTCACGTTCAGATCCATAGAACTATATTAAAAATGTTGAGTGCAGTATGTTCTTATAATCCCCAAAATGGAAAGATGAGAGGGTGAGATGGGTACCTTTTTGAAGCCTTCTGGCAAGTTACGTGGCAAAGTTCCAAGCTAATGAGACTCTGTCTCAAAAATGTAGAAGATGCCTAAGAAACAACACCTGAGTTGTCCACTTATCTCCACATGCACCCATAAACAAGCCCGCTATGTATACACGAATTACCTTTTACCTATACAGGTAATACAGTAGCTAAATCAAGGCTAACTCTACTTTTAAATTACCTAAGTCCAAGGACCTAATTACAGGTAGGACATTTTTACAAAGGGTATATGCAGCAGTCACAATCTGGGATTTGTAAGGAACCCAACTGCTATCTTCCTATCACAAGTTAACAAAGCAGCCCTAATCCCTTAAGTGTTTTTAACTGCTGAGCTATCTCTCCAGCCCTGACAGAACTACTTCTTATAACTCTGGGAAAATCAGCTATTAGGAGATTTTAATTTCATTTCAGTTACATGGAATATGTTGCAAAAGTTTACACTCCAGTAAGATAATTAAAGTTTTAAACTATACATTCTCCACTGCAATGATTTCTAACTAAGAGTTTGGATTTCTTCAGAGCCCATATACTGTCCCTAGAGATAATTACAAAGGCAATGGTTTTCTGGTATACAGACATTACCTTACTAGAAAGTTAATTTTTTGCTTTTTATTAAATCAAGAGCAGTCAGTGCTCTTAACCACTGAGCCATCTCTCCAGTCCCCAAATTATTTTTTTAAAGTACATGCCTGTGGGGGGGGGGCGGTACGTGCATGTGTGTGCAGGTGCCTTCAGAGGCCAGAGACATCAGATGCCCTGTAGCTGGAATTACAAGTGGTTGTGAGCCGCCCCACCTGGGTGCTGGGAACCAAACTCATGTCCTCTGCAAGAGCAGTACATACCCTTAACTATTGAGTTATCTTTCCAGTCCCTTCAGCAAATTCTTAACATGAGCCATTTTAGCTGTTGCCCTTCAGACTTGCGTTTTTAAAATGGATTTCTACTTCATATCATTAGTATATTTCTAAGCTCTTTGAGGTCAGAGAACCACATATGATTCCTCTTTCTGTTCCTACAATTACCCACATAGTGAGGCAGTCAATAAACAGGCAACAAAATGGTGTGGTTGTAGGGTCAAGTTCATTGCAAAGGCTAAAAATGGGAACTTTCATTCAGTTACAGTTCAGTGTCCTTATTTATAATTTCTAAGAACTATAGGCAAAATAAATTTTAGGAATCTGAAGCCCTCTTCTGACCTCCATGGCATTGCACAACATGGGTGCACTCACATACATGCAGGCCATACACTCATACACATAAAAATAATGAAATTTTTTTTTAAAAAGACAATTTCTTTATGACTTATGAATATTAATCAATGTAACCCGATACAGAAAAATCTAGCTCCTGTCTATGAAACAGAGAGGGGCTGGGCCAACCCAATCAACCCTAAATATCACTCAAGTAACAACTGAATCTAA
>NW_008340854.1:4112822-4119702 GCF_000622305.1 Nannospalax galili
CCACATATGATTCCTCTTTCTGTTCCTACAATTACCCACATAGTGAGGCAGTCAATAAACAGGCAACAAAATGGTGTGGTTGTAGGGTCAAGTTCATTGCAAAGGCTAAAAATGGGAACTTTCATTCAGTTACAGTTCAGTGTCCTTATTTATAATTTCTAAGAACTATAGGCAAAATAAATTTTAGGAATCTGAAGCCCTCTTCTGACCTCCATGGCATTGCACAACATGGGTGCACTCACATACATGCAGGCCATACACTCATACACATAAAAATAATGAAATTTTTTTTTAAAAAGACAATTTCTTTATGACTTATGAATATTAATCAATGTAACCCGATACAGAAAAATCTAGCTCCTGTCTATGAAACAGAGAGGGGCTGGACCAACCCAATCAACCCTAAATATCACTCAAGTAACAACTGAATCTAAGCAGTTTTTCTACTAGTTGGCGATTTATTTTTATTCATATGATTTCTGTGGTAATAATTACTAGGAGGGAAAGCAGGTATGAAAAATTTACCCAGATGCTTCTTTTTTAAAAATTCAGGGAAATATAAAGAAATTGATACTCAACATTGAACTTCTAAAAATTAGTAGGTATTGCATTATCAGAAAGCACATTGGAAAGAGGTCCAACAACATGTATCAAAAGTCTGCCATCAAAACATCAAGTTAGAAACTTAGACACACACACACACACACACACACACATACACACACACACACACACACCAATAGTCAGGAAGGTGTGAGATAAGGCTCACCCCTTCAGGGTCTCCACTTATAGCACTCAAAACAGCTTTATCTCTGCCTCTTGGACAGGGACATTATGAATCATTATGTGATTACAGAACTGGAGGGAAGTCAGACATGCCGTTAAACAAGAAATGTGCTAAGGAAAAAAATCATATGGAAATACTCCAAGAGCAAGTTATTTTACTGTCTTTTGTTTCTTGGGAAAGCTGGCTTGGGTACTAAAAGCAGGAAAAATTAAATGAGCAGCTCAAAACAAAGGGATCACTGTGTCACATGAACCCAGCCTGGGAAGGAGAGAATTGAGTTCTGGCTGAAGGAGGCCACAAATCAGCTTTTGATCTTGCACACACCAGGTAATGAATAACCAGGGGCTTCAGTTTCCTCATGTCTAAGGGAGCTGGAGAATATCACAGAGATATTCCTCCCAGCTAGAACAGAGCACTGAAAACTCAGAATTATAAACATGCTCCTGTCTCATATAAACAACAAAGAACCCCAAACTGTAATCCTGCTTCCCGTCAGCCTATTGTAAATTATATTCATGCCTGTGATATTTAAGTGGCCATCCCTTAATGAAAGGCCATAAAATCAGAACTATCTTAAAAGAACTGAGCTACAAAAGAAACTTTCCCTGTCTTCTACACTCAAGCTATCAAATTTCAAATTATAATAGAATTGTATTACTTTGTCAAAAGACAAAGATGAACAGAGAAGAGGCTAAGCATCATGCCCAACCAGTCACAGCAGATGTGGCTTTGCTAGGGCAAGAAAGTCCTCAGAAGGAAGGATTTAGCATGGACATGGTCAACCACTCTGATGAAAATTATATCTGAAGCTGTAATTTATATTTTTAACACTTTAAAAATATTTTATTTTAGGACGGGTGTGGTGGTACATGCCTTTAGTCCCAGCACTGGGAGGCAGAGGCAGGCGGATCTTCGTGAGTTCAAGGCTAGCCTGGTCTATATCATGAATTCCAGGAGAGCTGGGGCTACAGGGAAACCCCGACTCAAAACGACAAAAAAAAATTATTTTATGTATATGAGTATATTGCCTATGTGTCTTGCAATGCTTGCAGAGGTCAGAAGAAAGCACTAAATTCCCCCGGAACTAGAGTTACAGATGGTTGTTAGCCACAATATGGGTACTAGAAATTGAACCTAGGTCCTCTGCAAGTGCAGCCAGTACTCTTAACCGCTGAGCCATCTCTCCAGCCCTCTACATTTTTAACTCTTAAAAGTATTAATTACAGGGGCTGGAGAGATGGCTCAGCGGTTAAGAGCACTGACTACTCTTGCAGAGGAACCAGGTTCAATTCCCAGCACCCACATGGTGGCTACGAACTATCCTTAACTCCAGTTCCAGGGGACTCCAAAGCCCTCTTCTGACCTCCGCGGCATTGCACAACACGGGTGCACTCACACACATGCTGGCAATACACTCATACACATAAAATAAAAATAGTATTTTTTTTTAAAAAGTATTAATTACAAAGCTCAGACAGCAGCACATATACTAAAATTGGAACGATAGAGAGATTATTTGCATGGCACCTGGGGAAGGACAACACACAAATTAATGAAGCGCTCCATATATATATTTTTTTAATTTGTAACTGGGTATAGTATTGCACACCTATCATCCCAGCACTCAAGAGGTCAGCTTGGAACACATAGCAAGACCCTGTCTCAAAAGTAAACAGCTTTTTAAAAAAAGAGCAAAATTTAATGTTTAGAAAAGCAGAAATCCAGGCTGGAGAGATGGCTCAGAGGTTAAAAACACTGGCTGTTCTTACAGAAGACCCAGGTTCAAATCCCAGCACCCACATGGCAGCAACTCCAGTTCCAGGGGATCCAACAGCCTCTTCCATCCTCCAAGGGCATTGCATAACATGGGTGCACTTATCTACATGCAGGCAATACACACATACACATTAAATAAAAGTAATAAATAAAAAGAAAAGCAGAAATCCTATAGTAAAGTAAAAGACATTAATTTCTGGATGACTGGATTTTCATGACTAAATGATCCTGTTCAACCCTAAATGATTTTAAAGTCAGAAAAATCAAGATTAAAGCTTGCCATAGAGAATAGGGTTTCAGCAGCAGAACACAACAATCACATATTACCTCCTTATCCTTCATGGATCCACTGATATCTTCTCGCACCTCCACATGTGAGGCTACCAAGTGAACAGCACACTGTAAGACTGTACAGCTCACTTGACTGGTGAGGTTTGTTTGTTTTATTTAATGTTTTATTTAATGTTGCAGAATTTTTATTCCTGCAAACCACCACTGAAGAATTCTTTAATTTATAAGGCTATCCTTCTGTATCTTTAGTTAGTTTTTAGTTTGTTTTAGTTAGTTTTACCACATACACTAAATTCATGAAAACACAAACTTTGGGTGCTATAGAAAGTGTGTCAAGGTAAAATAATTTTCATGGGGACCCTTATGGTTTTTTTCAGTTATAATCAAAGCAAAATATATTTCGCTTAATTTGTCAATGGAAAGAGAAGTTGAGATGTCAAGAGATCTTAGCACATGTTTCCTTCCTAACAAGATGCTGAATTCACATCAGTGAAGTAACTGATCACAATTGGATGCCTCAGCACAGACACTGGCATGGTACTACAACCAGTCACAGGAATGGCTCCAAGTAACTCTAGGACACTAAGGTCTGTTTGCTCTAGAAGAGAATAAGGAGCACACTGATGTCCACAATGTACCATTTGTCTCTGCCTTTCTCTTTTCCAAATCCTTGCAACATCACAAGCCCAGCTGTCAGCCAGATGCAAGCACATGAGCCACAGAGTGTGAGAATAAAAATATTAGTATTATTTCCATGGAACTAGTCACATGGTGACTAGAAATAATCAACATTAGCATACTACAGTATTTGTTTGGTTCTTGAATGTTGTAATACCCTGTGGGGGAAAATTATCTTTATTTGAAAAAGGTTAAAAATCAAGTGCATGTTACATCTCTTTGCTGGAAAACTGTGGGAAATGGACTTGTTGAAACCATGTGGATAAAAAGGAGGAATGAAGGAGAAACAGAAATCTAATAAATGGAAAATATCTCCAAATGAAATGCTTGTGGTAAGTTAATTTCTTGTAAACACTACACTCAAGCCCCTTGAATAGTCCCAAATGGTGAGCTAACTTCGTGGTCTTAAAATGAAAATCAAACACACTAAAGTGACTACAACTTTATTACTGAAGTCGTGGGAAACAGGAGAGCTACAACTGACCAACCTGTTAGTTTTTATTCTTTTGAAAACTTTAAGAGAATTGTGGAATCTTACTAAATAGACAATTTTAGCTAAAATTTTTTATGTATGCTAAAAGGAGAAATAAAAACATGAATAATAATGTTCCAGCTAAAAGTAAGGTGAAATCTATAGTTACTAATATAAAAATATTTATAAAAATTCTATAGTTCTGAAATATACTGAAAGGTCTAATATCTAAATTACCATGAATTCTGTTTAGTTGACATCTGTAAAATATTCCAAGGAAAATTCAAAACCCTTTTTTAAGTTGCTCTACAAATAAATCTTGTGATTTATGGGTTAGCCAAAACTGGCACCTGCAGGAACAGCCTTACCTGCTGCACTGTTAACAGCCCATCAGAAGCTGCTGGCACGGGCCGCATAGGGAGCAGCTGGCACAGTGTGCCCAGAAGTAAAGCGACCTCCTTCATACTCCTCCAGCAGCACACCAGGACCATCTGAGCAGTTACATCACGTGTTTTTCTTTCTTTACCTTAAGAAACAAAACAAAAATGATTGCGAAACTCCACATTCGAGTCCTCACATGCCAGGTTCATTACAACAAGCTTAGGCAAATTTCTCCAAGAATGATCAGTTTGAACAAACCAATTTGTCACATATTCTGTTTATTCAATAGGAAAAAAAAGAAAAAAAGAAAAAAAAAAACTAACATTTGAAGAGCATGTGCTATGAGGAGGAAACATGCCATTTAAAAAAATTTTTTAATTTTCATTTTTATCTGTATGAGTGTTTTGCCTATAGTAAGTGTGCCCACACATGCAATGCCTAAGAGGCAAAAAGAGGATGGCAGATCCCCAGAAACTAGAATTAAGAACAGTTGTTAGCCACCATGGCTGGAAACCAAACCAGGGTCTTCTACAAGAGAAGTCAAGGCTCTTAAACACTGAGGCATCTCTTCAGCTTCAAATTTCTTATTCTTTAAAAGTTTCAAATGAAGCCAGGCCAGGCGTGGTGGCGCACGCCTTTAATCCCAGCACTTGGGAGGCAGAGGCAGGCGGATCTTTGTGAGTTCGAGGCCAGCCTGGTCTACATGGGGAGTCCAAGGACAGCTGGATCTACAAGGAGCCCCGGTCTAAAAAAAAAAAAAAAAAAAAAAAAAAAGAAAAGAAAAATGAAGCCATGTATGGTGGTATATTCCTTTAATCCCAGAGGCCTGTGGATCCCTGTAAATTCAAGGTCACACAGGTCTACATAGCTGGTTCCAGGATAGCCAGAGATATATAGTAGGACATTGTCTCAAGACCCAAATATGAGCAAATGCAATTTCAGCCACCTGATATTTGACAAAGGGGCCAAGAGCATTACCTGGAGGAAAGACAGCATGTTCAACAAATGGTGCTGGCAAAACTGGATCTCCAATTGTAGAAGAAAGAAATTAAACCCCTATCTTTCACTCTGCACAAAAGTCAATTCCAAATGGATCAAAGACCACAATGTAAAGCCTGAAACACTGAAACTATTAGAAGAAAACGTTGGGAAAAATCTACAAGATATAGGCATAGGAAAGGATGTTCTAAACTGGACATCAATTGCTCAGGAAACAAGGGCAAGAATTAACAAATGGTACCTCATTAAACTAAAAAGCTTCTGTACATCAAACCAAGACAACCAAGGAAGCAAACAGAAAGCCCACAGAATGGGAGAAAATCTTCAGAGACACATCCAACAGAGGTTTAATAACCAGAATTTATCACAAACTCAAAAAACAGAGAACCAAGACAAGAAGCAACCCAATTAAAGGATGGACTAAGGAGCTGAACAGATAGTTCTCAAAAGAAGTAAAGATGGCTATGAAACATCTTAAAAGATGTTCAACATCACTAATAATTAGGGAAATGCAAATTAATACCACTTTAAGATTTCGCCTTACCCCAGTCAGACTGGCTAAGATCAAGAAAACAAATGATACCAAATGTTGGAGAGGATGTGGGGGAAAAGGGAACACTCATCCACTGCTAGTGGGGCTGCAAACTGGTCCGACCCCTATGGAAAGCAGTGTGGAGAACTCTTAAAAAACTACAAATGAACCTACCATTTGACCCAGTTATACCACTCCTTGGCATACACCCAAAGAAATCATCCTATTGCAGACACATGTACATCCATGTTTGTTGCTGCTCTTTTCACAATAGTTAAGAGATGGAAGCAACCTAAGTGTCCCTCAATTGACGAGTGGATAATGAAAATATGGTTCATTTATATGATGGAATTTTACTCAGCAGTAAAGAAAGATGAAATCATGAAATTTGCAGGTAAATGGATGGAACTAGAAACTGTTATACTAAGTGAAGTAACACAGACTCAGAAAAAAAATCAACATATGTTCTCCCTCATATGTGGATCCTAGAACCATACTCTGATATATAAGTATGCAACCAGACATAAGTACAGGAACAGAATAATGGAAAGGAAACAGGGAGATAAAGAAAAAGAAATAACCTGAAAGAGAAGAACAGTAGGAAACAAGTCTTAATAAGGGAGATATGGATAAAAAGTGGGTTAGTTTAAGGGATGGGGAGGGAAGGATACACAAGGAACCTAGGGGATAAAGGGAAAGGAGCTCAAGAGAGGTAGGACCATAGGAGAAGGGTATTAGTAAGGGAGAAAGGGGGGAAATGGGGGCACCTTAAGTGGGAAAACCATGATGGAGGGGTGAGACAATGTGAGAGATAAACAATGCCTAATGCCTAGCTAAAACCAGAGAGAACCCTATTACTCCTACAACCTACTGACAAATTATACACAGCAGATCAAGAAATATATGTCTAGGTAAGGTTTATCTGAGAACAACTGATCTTTGCCCAAGATTTATCATTTATCTA
>NW_008340854.1:4121107-4121314 GCF_000622305.1 Nannospalax galili
TAAAAATGTATTATATTTGAGGAGCCTGGTAACATGGAAATTTGCCATGTTAATTAGTAGAGGTGATAAACAATACCACTGAAATCTACCCGATGACTTTATAGACATACACAGGCACCAAGGATCCAACTGCAATCGATTATGACTAGTAATAATCAGATACATACAGATTAGAGATGCATGCGCCAACATCTCAGTGTTAGTAGC
>NW_008340854.1:4121780-4176850 GCF_000622305.1 Nannospalax galili
ATTAAATAAATAATTTTTAAAGAAAATAAAAAAAATTAATAAAGAATAAAAAAAAAATACATGAAACACAACACTGCATCAAAACTTGTCTAATCTTTGGAAGCTAATGAAATACAATCTTGCCATCTCTGTCATCCATACAGTATGACATGGGTGACTATTTTAAAAATATCCTTTTGGCCAGGTATGGTGACATGTGCCTTTAATTCCAGTGCTCAGAAGGCAGAGGCAGGTGGATCTTTGTGAGTTCAAGGCCAGCCTAGTCTACATATTGGGTTCTAGGCCAGCTGTGGCTACAGGGAGACCCTTTCTCAAATGAGCTGGAGAGATGGCTTAGTGGCTATAAGCACTGACTGCTCTTGCAGAGGACCCAGATTTGATTCCCAGCACCCACATGGCACCTAACAACCCTCTGCAACTCCAGTTCCAGGGGATCTAACACCTTCTTCTGACCTCTGCATGCACTGCATGACATGGGTCCACTTACATATATGCAGGAAATATAGTCATGCACATTAAATAAAAACAATAAATTTTAAAAAAATTTTTAAAGAGTAAAAACTTTTGTTTTGCTTTTTTTAAAAAAAATTATTTTTATTTTATGTGTATGAATGTATTGCCTGTATATATGTAAGTACAATCATGTCATGCAATGCCTACAGAGGTCAGAAGGTGTTGGATCTCCTGGAACTGGAGTTATAGATAGCTATTTGTTGCCATGTGGGTGCTGGGAATCGAACCCAGGTCCTCTGCAAGAGCAGCCGGTGCTCTTAATAGCTGAGCCATCTCTCCAGTCTTTGCTTTTCTTTTTTACACAGGGTCTCCTTTTGTAGTCCGGGCTGTCTCAAACTCACAATTCTAAGGACCTACCTTCCTGAGTGCTAGGGTTACAAGGACGGGCCTCTGTACAAGGCTAGGACAGATTTATTTTTTTAATTTATGTTGTCTGCGTGTGTGCCTTTGTATGTCTGTGTCTGTGTGTGTGCCACACGTGGGAGTTCCTGGGAAGGCCAGAGGGTGCAGATCCCCTAGAGCTGGAATTATAGGAAGCTGTGAGCCATCCAATGAAGGTGCTGGGGATCCAACTCAGGTCCTCAGAAGAGCAGTAAGTGCTCTTAACCAGTGAGCCATCTCTCTAACTCCTAAGACAGAACATTAAAATAAATAGAAAATAAATAAATAATAAGTAAATAGAAAATAAAAACATATTTCAAAACACATTTAAATTACATTGCAAATAAGCTAAAACTGTAACTTATTCTCTTATTCTAGTTTTAGGTACATTTTAGTATTGATATTAAAAACTCACCAAAAACTATTAAGTTAAAAAAAGAAGTTAAGAAATAACATATTTCACTTGCTCTTTTTAAAGCTCACTAAGTTAAAAGGATAAATTATGCTCATACACATAAATACTCAGTGAGGGCATAAAGAGGGGGTGAGTAGAGACAGGAGAAAATGGAGTATGACTTTACCTTGTTTCTAATTTATATTTAACTCCATGTTGTTCAAAACTATTTCAGTTAAGAAACATTTATGTATTTTTTTGTAATTTTAAAAATGCAACTGCAAAGAGAAGTTTTTGCAAGACAATAACCCCACCTAGTGGAGAATAGAGAACAAAGAAAACCGAATAAATCACTTAGAAATTACTACTGCTGGTGACTTTTTCAGTTAACTGATAAAATAAACTTACAGACTTGAACGCTGATGGCTGGTGGCTTGTTATAATACAGCAGTTCACATTTTGTTCAGTGGTAAGGTTTACATTAAAAGGCTGCTTGACTTCTTGTGCTGCAGCATTTTGTATGCTGAACTAAGGCATGTCATTTTCTTGCAAAAGGCATAATTATAAATTCATTCCTAAAACCAGTCATTCCAAAACCTCAATTAAAAAAAAAAAAAATCTTTGTTCTCTAGAACTGTTCTAAAGATTTTGCACTCTCTTTCATTATACCAACATCCGAGGCTGCAGAGATGGCTCAGCAGTTAAGAGCACATACTGCTCCTATAGTGGACCCCATTTGTTTCCCAGCACCCACATCAGGTGACTCACAACTGCAGTTAACTGCAGCTCTAAGGGGTCTGATGCCTCTGACCTCCATGGGCACCTGCACACATATACACATATAAATAAACAATTAAAAATTAAATAAGTCTTTTAGAAAGACATTTCACATATTTTACTGTTACTAAAATAATCAGGGTTGGGTCAGTGTACAGTGGTGTAGTCTGGGTGGTACAGCACTTGCCTAGCATGCCTTACAAACTCGAGTTCAAGCCAGCCCCAGCACCACATGCACACGTGCACACATCCACATACACACAGAAACACACATACACACCACTAATTGCAATATCAATTCCATATATCTTACTTTGGACTTCTACAGAAGCATCAATGATTGAGACCCTTGTATTTAAGTCCTCCAAATCAAAGTTATCACATTCTTTCAATACTTTGGCTTGGTTGAAGTAATCATTAGTATCCCGTGGCTGAATCTCATTGAGAATAACTTGTAAGCGGCTTGCTGACTCTGAGGGAAAGATGAGTGTACGTTAAAGTCCAGTTCACATCACATGCAGATTTCCCTTGGGGGTACCTTACCTCAAAAATCCTGTCATTTTCAGCAGTGATAATCAGCGGTACTCATAGGATGAAAATTACTTATATAGGGTCTTTCATGATGCTTAAGTGTACTTTTTTTTTTTGGTCTTTTTGAGACAGGGTCACCCTGTAGTCCCAGCTGTCCAGGAACTTACTATGTAGACCAGGCTGGCCTTGAACTCTTAAGAGATCCGCCTGCCTCTGCCTTCCAAGTGCTGGGATTAAAGGCGTGCGCCACCATGGCCAGCCCAAGTGTACTTTTAAGACGTGACAATTTAGGCTGAAAATATGACAAAAACCACAGCTCAAATCATCCATAGGACAATGGCTGCCAGCACTTCTTGATGGCAAATACATATGTACATACAAGTGCACATATATTTTGTGCTTACAAAACTTTATCGTTTCTTTTTATTAGTATACATTGACTATAAATAGTGGGTTTCATTATAACATTTTCATGCATTTTTTAAAATTTATTATTTTTATCTTATGTGTATGCATGTACTGCCTGCATGTAGGTAAGTGCACCCATGTCGTGCAATGTCTGTGGAGGACAGAAGAGACTGTTGGATCCCCTGGGACTGGAATTACACACAGTTGTTAGTTGCCATGTGGATGCTGGGATTTGAACCCAGGTCTTCTGAAACAACAGCCAGTGTTCTTAACCACTGAGCCATCTCTCCAGCCCCTCATGCATTTATATAATGTATTTTGATCATTTTCATCCTCTGTTACCTTCTCTCTTGTTCCCCACCTCCAGGATCCCTCTGATCCCCTTCCTCTTCCTCTTCCCAAGCAGTCCCTCTTCTACTATCATGTGTGTTTTTCAAATCATAACTCAATGAGTTTCATTAAGTTTGCTTACAGAGGGTTTATTTACAGGAACCCAGGCACCTAACCAGTGGCCATATCACTGAAGAAAATGTCTCTCCCTCTGAGGCAATTTTTCGATTTAGCTTTTATATCTCTCAAAGAAATTAAGGGGGGGGTGGAAGGATGGAGGGAGGGAAGGAGGGAGGGGGGAAAGGAAGAGAGAGAGAGAGAGAGAGAGAGAGAGAGAGAGAGAGAGAGGAAAAAAACAACAACAAAAAACAGAAGCACTATGGCCCTGTTCTCTGACCTGAATCAGTGTCCATAGGGATGAGGCCTTCAGGGGAGGAACTCTGGATGACAGGAGACACCACTGCAGAAAGCCTGTAGCACAGCAGCAGCAGCCTCTCCACCACAGGTCTCCACCCACTCATTTGCAGGCTACTGAAACAAGGATATTAGGGACACTTATACCAAAAGCCAAAAATGCATTTAAAAAATGATATTAATGCTGGCTGTGGTGGCACACGCCTTTAATCCCAGCACTCCAGAGGCAGTTCAAGGTCAGCCTGGTCTACATAGTGAGTTCCAGGTCAGCTGAGGGCTACAAGGAGATCCTGTCTCAAAAAGATTTTAAAAAATTAACACAACAGAATTGAAAGAACCTACATTTCAAAATTGTGCAATATATGAAATAGTTAAAGCATAAAAAATATGTACAGATGGGTAGATGCTGAAATCTAATTTTCAGCTCTCTTTAAGGTAATGTAATAATGTTCATTTCCTAGGACATACTCCAATAAGAGGTTAAAGGTCATGAGTATATTTCTGAAACCATAGATAGCCATGAATGTCCTTACTTTAGAGGTAACTTCTGCAAAGCTCCTGTTATACAGTGAACTCTTCCATACAGTGGAAATGAGGATGCAGCCTGAAGCAGAGAACTCTCAGCCTGAGATACTTCATCCTCAAGACTTTCCATCAAGCACCTGATAACTAGAAAAGGCAAGGAAGAAACTGAAATAGCGTTAGTTGTAAAACATATTTATAATTTATGAAAATAGTTTCTATGAAAACACCCAACTCTGTTGGGGGACCCTGCTGCTAAGGTTGCAGTCCACCACATCCAGATAGCTCTAAGGAGCTCGGGGCTGTATGGGGGACTCCCTTTCTCAGTGGGGTCTTCCTGCTCTCTGCCTGACCTTATCTGGAAAGAGCCTCCAAGCACGGATGCCTGGCCTTATTTGAAACATGACCTTTGGCATAGTTACCTGCGATAAACTGCCCCCAGCTTTTTTTCTATATAATTAGGCATTGCCCTATAGCCAGATAGGATCCCCCTTACCACATGTAAATAAAGCATACTATGAGCACCTATCATGTAAAACTTTGGCTGCCGCCTCCACCCTATATTTTTCCGACCCTCACTGAATAAATGAACTGTATCACTGAAACTGACTCCCGGAAGGTCTTTTCCGTCTTGCTCACTGGCTGTCCTGACCCCGTTAGTCACCTCTGCTCCCTTTGTTCTCGTGGGTCGGTGGCCAACGGCCAACGAGGGGAGGGAGAGACCCACACAACTCAACCAAATGCTCAACTAAAGGGTTAAATGTGTTGTGTTTATGTGTATAAGTATGTACATGTTCGTGTGTGTGCATGTGTATATGTGTGTGTATATGTTCATGTGTGTGTGTACAAGCCCAAGTGGTAGATAGATGCGGACGTTTGGGTGTCTTTCCCAATCACTCTCCACCTTATTTTCTGACATAAGGTCTCTCCATGAACCTGGAGCTAAGTTGGCTGGCTAACTCCAGAAATCCACTTGTCTCAGCCTTCCCAACACTGGGATTACAGATGCACACCACCAGGCCTGGCTTTTTAAGTGGGTGTTAGGGATCCAAACTCAGCATTTAGCAACTGAGTCACCTCCCCAGCTCCTATACTAGAGGTTTGAATCAAAGATTTTTCAGTGATTCCCAGCTTGTTACCAATTTCTAACTAAAGACACTGTTAAAGAATGGTATGTCTTCACTTAATTGCCTGGCTCCATGATAACATTCAATCTGAAGCATTCCTTCTAGACATTCTCTAGCAGGGTATCAGGCTCCAGTGCCATGTGGCATAGGCTATTTGACCAAAAGATAAAATTTAATAACTTTATTAAGATACAATTCAGGGGCTGGAGAGATGAGCTCAGGGGTTAAGAGCATTGGCTGTTGTTGCAGAGGTCCCAGGTTCCACTCCCAGCAACCACACAGTAACTAACAACCATTGATAACTCTAGTTGTAAGGGACCTGATGCCCTCTTCTGACCTCTGTGGGCACTGCATGCATGGATGCACTTACATACATGTAGGCAAAACAATCATGCACATAACATAAAAATAAATAAACGGAAAAAATTTAGACATACAATTCAGACATTTAAAGTGTACAAGTTGGCCAGGGAGATGATGGATCAGTGGGTAAAGGCACCTGAAACCCAGCATCTCTTCACCTTGACATACACAAAGGCATATGTACACCCATACCCCCTGTTGTATGAAACTGTTCAAGAACCTCACCCCTACTTTGGGGCAGAGAGTCACAGGGTCCATGCCTGAGAGTCCAGCCACACCTCCCAACCCCTGATGAACAATTTAGCCCTAATGGCATACGGCTTGGGGGAGGGGCTAGAGTAGATAGACCAGGGAAGACTAGTGGAGGGTCTCTCTCAACATTTTGTGCTGCTATGGGGAAGCCATCATCCATGTTTGGGTAAAGTCTTTCTGGTGCAGCATTATGGGAGGAACACCCACTATGCTGTAAATAAACCCTCACCCACTGCTCTGTAAGTAAATCCAATAAACAACTGGTTTCCCAGAGTGCACTTTGGTGGAATCATACCTCAATTTTTCCTTGGAACCAATGGAAAAGGGAATGGATGTAGTTTACATTCATTTTAGCAGCACCCCTCTGCATACACAATAAATAAATGTAATAAAAATTTAAAGTGTACAAGTTAATCATTTTGGTAAAGTCAGATATATGCAAACAAAGCACCATTCCAGAATATTTTCATTGCCCATTGCAACAACAACAACAAAAAAAAATCAACTTTATTCAGGAGTTGTTTCTCTTCCTGCACCCTTCGCCCTTCATCTACCCTAGGTAACCACTAATTTATTTTACCCCTATAGATTTGCCCATTCTAAGCCTGGTATGGTGTGCACTTGTAATCCTCGTACTACTCGGGAGGTGGAAGGAGAAAGATCAGAAGTTCAAGACCAGCCTCAGCTACATAGCAAGTTTGAAGCCAGCCTGGGTTATATGGGACCTTGTCTAAAAAACAAAACAAAAAATAGATTTGCCTATTTTAGACATATTATAAATAGAATTATATAACATGTGGCTGGCTTGGTTCACTTTTCAAAATGTTTTCAAAGTTCACTGAGGCAGTATTAATACTTTATTCTTTTACATGGTTGAATTATAGTCCACTATACAGTGTAACACATCTTAGTGGAATCAGCTAATGCACATATACATTGTTTCCACTTTTACACAATTATGCTGCTATGAACATTCTCACTTCTCTGGGTATATACAGTAATAGACTGCGTATCTGTGTGCATACCAACCCCAGCAGTGTAAAAAGGTTATACTTTCTCCACATTTTCATTAACATTTGTAATCCAGATATTATTATTATTATAGCCATCCTACTAGGCATGAAGTGTTTCCTCCTTGTGATTTTGATCTGCATTTCCCTAAAAGCTAATGATGCTAAGTATCTTTTCATGTTCTTGCTATTTGCTTGATTAGTTTCTTTGAAGGAATGTCTATTCAAATTCTTTGAGCATCTTCTGAATTTGATTCTGTCCAAATTAATGAGCTGTGTAAGTTCTTTATATATTCTATACAGATAGAACTCTTTTGAGATATAAGATTTATAAATATTCCATTTTGCAGAATGTCATTTTACTTTCTTGAAAATGTTCTTTGACACACAAAAGTTGTAAATTTTGAAAAAGTCCAGTCTTTTATTTTTGTGGCTCATCTTTTGGAAGTCACACCTAAGAAACTACTGCTTTCACCAAGGACCACAAAGACTGATATCCATGTTTCTCTCCTAAGAGATTTGTTTCTGTTTTGCCTTAGAGTTTTAATCTATTTTAAGCTAATTTGTGTACATGGTATGAAGTAATGGATCCAATTTCATTCTTTTGCACTTAGATATTCAGTAAGCCCAACAGAGTAGATGACTAAATTTTAGAATTGTATATAACACCTCAAAATCAATAGAAGAAAAAAAGACCAACATTCCCAAAGGAAAAAAATTAAGGATATCAACAATCATTTTGCCAAAGGGGAAAAGAGGATGGCTTATAAACATGTAAAAAGACATGTACATTATTAATCAAACAGGTGGGATGGGTGACTCAGGTCTGTAATCTCAGCTCTCAAGACACTGGGGTAGGAAGACTGTCACAAGTTCCAGGCCAGTCTGAGTTGAGGAATGAGACCTTGTCTCAAACAAAATGAAAGAAAGAAAAATGCAAAATGAAACAAAAATATAATACCATATTACCTTCTGCAATTTTTAAAAAATATGACAATAGCAAATTGTGGTGATGATGCAATACAACTCCCAATTTTTTAGTAGGAGTGTGATATGAAATCTATTTGGTATCAATTCATAAAATTGAAGGTGTCTCCTTATGACCAGGTTATTTCCCACTTTTTTGTTTACCATGTCTTAGACATTTGTACATTACAAAGCTTACATGAGAATGTCCACATTCACTTTATTTATTTAGAAAGGTTTATCAACAGAATAGTTTAATAAATTGTGGTAAATTTGTATATCATATGTGGCACTGTTTAAAATCATGTAAAACTAAACAATATTGTTTAATGACATACATGCACATACATATGTGATAAAACTATAAAGAAAAGCAAGATGAAAGATCAATATAAAGTAAGGGAGAGGCTTAAAGGATATAGGTGCTATTCTATCTTTTTTTTTTCTCTTTAAAAAGAGAGACAGGGAGGGCTCAGTGGGTAAAGAGGCCTGCCATCAAGTCTGACAACCTGAGTTTGATCCTTGGGACACACATGGTAGAAGAGAAATAACTCCCACAAGTTGTCCTCTGACCTTCACAAGTATGCTGTGGCATGCACCATACACACATACACACACACACACACACACACACACACACACACACACTCACACACACACAAGAATAAAAAAATTTTTTAAAGAGAGAAATTGGGAGGCTAGGGATGTAGCTCAGTTGGCACAGTGCTTGCCTATCATGCACAAAGCCCTAGGTTCAAACCTCAGGACTGCACTTCATAAAACTGGGCATGGCAGAGCATGCCAGTAATCCTATCGCTCGGGAAGTAAAGGAAGGAGGATCAGAAGCTTAAGCTCATCCTTGGTTACACAGTATGTTTGAGGCCATCCTAGGCTACAAGAGACCCTATTTGAAAAAAAAAACTTTTTTTTTAAGGAGGAAAAGGAGGGATGAGAGAAATGGCTTACTAGATAAAATGCTTATTATACAAGCATGAGACCTGCATAAGACTCCCTAGCACCCATGTAAAAGCTTGGTTTGATGGCACACATTTGAAACCCAATCAGTGAGGAGAAGCAGAGACAGGCAGGTTCTGAGGGTACTGTCTAGTCAGTCTAGCAGAAATGGTAAGCTCCAAGTTCAATGACATAAACTATCTCAAAAAATATGGAGAGATGGCTCAGTAGCTAAGAGCACTGGCTGCTCTTCTCATCCTTAACTCTAGTTCTAGGGGATCCAATGCCTTCTTCTGGCCTCCATGGGCACTGCACGCAGAGGTGCAATTACATACATGTAGGTAAAACACTCATACATATAAAACAAAAATAAATAAAGTGGCAGACTAGGGAGATGGTTTAGTGGGTAAGAACACTTGTGCAAACACGAGGATCTGAGTTCAAATACCCAGAGCTGGGTGTGATCAGACACCTGTAACCCCAGCACTGTAGGCGGTAGACAGGAGCTCTCTAGGACTTTCTGATCACCAACATTGCTCCGGGTTCAGTTAGAGATCTTGTCTCAAGAGAATAAAGCAGAAAGTGATAGGACACGACACAATTTTCTCTGGCCTCCATGCACATGCACACAAATGTGTACATATACCTATACACACATCACTAACACAAAAACTTTTTTAATTAAAAAAATTTTGTTCTTAAAATAAAAAAATAATAAAAATTTTAAATAATAAGGTAGAAAAGAGTGAGGAAAACATCCCAACATCAACCTCTGCCTTGGCATGCACCCACACAAGTGAGCACACTCTACACACACATACAATACACACACTCTCTCTCTCTCTCTCTCTCTCTCTCTCGCTCTCTGTTTTAGAAGAGACAGAGAGTTGGGGCCTCACTATGTTTCCCAGGTTCCCCCATGAACTCCTGGGCTCAAATGATCTTCCTGCGTCAGTCTCCCAAGTAGGTAAAACTACAGGTATACTCCACCACACCTAACTAATATATAGTACTAGGGATTAGAACTCAGGGTTTCATATATGTCAAGGACATGCTCCATCAGTAAGCTATATCCCAAATTGTTTTACTTCTTAAGTTGAGCATTATTACCTAGCTTATAAAGTTTTTATATTATTCTATTTGAACCTTATATATTTGAATGTTCTTTATGTCTGAAACATTGCTTAAGTTCTAAAATGTCTTTGAAAGCCTTTCTGTGAAGTGCTCCTACTATCTTATCAGGGTCTTCATTTGAACTCAATCTTGAAGCAATTAGAGTAGACAAGTGTCCTCCTCCATGCCACCATCACCTCTCTAGCCCGATTCCAGACACACTCCCTCCCGTCAGGAGCTGCCAGTGGTCTCTCATTCTCTCCCACTACTTGTTCTTTTTCTCATGGCCTTTTCTACATTCTTGGAAAGAATAATTGTCAACTTTCTATATTTGATCTCCTTTTTAAAAATATTTATTATTTTTATGCCTATGTGTGTATCGCCTGCTTGTAGGTAAGTGCAACCATGTTGTGCAATACTGCGGAAGACAGGAGAGGCTGTTGGATCCCCTGGGACTGGAGTTACGGACAGTCATTAGCTGCCATGTGGGTGCTGGGATTTGAACCCGGGTCTTCTGCAAGAACAGCCAGTGTTCTTAACCGCTGAGCCATTTCTCCAGCCCTTGATCTCCTTTTTGTTATTAAAAAGAAATCTCGATTAGTCCTCATTTCTAGAACAATTCCAAAAAGGAAGATTTACTAACATAAAATTAAGCTCACAAATTTCTATTAAATACTTAACAGAAAATCACAAGCTCTAACCTCTTAGATCCTAGGCTTTAGAACTGGCTACATGAAGAGTAAAGGAAGAGGCAGGGCAACCAATTAGAATGCAAACCCCAACAAAGTAATTCTGCTTTGTATAGACACAAAGGAGGTGATCTGCCCCAGGTCACAGCAAAATCATCGCAGAAAATAGCACACTTTTAAGTAGAGAAAGAGCTTGCCCTCTTTAAAACATGCCTAATTAAGGTACATTTGGTCATCCACTTATTTAGCATAAATCTGCTCAGAAATTAAGTGTTAAAGCTGAATAAACTATTCATTTGCATAAATGGAATTCTTGATTCCCTTAATGCTGGCAAACTGTTAAGTTAAAAACCAGAAAGTAAATGTTGAATTATTAGCTACTCTAATCAAATAGCAAGTAAGATATGAGGTTTGCTAAGTAGCAGCAAAAGGTCACTTCCTCAATACAAACCCATGAGCGTATTCCTTTCCACCACAGCAGCAGACTTATCTCCATCTCCACATGTGACTTGCTGGGCTAAGGAGGTACACAGGGAAGAGGGCAGAGCATCCTGCCAGATTAGAAAGTTCAGCAAGTAGGAGGCTGTCACACAGTCATATGGTTTTGTGCTGGTGCTGAGCTCCAGTGCTGCCTGGAACAAGCCCTGCAGTTTCTTAGAATCCTAGAAATATAAAGCATAGACTCAGTCAACACCATGGAAAGGGTTCTGTAACTTGAAGGAATGGTACATATTTAAATTCACTGCCTATCACATAGCTGTGACTGAATATGAATATTAAGGAACATAAATTTCTTTTCTCCCTGGATATAGGCTACTTCTGTTAAGTAACTGAAAATCATTAATCTGTTCATCAATGAAAGCCTTGAATATAATTTCAATTTGAAAACTCAATATTGATAAATATACTTTTTTAAAATCGCCCTGTTTTTCCTTGTTAGCAAAAGTTTAGTTTTCCCTGTAGAAATCTGCTATCCCTCTAGCCAGACCACTTCAATATTTCTACACAGAACAGAGGTTTGGTTCAGTTTGGTTTCTCTCAGTTTATGTTTTCTCTGAGCACCACACTCCTGCTTTTCTCCTTTTCCTTCCCATATGACTTGTTTCATGAAGAATACATAACCATAGAAAGGATCTATATGTAAATGTAGAAAACAAAGTGATCAGATGAGTCTCAGAAATTGAGCATCCAAACTGGCACACTTGTATCTCATTAAGTGTCTACTCACAGTCTGCACTAAAAAACACAGACTAAGGGATATTCGCTATAACAGCCACAGAAGCACTGGGTGGAAAACAGGGGGCATGGATCCCAGAACCAAGTCCACAGCTGTTGAGCTAAATGTTCACTAATCTGGACATCAGGGTTCGCTCAGTGATATTCTGATTCTATCTGGATTGTTCCATAACTGTCTAATAAAGGAGAGAAATTAAAAACATATCTTTGAACTTGATTATTAGTACATTACATTTAATGATATCTAACAATTTCAAGATAGTAAGTATCAAACATACTGCTTTGAATATCCGTTTATCTCTATTTAAATTCTTTTCCATTCACTCTGTTTAATTTTCTAAAACTTTAAAATAGTGGCCAAAAGGTGAAATTTAAATAATTATCAGAAGGTACCAAGTAAACATGAAGAGTCATTTTTCTGACACTCTTTAAACTATACTACCTACCAATTAGTAAGAAACATAATAAACAACCTTAAAACCTAGAATACTTTTATTCTACTTAGATCAAAATATTAATTCAAGGGCCCAGTGAGATGGTTCAGCAGGTAAAGGTGCTTGCTACAAGCCTGACAACACGAGCTCAATTCCTGGGATCCACATGGTAGAAGGAGAGAACTGACTTCCACAAGCTGTCCTGTGACACCCACCTTAAAACATACCCAATACGAGCCGTGGCACTTATGCCCTCATGCACATACACACACGCAAACAAATTTTTTTAATGTAAACGAAATTTGAAATATAAAGACTAGGATACGTTGCTCCACAGAAAGAATAGCAATAAACCAGGTGAGTATTAAGGGCAGATATCAAAAAGATGCACCATTGCAAACAAGTATTATACACGGGTATTAGAGGTTAGGCTAGTGTTCAATAAATGCTTCAATGTTAATTATATTGTTAAAAATAATTATATACTAAGCCAGGCATGCTGCTGAATGCCTTTATTCCTAGCACTCCAGAGACAGAAGCAGGTGATCTCTGTGAGCTCAAGGCTGGCCTACTCTACACAGAAAGTTCAGGTTAGCCAGGGATACACAGTGAGACTGTCTCAAAAATAAATAAATAAATAAATAATAAATACACACTGTACAGTATATAAGACAGACTTTGGAAAATATAACTAATATTCTTAAATCTTAAATATCTATTTCAATGACCATCTTATTACTATGCAATCAGACTGGAAAGTAGAGCAAAACCCCTAAAGCAAGCCAGTCTAGGGATAAAATTTCCTAAATTTCAGTTGTCTCCGTGGTAAGTACATATTTAAGGAGTTAAGGCCACAGAGGCCGACTAAGGGCCCTCCACAGCTTCTTTAAGAATCAGGTCTTTCTATAAATGACCTTCTCCACTCCAGACACTCTCAAATATTTGACAGGAATGAGGCATAGCAAATACATATGATAGAAGACTGCATGCAATGAATAGGAAGGGAAGTTGAGCTGACAGACAAGAGAAATCTCTTATTTTAAAACTATAGGTCGGGGGGCTGGAGAAATGCTCAGCGGTTAAGAGCACTGGCTGCTCTTGCAGAGGATGCAGGTTTAATTCTCAGCACCCACATGGTGGCCAACAATCATCTGTAACTCCAGTCCCAGAGAACCAAAATCCTCTTCTGACCTCTGCTGGCATTGCATGACACAGCTGCATCCACCTACATGCAGATAATACAACCATATACATAAAATAAAAATAATAAACAAAATTTAAAAAGAAAAATTTAAAACTGTACAGAACACAATTAGCAGAGCAAGCACCAAACACTTTCTGTTCACCAAGGCACCTTGGAAGACCACAGATACAGGCAGATATCATAGAGCAATTCCTAATCTGGACACAAATCAGAAAAGACACCCTGATATACTTCAATGCCATGGCAAAGCCACTAAAAGACGCTGTGCTGTCTGACATGCACTCCTCTAAATCCTATATGATAACATACCAAACTCTATGTCACATCCTAAATAGAGCCTAACAGCTGTAGCCCAGACCATGGCTCAGCTGAAGCCCTTGCTGGCACTCTGGAGAACATTAAAAGAAAGCTATAGCAAACAGGGCCACTACTCTGCTGGTGACCCTACAGCCCCAAAATAAGCCTCAAAGGTAGAACAGAACGCCTGGCCATGGGGTCTCCTGCAGATACACACCACAGCCTTCACTTCTAATTCCACGTTTGATTCCTATCCCAAGGCAGGAAGAATAAAGTGTCAGGGAGAAGGCTCGGGCTGGAGTTGCCACCCAGACTGAGGCATGGATTGAGGCCTGAGCTGGGGGTAGAGCACTTAGGGAGAGAACTGCTGTTAACCTCAAATACTCTGAAGTTTCAATCTCAGTTTAGCTATTGCTTGTTGGAACACCAGAAATGCATTCTCTACTTCATTTACACACAGTTTCTCAGTCTACTAATCAGGAAGATTATCTTTTAAAACCCAAAATTACAGTAAGTGATGTGTTTTCATTGAATTAATATTACAAGCCCAGGGGAACTGGGGAGGCCTCATAACTGAAATCTACCAATAATCTTGTAAACAATTAAACCTATTGCCTCCTATACTTCCCTTTTCATCAAAGCAATTATTAAAAGCACAGCTCAATGACTTGGACTTTTGCCGTTTTCCACTGTCTTGCAAGAGTAGAGATATGATGGTAACTGAGACACTCAGAAGACCTAGGAAGGCAAAGAGCTGGATAATCCTGACTGCTTCACCTAGGCTAAAACAAAGGCTTTGTGTATCTACACATTTACATAAGGAAAGCCTCAATACCTGGAACTGTCCAGCTGTTACTGATAATTTCATCAGAAGATCAAATGCCAAAGTTTTCACTTCTTCAAAAGTGCTGGTGAAACATTCCACTAGTGTTTGGAAACGATGGAGATCAATATCATGCCTTAGCTGATACACTGTGTGGATGGCACCTAAAAAAGTTACGTAAATAAGCAAAGTGAAGTAAAGGAAAAAGAAATCAACTGTCCGAAGTTATCTGGTCAAATTTAGAGAAGATATCTACTTCAACCACAATACGATTTCACTTTATACTTATCTGTATATCATATATCACCTACAACAGCATAAAACAGCATTTCTTCAAATGACAAAACATTAAGGACTTCAGTTTTACAAATAAGAAATAGACTTTTTTTTTTTAAGATTTAAAACTATTATTTTCCTTTCAAAAGGCATTATATAAAAGATTTCTAAATTATTTTTCAAGTGAAAAATAAATTTAAATAAACAAACTTAGGAGTACACCTTTCAAATACATCAAATAAAACTTTCTGACCCAAGATCCAAAGTCTTAGAATGAGATGACACAAAATGACCAGTATGGTGACATGTCCTATGATTTTTACACTGATTCACCCAAAATTCCTGGGATAAATCCACTTGGGGGCTGCAGAGATGCTCAGCGGTTAAGAGCACTGACTACTCTTACAGAGGACCCAGGGTTGATTCCCAGAATCCACATGTGGCTAACAACCATATATAACTCAAGTTCCTAGAGAGCCAATGCCTTCTTCTGACCTCCAAGGGCACTGCACAACATGAGTGCATTTACAAACGTGCAGGCAATACACTTATACACATAAAAAACAAAAATAAATAATATTTTTTAATACTACTTGGTCACACTGTACAATATTTTGGGGGGCTGGAGGGATGGCTTAGCGGTTAAGAACACTGTTCTTGAAGAAGACTCAGGTTCGAATCCCAGCACCCACATAGCAGCTAATAACTGTCCATAGCTCCAGTTCTTCTGTCTTCCTCAGGCACTGCATGAAACGGGTGCACTTACCTACATGTAGGCAATATACACAAACACATAAAATAAAAATAACAAAATATTTTAAAAAAATAAAATCTCACTTGGTCACACCGTAAAATATTTTTTAAATACTATTTGGTTTTGTTTGCTATAATATTTTCCTGAAGATTTCTGCATCTGTACTCATACATTGGTCAATAGTTTTTTTCTTACAGAGCCTTTATTATTTGGCACATACATTTATTTATTTATGTATGTATATGAGAGAGTAATAGGTGGGCACACACATACGGAGATCAAGAGACAACCTGTGGAAATCAGCTCTTTCCTTCATCATGTTGGTTCTAAGGATTGAACTCAGGTGAGTAGGCTTAGTGGCAAGCACCTTTACCCACTGATCCATTTGATGGTCTTCTTACAGTCTTTATTTGCCTTTCTAACGAGCTTTATAGAATGAGTCAGGAGGGGGTCTTGCCTTGCCAATTTTGTGAAAGACTTTGAGAAGAGATGTTAATTCTTTAAATGTTTGGTTG
Source organism: Nannospalax galili (assembly GCF_000622305.1). NCBI lineage: Eukaryota > Metazoa > Chordata > Mammalia > Rodentia > Spalacidae > Nannospalax > Nannospalax galili. The sequence goes on from NW_008340854.1 coordinate 4,138,064, forward strand.
AATTCACCAGTAAAGCATTTGTCCTAGACTTTGCTTATCTAGAACACTTTGTATTGGTCTTTGCTGGTTGGGTTTTTTTTTTGGGGGGGGGGGGTTGAGACAAGGTCTTTGCTATGTAGAAGGGGTTGACCTCCAATTTGAGGTTCTCCTGCCTCAGCTTCTCAGGTGCTGGGATTATAGACATGCACTACCACACCAAGCAGCTGAGAGGGTTTTGATAACTGATTCTATCTCTTATTTGTTTTAGCTTTATTCACATTTTTGTTTTCTGGGATCAACATGTACATTTCATATAGATTATTTAATTTGTTGGCATGTAATTGTTCATTATATTATTTTATAACCCATTTTATTTCTGAAAATGAGGAAATGTTCTACTTCATGACTGATTTTCTCTATTTGTACTTTCTTTTCCTTAATCTCTAGCTCCAAGTTTTGTCAATTTTGTTTATCTCTGAAAAAAACAGCTGCTGATTCTGTTGACTCTCTATTTTTCTCTTCTATTTTAGTGATCTCTACATCCTTCCTTCTGCTGGTTTCACGCTGTTTGCTCAGTTTCCAGTTTCTTGAAGTACTAAGGTTTTGATCTGACATTGTTCTTATTTTTTAGTGTAAAAATTTAGAATTATAAACACCTTGATGGACACTGCTTTTACACATTCCGTAAGTTTTAGAAGTATATTGTGTTTTTGCTTTCCTTCATTTCAAAGTATTTTTTAATTATCTATTTTTACTTTTTGGCAGTGCTAGGGATCAAACCCAGGACCTAGCACACACTAAGCAAGCACTCCAGCACTGAGACAAATCCCTAAGTTTTTCTTTGTGATCTCTTCTTTGACCCACTGTTTAAGAGCTTTGTTTAAATCTGAATGTTTCTCCACCACCACTGCATGAAACACTGCATGCTTCTTTCTTCTAAAGACAATCCATATTCCCCATTATCTTCCTGAAATATTTTTTCATAGAAGTTATCTTCATCTCAAGTTCTACATATTACTAATTAATGTTTCCCTTCATTAAATAAATATTACTCTGCTTTGTACACTGCAAACACTTGTAACTTTTTTATCTTGTATACTATGGCATGGAATTTTGCATAAGAAAGATACATGAGTCCCGTTCTTCATGAATTAGAAAATATGTAAGGAAAGGCAGAAACTACTTTGATTTTAAATCATAATCCTCTGCCACATTTGTTTAGGGTGTATGTGTAGTGCTGAGGAATGAATCATGTATACGTGCGGCAAACATTTTACCACTGAGCTACAAAAGCCCCTCAAATCACTGTCCTCTTTTTCTAAAAGAACATAAAATCCTCACATTAAAGTTCTTGTGATGGGGGCTAGAGAGATGGCTCAATGGTTAAGAGCACTAGCTGTTCTTGCAAAGGACCCAGGTTAGATTCCCAGCACCCACATGGCACCTAACAACTCTAGTTCCAAGGGATTCAATGGCTTCTTCTGTCCTCTGTGGGCATTGCACGACACGGGTGCACTTACCTACATGGAGGCAATACATGCATACACATAAAATAAGAAGTAATAATAAATAATTTTTTAAATTTTAAAAAATAAATTCTTGTGATGAAGATGAAGGATGTGTTTACATTTTCCATTCTATACTTCATAGTCACGGTTCCTCAGCCTCCTTTTTTGTTTTAATTTTTTACTGAGCTTTTGTACATTTCATAAACAGTTCTTAATCAAATTTAAACACCCCCCTCATCCATGCCCCCTCACATATACACCCTCGCTGGACGGCATGCATTCCGCCATACATGTTAAGTCCCATCCAGTCAAGCATTTGTACTCAGATGTCCCTCAGTGCAAATTCATCCCCTGGAGTCTAGTCAGCCTATCTAGAGATTGTAAGTAATGTCTACCCACCCTCACCCAGCAGTAATCAGTCTCCAACAGTTCCCAGGCTAGGGCCGGCCCACCCATTTCCCCCGCTCTACTCTAGGCCCTTGTCTGACTGAGTTGGCATAGGTCTTGCGCTCCATGCCATCACTGCCACAAGTTCCTATGTGCAAGCTTTCAGTGGCCTGAAAGCCTCTGTTTCCCTACGTTCATGGACCAACTCTGGCTCTTACAATCTTTCCACTCCCTCCTCCGCAATGGTTCCTGACCCATGGGTGGGTGAGGTTTTATATAAGTCCTATCCAGAGACTCCTCAGCCTCATTTAAAAGTAATAAGTATGGTATGTTGCATTTGCACTGCCTCCCACTTGTTTCATTTATATAATTACAATGATCAATTACACCCAATTCAATTATATGTGATTCATTCATTAGGAAAATGACTTAGGTTTTTCACTTTCAAAGTGTGTATACTTTGGTACTTATATACAAGGTGTGTGTGTCTGTGTGTGTGTGTGTGTGTGTGTGTGTGTGTGTCTTGCAAGATGGCTCAGTGGGTAAAGGCTCTTGCCACACAAACCTGGCAACTTGAGTTCAATCCCCAGAACCCATGTAAAAGGTGGAAGGAAAGAACTGACTCCACAAAAGTTATATCCTCTAACCTCCACACACATGCTGTGGCATGTATGTCCACCCCACACATATCACACATACTGTATAAATACACAATATTTTTAATTCAAAGTACACACACACACACACACACACACACACACACACACACACAAATGTGTAAGAAATTATGAAAGATACACACAGTTTTTTAAGACATGGTCTCATGCAGCCCAGGCTGGCCTTAAATTCTCTGTGTAGCTGAGGATGTCCTTGAACTTCTTATCTTCCTGTCTCTGCTTCCCCAGTCCTCAGTATTGGAATTATAGGTGTGTACCACCATGCACAGTTTGTTCTGTACTGGGGAAATTAAACCCAGTGTGTTGTGTAAGTTACGCAAGCACTCTACCAAGTGAGTTACGTTCCCCAGCTCACAAAATATATTTAAATAAATTAAATTATTCCCTAACAGAACCAGTCTCATTCAGCCTAGTGCTTTTTCCTATATACTTATATACGGCTGTAAGTACAATAAATGTGCAAAAACAAAACCAAAAAAAGTTATCAAACAGATAAAGTAATAAATCACTTCCAGATAAAATAAGTTCAGTTGTAGTACCACTGAAATTCCCTAGACTAGTGGGTGGCCTATAGTCATCTTACCTAGATGGTACAACACATGGTCAGTTACAGTTCTGGAAGCAAGAAATCCAAAAGGAAAGGATCAATGGAGCCATGTTCACTCCAGAGGCCCTAAAGGAGCCTCTTACGTCTTCTAGGGCCTCAACTATTCTATAGTGTGCAGCTCTAGTACACCAGTCTCTACCTCTGCTGTCTTGTTGTCTCCTCTGTGTCAATTCTTTGTCTCTTCTGAGGCTACTTCTCACTTGTTGCTATTCTGATCATGAAGATTATCTTATCTCAATATCCTTAATTTAATCACATCTGCAAAGATCTTTTTTCCATGTAGGTTCACATTCATGGATTCTGAGGATTTGATGTAGATTATCTTTCGAAGGTAATTTTTCAGGCTACCATCTCCACTAAAATGAGGTGATCAAATTGACCACTGTAAATGGAACATGGCAACATTGTGTATCTCCTGGTATGATGCCCAAGATGAACTCCAAGTCACCTATGCAGTACTACTACCAAAGAAAAAACCCAACGAGACACATTCTTCTAAAATGTTAAAGCCATAAAAAAAACTTTCTAGATTAAAGAATGTGAAAGACAGGCCCAACAGAGACATGCAATATGTGATCTAGGACTGGTTCCCAGACTGTAGGAAAAAAATTTTTTTTCTCTCTAACAGGCAATTTGTTGGGACAACAAAACGCTAATATGGATTATATAGTAGATGTGATCGTTAGTGTTAATGAAAAGAATCTAAAATCACCTGGAAAGGGTGTCTCACTAGACTATACAGATCAGATGATCCTCTGGGCTTAAAGGTGGAAGATTATCTTGATTATGCTAATTGAAGTCGGAAGACCAGCCTACTGCTGGACGGCATCATTCCCTAAGCATAGAGGGGATCCTGAACTATTTGAGAGTGGAGAAAAATGAGTTAACCACAAGCATGCATGCATTAATTTACTGCACTCTGCTCTTGACTGTGAAAGTGATGTAACCAGCTACTTCAAGTTCCTGGCACCCTGACTTCCTATAATGAATTATGAGCCAAATAAAACCTTTCTCCCTTAAGTTGCTTTTGTCAAGGTGTTTTATCACAGCAATAGGAAAATAAATTAGTATAGAAGATAACAGCACCACATCAATATTGAATTCCCTGAGCTTTCTGGGTGTGATGGGACACAACTTGAATCCTAGTACTAGGAAAGCACATACAGACATCTGTGAATTTGAGGGAAGCCTGGTCCACATGGCAAGTTCTGGGCCAGTCAGTATAGTTCAATCAGCATGCTTCAGGTTCAGTGAAGTGACACTATCTCAGTAAAATAAGGTCACCTCTGGGCTACACACACACACACACACACACACACACACACAGACACACACACACATATGCACATGCACACACATGTGTGTGCATATTTACCCCCCCACATATATGCATCAGGTGAACACATTTGCATACACCACAGGTAACACACATCACACACACAAAGGGAAAAAAATGAGAAAAAAAGAGAAAAAAATATTGAAGGAAGAAAGCTAAATGTTGATTCTTTTGAATACTCCACAGAAGAAAAGACAAAGCTTGTCATTAAACCAGAATGCCTGGAAATGACATCCTTTTAATGTCTTTTCCGAAACCAGACTGGGGCTTACGAAGCAGATAGCATACAAGAGAAACCACATTTTAGCCACAAAGCCTCAATGAGGAATAGTAAATATAAGATAAGTCATTATGGTTTTAATTTTAAAACTTAACAGATGAGGCCCTCTCTTAAAACAAAACTAACAAATGAGATAGGTGAACTCCTGCCATGATAAGCAAGCAGGATACTAAAGAAAGACAAAAAGTGAAACTTTAAGTAAAGCAAAATGCTAACAAAGTGACAAAGTAGTGTTTAAAAGAAAAAAAATTACTTTCTCCAAACATTAATGAAATCTTACCTTCCAAGACAGGAAAAACTTCAGCTATTGATCCTAAGATGGTTAAAGCTGAAAATCTAGTTGAATAGGAAGATCCAGGAAACAATGCTTCAAAAAGAATGTTGCAAATAGATGACATGAAATTCTAAAATAAAAGCAAACGTTTAATTAAGTATCATTAAGCTCATTCACAATTAGGTTACCCGCCCCCCCCAGAGCAGGAGCTTTTGTTCCACTTAATTAACACAGCAAAGGTTTTAGGGTTTTTTTTAAAGTCCTGGTTTTACTTGATTATTCAGTTGGACACCTACTAGAGTTCGGACAGTTTGTCCCTCAAAGGTTCATGTGCTTAGTTTGGCTCCCAGCAGGGCAGTTTGGAAGTAGTAGACCTTTATGAGGCAGGGCCTAGTGGAAGATAATTAAGTCCTGGGAGTTCCACCTCCAGGAATGGATTAACCCCTTCTCTCAGGAGTGAATTGGATATTTTAAGACCTTATGAATTCCTAAGAGAAGGGTTTGGTTACATTGCAAGTTCTTTTTCTCAGCTTGCTCCCTTGCGTCCACTCTTAAACATGTGTTCCTTCCACACTATGCTCACTATTCTGACATTAGTGGCACAGGAAAATCCTTATCTCTGCGGTTTGTTCGTCCCAGCTGCCAACCTTTTTCTTCACAAAGTTCTGTCCTTTCCAAAGTGTCTAGCCTCAGGTATTTAGATGGACTAAGACAATACTCATGACCACAAATTAAATCATGACCTTAATAACCCTATCTTTGTAGAGTCAACAACAAATACAACTCCTATTGTAGTTCAGATAAGAAAAAAAACATATTTTTGGTAAAAACAAGATTTGTTCAGTTCCTGTCTCCTCTAGAGGTTTATACATACTAACTTCTCTAGATAGAAGCACTCGGGCATCAAAGGTATGAATATGCTGTAATGTCTTAAAAAATAAAGATAACCAACTGATTACTTAATAAATTAGCTATGACATAATTCATTCAAATATCCAAGTATCCCACTGTCTCCTACTTGTCCCTTGAGACTCATGACCTACCATTCTGTTCTTACAAATGATAAAAGGTGGTGGTGGTAGAGGAGGAGGGGGAGGGGGAGGCACTGAAGGAGGAGGAAGAGGAGGAAATTTAAAATTAAAAAAAGTAAAGTGGGGGCTGAAGAGATGGCTCAGCGGTTAAGAGCACTGACTGCTCTTACAGAGAACAGGGTTTGAGCACCCATGTGGCGGCTACGAACCATCCTTAACTCCAGTTCCAGGGGAATCCGAAGCTCTCTTCTGACCTCCACAGCATTGCACAACGTGGATGCATTCACATACATGCAGGCAATACACTCATACACATAAAATAAAAATAATAAAATAAAATAATTTTTAAAAAAAAGTAAAGTGGTCAGGCTGGCAGTGTAGCTCAATCAGTAGAGCAATTGCCTAGCATGCACAAAGCCCCGAATTCAATCTCTAGCACCATATAAACTTAGCATGGTGATATACACCTGTAATCCCAAATCCCAAGACTTGGGAGGCAGAGGCAGGAATATCTGAAATTCAAGGTCATCCTCTGGTACATAAAGAGTTTGAGGCCAGCCTAGGCTACATGAGACCCTGTCGCAAAAGAAAAAAAAAAAAAAAGCAAAGTGGGAAATTGGGAATACTTACTGCTATTACTGCTATATCCTAAGCAGCTGATAGGCAGTCCTGGTCCCAATGGACTATGGACACAGTCAAGAACACAAGACCCCTACATTCATTTTTTTCTGGTGGGCATACAGCCTTAGGCCCTCAAAAGCCCTAAGAAATTGTTGGTAAATTTATAATTCCTTTGGGTTTCAAAGGAATTGGACGTTTACCCAAAAATGTACCTAGTTAAGCCAGTTTTAAATATTAAAACAATATTCACATTAAAGCAAAACACACTCTTTAACATTCTAGTTGTATTGTCATTTGTATATTTAGATATGGTTCTTCTTTTTCTCTCAATCATACAGCAACTACAATAGATTGAGACCACATATAGACAACAGGATCCCCAGTCCTGAGCAATGTCCCACACACTCAAGAGGAACTGAATACATGCCTTATTTATATTGTTGTTGCTGAGATAGAGTCTAACATAATCCAGGCTGGCCTTGAACTTGCTATGTAGCAGAAGGTGTCCCTGAAATCCTGATCCTTCTTCATCCACTCCCCAAGTACTAAGAATCCTACAGGTGGGTATCACCATACCCGGATTCTGCAGTGCTTAGAATCCAATCTAAGCAAGAACTTCACCAACTGAACTACATCCTCAGACCATGCCTTCATCAACTTTAGAGGTTCTTAGTGAGACTTCCAAATACCTTCATCAACAACAGGCACTCTCCTACCTTTCCTCCACTTCATTTCTATACTCAGTTCTCATCACTCAACTCCTGCATTCCAAGTACCTTACATTATTAATTCACACCAATGAATTCAGTTCTCCAGTACTCCCTGAACTCTCTCACCTACAGGTTCTTTCTTAAGTGGATCCTATAAAAGATACTGCTGAGACATTTTTTTTGGTTAAGAGCAAATCTAGATTTGGCTACTGGCTATATACCTACTAGTTGAGACCTGTAGGCTGGTCACTGAACTTTATTAAGCTTCAGTTTTCTCACTTGTTAAGGGGAGATAAGACTGCTTAAACCACAGTGTACTGAATGTATTAGAATAGGGAATTAAGAATTTAAGAATTGTATTGAATGTAATAGAATTAAGAAACTAAGAATCAAAAAAGAACCCTAGCAAAAGTATGTAAACATATCCAAAGTGTGTACATTAAAGAGCATCACTTAGTAGCCCTAGAATGTAACCTAGCAATCTGAGTGTAACTGTGTGACTGATCCCATCTCTGGACCGTGAGAAAAAAGAGGAACTTCACGTCGCGAGCATCCAAACCTGACTCGACCCTAGACCACGAGACAACCAAGCTGAGCCGAGACTACCATCACCACATCCGACTGAAACGATGTCACTCGGGCATTGGCCCGAGGACTGGTACTCTTATCTGTCGTTGTGTTATGTGTGAAATGTGTTTATGATTCCCCAAATAAATGCACTGAAAGACATTGGCTCTAGAAATATTTATCCTCCCTCGCATAACGAGGTGATGCTCAACTAAGCCTTAATAACTCCACTCGCGACACCACAGCCTTGTTTTTAAAGATTAAATTAAAACATGAGTATGCAGCATTTTATGAATTTTAAAGTATTCTAGTTATTAGGATTGGTTATTTATATAAGAAATTGTCTCCATTAGCCTAAGAAGACATCTTTTCTCAACTAATAGCCTCCTCTTCTTCCCCTTGGTCTGCTGATTAGCAATGGGCCTATCACTGCATGGCACCCACTGGTATGAGGATAACAGAGGGTCAAGGTCACAACCTCCAAAAGCCACAGATTGTTAACAGTTAGAAGAAACAATCAAAACCAAAAGATTGACTCAGATTAAGTCTCTAAGGTCTAATGTTCAAAACATGCCATATCCAGCCACACATGATACCCAAGACTATACTCACAGGTCTCAGTAGGCTGAGACAGGAGGGTCTTAGTTTGAGGCCAGCCTATGCTACATAGTGAGATTGTCTCAAGAGGGGGGGGGGGGGGCAGGGGATGTGGAGTACATCTATAAATACAAATCCAAAAACCATGCATGCATGAAAATTTAGAACCTCGATCCACAAAATAGGTTTTGTGTTTCTAAATGCTTAATTGACATTTCATGATTTTGCCCCTTGGAGAAAGGCACAAAAAAAGATGTATATCCTCAAACCATGCAATGATCTGAGAGGCTAATAAAATCCCATCACTCACACAGAGACAGGGGGCTCTATATATACTCTAACTTTTAATTTTTATATATATTCACTTTTAATGGCTATCAGTAAGGCTTTGTAGTTATTTTTATTTTTATCACATTTTATTTATTTATTGGGGTGGAGGAGGTGCATGTGTACCTTGGTATAGATGTGGAGATCAGAGGATAATTTGTGGGAGTCTGTTCTTTCCTTCTACCATGTGGATCCTAGTAATTGAATTCAGGCTTGGCAGTAAATGCCTTTACCTGATGAGCCATCTTGCCAGCTCCCAGTGAGGTTCTTTAGAGTAATTTGTAGTTCACAAAGGGCTTTCTCACTTAATCCTCAAAACTAAGTTTTTGAAAGGAATTACTAATCATTTCTAGTGAAGGAAACACAAGTCAGCCAACAGATACGTGGTAGAATTAAAACTTATTTTAATTCTGTGTCCTTAAAGTTAAGGCTATGGCTTTTTAAATCTCGGGATTTTTAAGATGAAGAAGCTAATTTCAGTCTTTGTATAGGAATAGTCTTCATTAGTTTTTCACCTTTTAGAATTTTATGTGTATGAGTGTGGGGACCTAAAGGCCCCACCTTGCATAGGTCCTAAAGAAAGTTACTAGGGGCGCCGCCTGGCTTGCTTTGAAAGTCTGAACCCTCAGGGGAGAGGGGGGAGTTCCAGATACATTTATAAGCTTTGTAACACCTGCAATAAATGAGTCCCTGCTTAACTAGATTCCCCGTTGCATCTGAGTGTCTCTGGGTAATGGGGGCGACGTGGGCTGGGGAACAGCGTGCTTACTCATCCCCAATCATCACCTCCCCAGGGGTCGCTGGTTCGAACCCCCAGCATATGAGTGTTATGCTTGCATGTGTATAAGAGCACCTGTGTTATGTAATGCCTGTGGAAGACAGAGGAGGGCGACAGATCCCCAGGAACTGGAGTTACAGATGGTTGTTAGCTGCCATGTGGGTGCTGGGATTCAAACCTGGGTCTTCTGCAAGAACAATCAGTGCTCTTAACTACTAAGCCATGTCTTCAGTCCAATTTACCTTTGAAATACAAAATTCAAGACTATCCACACTAACATTTAGAATATGTCATGGTTCGAATGTATCATTAATTTATCATACCTATTTCCCTAAGTAAATTAAAACAGATTGAGCTCTTTCTCCATCTGGGCCTTAGCTAAAAATAAAGGTTTGCTTTTGGAGGGGCTAGATTTGGAAGAAACCAGTGAAAAGCTCATTTGTTTTGTTGAAAACAGGAGGCTGAGGAGATGGCTCAGTCTAAAGTACTTGTACAAGCATGAGGACCTGAGTTTGGATCCCTAGCACCCAAAGCCAGGGATAGCAATGAGAATCTAAAATCCAGCAATGAGAACCTAAAATCCTAGAGCTAGATTACAGACAGGAGGATCCCCAAGGCTTGCTAGGCAATCAGTCTTGCTTCATCAATGAGCTCTAGGTTCAGAGAGACCCTGCCTCAAAAAATAAGGTAGAGAGTGATCGAGGAAGGCACTTAAATGTCAACCTCTGGCCTCACATGCACACTTACACACATGAACATGTACACATATATACATACTCTCACATTCACACACTCCACACAGGGAGGGAGGGAGGGAGGGAGGGAGGGAGGGAAAAAATTGTCCAGCTGAGCCCTGAGGAGATGGCTCAGTCAGTAAAGTATCCCAACACCCCAGACTAGAGCTGCTACACCGGAGGCTGTATCCATCCCAGTAACACAATGCCCTGACTCAGAACTACTCTTCGATTTCACTCTATCTGGCTAGACACAAACCTCCCTCCACAGTTGAACTACGAGCCAGGGGTCACTAACATCAAGAAGCTGTAAGTTATGTCAGTGTGAGGAAGTAGGGACAGCCACAGCAGAATCTTCTACCCTATGAAAAGGTAGAGTCAGAGCTGTTTGTTAAAGTTCTAAGCATCTGGCCCCTAAAAGCTGGAAGTTACTACGGTAAGCCAGTTATGTCATTCTCTAACAATGCTCAAGTGCAGCACTAGTTCCACAACTCAGGCTACATCCATTGGAATGCTCAGCTCTGAAGGAACATGTAACACCCAGCTTGAAGGAAAAAAGCATAAAACCACGATTCACAGGAATTCTGTTTATTTCCCACGACTGTTTATTCAGGACTGTTATAGGTTTCTTAAAACACTTTTGTCTAGAAATATCACCTACCTTATATTGCTGTAAAGAAACAGAAGGCTGCTCTTTGGTTAACTCCTCTGATTCAAGTTTGGATTTACTTAGTTCCAATTTATAAAGTACCTGAGAACTTTCTTGTATTCTACAAAACAACTTTTGAGACAAAAATTAAAAAAAAAAAAAAAATGTGAGCTACATAGTAAACTATCAGCCTAAAGGAGAAATTTAAGGCAAGAAGAGTACATGAGTTTTAAAATCTTGAGCTCTTCAGAGTTTCTTTTTGACAGAAAGTTAACATTTATATTTTTAAAACCAAAAACAAAGTATTACTGTGACCAGAAATTAAACCAATTTTTCCATTTCCTTTAAATTTTCTTAAAACTGAAAATGATCTATTCATTTCTATACTCTATCAATTCCTTACCCATAGACGTGTTATAAGATTAGTTCAAGAATTAGTCAAAATAGGACATTTCATGAGGTGCTTGAAGAAAAACCAGAGAAATGAGAGTGCCTCCTTCCACCTGTCACCAAAGCTCTCGTCAAACCACCTACGCTCCAAGAACCCCAAAGTTTGATTTTTTTTTTTTTTCTTTCAAAAAAAGAGCTTGGGCTGCTCCAATGGCTTAGAAGGTAAAAGCCCCTGTCACCAAGACTGATGACCTGAGTCAATGTCCAGAACCCACATGGTAGAAGGGAAAAACCAACTCCCACAAGTTGCCCACTGACCACCTGTTAAATAAACTGTTAAAAACAAATGACCTCAAGGTTGATTTTCTACACCTAAATGAAAGAACTTTCCACACTGGATTTTAATCCCGTATGTAAACTGGATGAACCCCAGGGCAGGTCACACAAGTGCCATGAAGACTTGTGGCCCATTCCACATTCTCCCAAAATCTACGCTCTTTTAAAACAATTTCCAGGGTGAAGTTCACCACTTGCCCACACTTTCTGATACAAAATTCTACCTTTTTTAGGAGAGAACAAATCTGCTGCCGTACTCCTGGTGACTGGCTGTTAAGGTTGTAAGTGATAAAGAACTGAATCCATTGCATTTCTTCTGTGGAAACAATTTCTGTGCTTCGATTACTTTCACAAAGCAAGCCTAAAGTATCTATCCGCACCTAAAATACATCAGGCAAAAATATTAAACTTATTAGTTTGCTCATAAAATAAGCAAAGCCCCAAACACTTTAAATACCTGATTATTTATACAGGTTACCAAAGGGAAAAAGTAAATTTCACTTTGTCCATATACACCTCAGAAAGATGTCTTAATCCAAACACCCTGTAGTTATTTCCTGTAAAATTATGTCATTAAGCCAGGCGTGGTGGCGCATGCCTTTAATCCCAGCACTCAGGAAGCAGAGGCAGGCGGATCTCTGTGAGTTCAAGGCCAGCCTGGTCTACATAGTGAGTTCCAGGACAGCTGGAGCTACAGGGAGACCCTGTCTCAAAAAGACCAAAAAAAAAAACTATCTCATTAAATGTATAAACTGAGGGACTTACACAAATCAACAGTGCAAAACCTTAATCCATGCAACACTTAGCTTCATTCCTTTTCTCCCTTTTCTCAGTGACCTTACACCAGGTCCCTACAGCTCACTCTTGGATTACTACTATAAACTTTATACTGGTCTCCTCACTTTTTTTGCTCCCACTCCAAAAATTCATCTCTGATTCCATTAACAACCAATGGATGAATCCATTCCATTTTTAATTAGGAACCAACAAAGTAATCTGCCTAGCAGTGGAGCATTACGAAACAACGAACAAGACCCTTCCATTCTGACCTTCCATCCATGCCCTCCAATGCTGCATGCTGCTCTGATGCTCCATTTTCTATCTAACCACTGCGATTGGATTCCCTGAGCCTCCCAGATAAAGCATCATACTGACAACTGTTGTCTCTCAGAGTTTCAGATGCTTTACTCAAGTTTTCTTTACCCTTCAAGTAGATGTTGAATAGACTGAGAACAGAGATGACACTTTTCACTTTCTACTCACCCTCTTAATGGTCTCCCTAAAAGAGTGCTAAGCACCAACTTAGAAGCCTTTATACTGGACTACTAAAGGAATCAGAGAATCAGAGACCTAACATATGCAACAAATTCCTAGTTCCTTGCTTCCTTACTTGGCAGTGTTGATGAATTAAGCCTTGCTTTATTCTTGCACTGGACACAAGGTCCTCCCAGGTATGAGATGCAGCCTGAAGATGTCCATGAGCTCTAGCTGTTCGTAGACATGCCATCAAAGCTCCCAGAGCCCCTCTGCTGTGACAAGACCCTAAGGGGAGAAATGACTGTTCTTACCACAAAAGCATAACAGCAAAGACTATTACTTATCTGAAAGTACTTATTGTGCCACGCAAATGACTATGACATGCCAATTTTTGTTTCCAATTAACATTATAGTCCAAGAAATAAAAATCACATTTAAATAATTTTTTTTAATTTTTTTTTTTTAATTTTATGTGTATGAGCGTATTGCCTGCATGTATCTAAGTGCATCCGTGTCATGCAATGCCTGGGGAGGTTAGAAGAGGGTGACAGATCCCCTGGAACTGGCGTTACAGACAATTGTTTGCCGCCATGTGGGTGTTGGGAATCGAACCAGGATCCTCTGGACAAGCAATCATCCCCTAAAGTAAATTCTAACACAAATTAAACTGCCTATTCTAAAATAAAAATTATTGAAAATTACTTGTTGATGCCAATAATTTCACAGAAGCATAATTATCTTAATATAAAGAAATGGCAATTTATTTGCTAATATTTTTACTTTTGTCCTTGACATTTAAAAAAATTCACAATTAGGGGAAAAAAATTAAGTGGAGAAAAGTTGCAAACCACTACACAAAAACTAAAATAACTTTTTGCCAAAAAAAAGTGAAAACACTTTGGTAAACCAAAAGCTATTATTTCCCTGAAAATAAACACTGAACCTCAATGCATATGTTGGAATTATTGTTCTTATTTATAAAGACTATAAAAAGTGGATTACAAAGACGTGTTGGTTTTAGGGACTAGAAAAGGGCCAGTCAGGGAGCATGGTTCACAGGAAACAGAGATACAAAAATAAAGACAACCTTACTTTAGAACAGATTCATGGAACAAATTTTAGATGATCTCTCAAAAAAGCAAGAACTGGCAAATATTAGTTAAATAATGATTTGGTTCTGTGTATAGAAATCAAAACTTCTTTTTTAAGATTTTCTTATTTTTTAATTTTGTGCGTGTGTGTGTGTGTGTGTGTGTGTGTGTATCTGTGTAGTTATGGGCATGTGAATGCAAGCAAGTGCCTGAGTAGTTCAGAAGAGGACACTGGATAGCCTGCAGCTGGAGTTACATGCAGTTTTGGGCAGCCTGACGTGGATACTGGGAAATGAACTCAGGTCCTCTACAAGAGCAGTATAACCTATTAACCACTGAACCATCTCTCCAGCCCCAAGTTTTCCTTTTATCTTTTGGTTACTCTTTAGAATACTGAAGGTTTTTAATTTAACCATTTTAATTTCAAGTGTTTCTTAAATGGTGAGGGATACCATTTTTTTAAATAGAGTGATTTCGGGGCTAGAGAGATGGCTCATCAGTTAAGAACACTGGTTATTCTTGCAGAAAACCTGGGTTTGAATCCCAGCACCCACATGGCATCTAACAACTGTCCGTAACTCCAGTCCCAGGGTATCCGACAGCCTCTTTTAACCTCTGCAGGCACTGCACAACACAAATGCACTTACCTACATGCAGGCAATAACACATACACATAAAATAAAAATAAATAAAATTTAAATAGAATGATTTTAAGATTTATATGAGTCAGGATCTTATTTACATTCATTTTTATTTTATTTCATATTTATTTACTGAGTCTCATGCAGTCATGGTCCACCATGAACTCAATAGTAGACCAGGCTGGCTTTGAATTTAAAGAAATCCTGCCTCTGCCTCCCAAGTACTGGAATTATAGATGTGCACCACCACACCCAGCTACACATTAATTATTGAATTATGCTTTAGTGAAGTGATTTCTTTAGCACTAATGAGTTTCAATGGGATGTTTCCCCCTATTCTAAATGATTACAGAATTCTTTCTTTAGATTGTGCCTTCAATTTTGTCTTTTCCCAAGAGACAAAAACTTACCTGCCTTAAACTTGTCTAAAGATTTTTTTAATTAGTCTAAATCACTGAATAAGCAAATTATATAAAACACACACACCTTTACTCCAGTTTGAGAACAAAATAATAAATTAAAACCTTGTAATTGGACTCATTCTTTGGCTTGGAGAACCCACTTCATGGAAAAATTGCACTTAGCTACAGACAGTAACGTCTGTTACAATCCACAGTAGCGATGCTAATATCCTTCTTTACTACTCATGGAAGTTGGTATAACAAAAAGAAGAAAGAATTATTTGAACTTTAATATAGCAAACATTTGTCTATGGACCTACATTTAGCATCATAATTAGAAATTACTAAAACAAAAATTCCTTTTCCTTACCAGGTTTAGCATCAATAGATGTCTGAAGAATCTTTACCATATACCTTAAGCTTTCAGGGCTGTAATTCAATAATTTTGGCAAGTAATAATCAATCACATATGATTTTTGATCCAGGTTTCCTTCACACAGAATATAAAGGAGAGGAGAAACCCAAGTTTCATGCCACTCATCAATCCAAGTACTGTTGACAATCTGGGATTTCAAATGACTCTTATGATTTTTAAACATGGTTTCCAAGAGGTCACTTGCATAAGGTACCAATGACTGGTCGCCCATCACCTCTAAGATTTGAGATGGAATTGTTTTATCTACTGCCAAAATATGTTCAATTCCTATGCACTCGACCAAACAGCCAAGGCATGTGTACTTTCCTTTAATATGCCATTCCAATCGCAGAAGACTCTTGGCCAGTTCCAGAAAGAAAGGGTCAGTGACCAAATTCCCTTCCATAGCAAGCCAATGCATTTGGAGAAGATTTTTGAATATAATTTTGGTTTGGTGTCTCAGAGCATCTAATGGATGGTCCCAGTGGGTATAAACATATTCCAAAAGCCTCCCAGTTATGCTTGAATTCCCATTCAGTTGGTCCTTTATACTTGGGGAACTTGATTCAAGGATATGTATAGCTGAATTAGTCCAAGATGCCAAGATTCTAGACAGGAACATTTCCAGTGTTGATTCCTTAATCCTAAAGAAAAATGAACCATGATCTATATTATTATAAACTGACTATTTAAAAAAATCATTTCTATACAGTACAAATTTTAAATACAAAGGATAAATAGAAAATGCAATTAAACTTATAACAAAATTTACAAGGCCAAAACATTCCTCATATTTACATGGCAATCTTTTTACTTTCTTTTTTTAAAAAAAAAAAAAAGCCAAAAATGAACATAAAGAAACCTTTAGGGGTTGTGCTGGATAGCACTGGTGTCAACTTGATACACCTGGGTTGAGGGAGGCTCAATTAGGGAACTGCCTCCATAGAACTGGCCTGTGGCCATGTCTGTGGGGCATCTTCTTGACTGTTGAGTGATGTGGGAGGGCCCAGCATACTGTGGGTGGTGCCACCCTGGGCAGGTGGCCCTGTGTTGCATAAGAAAGCAAGCTGAGCAAGGGCCAGGGGAGTAATCCAGCAAGCAGTATTCCTCCATGGCCTGTGCTCCAGCTCCTGCCTCCAGGTTCCTGCCCTGAGTTCCTACTTTGGGCTCCCTCAATGATGAACTGTGACCTGGGAGATGTAAGATAAAATAAACCCTTTCCTCCCCAAGTTGGTATTGGTGAGAGTATTTTGTCATAGCAATGAAGAAACAACTAGGACAGGGTTAAATGAAATATTTAGTATCTTCACTGTGATACTAAGCCAAGCCTTTAATCCCAGCACTTGGGAAGCAGAAGCAGATGGATCTCTGCGAATTCAAGGCCAGCATGATCTACATAGTAAGATCCAGGACAGCTGGGACTACAAGGAAACCCTGTCTCAAAAAAGACAAAAATAAAAGTGTAATTTGGGTGTGTTAGTGCACACCTATAATCCTATTACTTGGGAATAGAAGCAGAAGGATCAAGAGTTCAAGGCCAGCCTTGACTACATGGTAAGTTCAAAGGCAGCCTGGGCAAACTGGGACTTTGGTTCAAAACAAATAACAAAAAACTAGCATAAGGCTAGAGAGATGTCTCAGCAGTTAAGAGCACTGGCTGCTCTTGCAGAGGACCCAAGTTTTGTTACTAGCACCCACACGGTGGCTAATGCCCTCCATAACTCCAGTTCCAGGGGATCTGACACCTTCTTCTGGCCTCTGTGAGCATTTATATACATCCAGGCAAAACACTAATACACATAAAGTAGAATAATCAAATTTTTTTAATTAAAAAAAAAGGTAGTATAGAGACTGAATGTTTATTTTAGAAATGTTCATTACAAATTAGCCTGAACCAGTACTTTCTTAGCCAGGCATGGTGGCAGATACCTTTAGTCCCAGCACTCAGGAGGCAGAGGCAGACGATCTCTGCGAGTTCAAGGCCAGACTGGTCTACACAGCAAGTTCTAGCTGGAGCTACAGAAGAGATCCTATCTAAAAGACAAAAAAAAAAAAAAAACCAGATTAGCCTGAATCAGTAATTTCTTATTTATTTATTTAATTTTATGTGTATGAGTGCTTTGCCTAATGTACCTAAGTGCACCCATGCACGTAATGCTCCTAGAGGATGTCAGATTTCCTGGAACTGGAGTTATGGACAGTTGTTAGCTACCATGTAGGTGCTGGGAGCCAAACTTGGGCCCTCTACAAGAGCAGCCAGTACTCTTAACTGCTGAGCATCTCTCCAGCCACAGAACAAGTAATTTCTATAACAATCATTCTCTTCATGCTGTCTTCTCTCTCATACCTATTTTATGTCTACACATCTCTTTTAAGATTTATCCTAATCACATTTAATTAAATTAGGTATGCTGGCTCAGTTGTGTCTTTGATATGCTTTCCTAGCAAAATAAAAGACAACAAAATCAAAACTCACTGTGAACTCAAGATGAACAAAGCATGCACAGTGTCCAAGAGCAGGGTCTCCCTGCCTGGGCCCATGCTCCCATCCTGCCAATCCAACATAGCAAGTGTCCCCTGACACAGGAATAAGAGAGCTGAACTGGGCATATCAGCACAACAAAGGTTCTTACAGCTGCTCATGAACCATGTGGGGATGCTGGTGTAGTCCACTGATTGGAGAAGCAAGCTGCTAATCTGGAAAATATAACAGAATTAATAATATACAAAGTCTTTAAAACTTCTTAAGAGCCAGGTGTTGTGGTGCACACCTTTAATCCCAGCACTCGGGAGGCAGGGTCAGCTGGGGCTAAGGGAGAACAAGTCTTAAAAAGACCCCCCCACCCCCACAAAAAAAATTTTCAAGAGATATTTCAAAATACAAACCTAAAAATCTCTTTTTCCTGAAATACTGTAGGAGAACTAATGGTAAAACAACCACAAACATTAAAAAGATTACACTAATATTAAAAGAAAAAAAAAATTAAATGTGAACACATGAATCCTAGCATTGCTATGAAGGTACTGGTAGAACACAAAAGGTCGCCACCTGCATGTTGGCAAACTTGATGCTTTCAGAAGTGATTCCAGAAAAAAAAATTTCAATTTTACCTAAAAACAATTACTTGGCATGGTCTCAGAAGAATGCAACACATATTTAACATAAAGTTAGGCTAAAGGACAAAGTAAATTCATAGATAACACTAGGGGGGAACACGCTAGCAGTAAGTAACAATGACCATGGTCTAATTACCAAATTATACTTTACATATGGAGCAAATTCGCTAAAAATTGACTCAAACATGCTTCTTGTACTATGAAGTACATGATTTGGATTATTCTTAATAAAAATAACATATTTAACAGAAAATTATTAGTGCTTGTCTAAACATTAATCATTGCAAATATCTCTTATGATACTGAGACCCAGAACTGAAGAGAGCACTAGAAAAACACTAGGAGGCTATTAACCAAAAATGTTGACAGTAGTCATCTTTACAAAATGGACTTACAGGTAGTTGTCATTATCTTGTCTCTTTTTGCTTTATTTGAATATTTAGAACTGTCTTTATCAAAGTTATTGGAAAACCCCAAACTATGCCAAATAAATTTTTTCTTTTATATTTATTATTATTTTATGTGTATGCATGTATTGCCTGCATGTAAGTGAGTGCACCTGTGTCGTGCAATGCCATGGAGGTCAGAAGAGAGCTTCAGATTCTCCTGGAACTGGAGTTAAGGACAGTTGTTTGCTGCCAGGTGGGTCCTCGGATTCAAACCCAGGTCTCCTGCAAGAATAGTCAGTGTTCTTAACCACCAAGCCATCTTTTTGGGGAGACTGGTGAGATAGTTCAGTGGATGAAAGTGCTTGCCATCAAGCCTGACAACCTGAGTTTGATCTCCAGGACCCACATGGCAGAAGGAGAGAATCAATTTCTGCAAGTTGTCATCTGATCTACTCTCTCTCTCTCTCTCTCTCTCTCTCTCTCTCTCTCTCTCTCAAATAGTGCAAAATAATAAAAAATTTTAATTAAAAAATCTTGAATATACATCTCACTGAAGAACAGGTCTAAAATGGAGATGCACTCACCAACTCAGGAATCTTTTCAGATGGATAAAACATAGTCTTGATAAAAAGAATAACAGCTAATCCAGATGTGCTCTGAACAGTCTGTAGTAGGTCATCTATTTGGCAGAAAAAGCAGAGAACATGTGTGAAAGGATGGAGAGCCTGGTACAGTGCAAAGAACAAATGCTTTGGGGTCAGACAGTCCTGGGTCCAATTTCTAGCCTTACTATATCTAACTGAATAGATCCCAGACAAGTTATTTAACCTCCCAGAAACTCAGCTTTCTCTTCAGGAAAATAGGAACTCTAACTCATATCTGACAAGCTACCATAAAGCTTAAAAGAAAATGAACTGAAAGGCTAAGCTCAGTACATACTCAGTAAATGAGAATCCTGCCTCTCTTCTCCAGCATCTGCTCTCATTCTCTCTGCATACCTACTAGCATACCACCAATGATGCTGCTGCTGTATCCCAACCCAACAAACCTAATTTTTCTTAAAAA
Source organism: Nannospalax galili (assembly GCF_000622305.1). Classification (NCBI taxonomy): domain Eukaryota; kingdom Metazoa; phylum Chordata; class Mammalia; order Rodentia; family Spalacidae; genus Nannospalax; species Nannospalax galili. The sequence continues at coordinate 4,158,228 of NW_008340854.1, forward strand.
GCTTTTAAGGCTTGTGTGAAAAACTACTACACCTATGCTAATTAGAAACTTTGCTGTCACTGTGCTCAAAATGATTAAACAATTTTGACTTATTATCCTCTTTTTGTTTAGACAAATATTAGCCTCTGATGTGGTAGTATACACAAGCCAAACTAAGAAGTATGACAGAAACCATAAGTTAACTATTAAATACCCATTCTGACCTTCATCACTGATTTAAAAAAAAAAACAAAACTATAACTGTGGGTCCCTACATGCCTAACCAAAGGCAGGATACTTATTTCCTTCTTTTTTTATTTTATCATTTTTATTTTATGTGTACGTGTGTATTGCCTACATGTAGGTAAGTGCACCTGTGTAATGCAATGCCTGCAGAGGACAGAAGCGGCTGTTGGAGCCCCTGGAGCTAGATGGAGTTACAGTTATTAGCTGCCATGTGGGTGCTGGGATTCAAACCTGGGTCTTCTGCAAGAACAACTAGTTTTCTTAACCACTGAGCCATCTCTCCAGCTCCCTTTCTTTTCTTTTTTCAATATCTTATTATTTTTATTTTATGAATGTTTGCATGTATGTAAGTGCACCCATGTCATGCAATGCCTGCAGAGGTCAAAAGAGGGCATCAGATTCCCCTGGAACTGAAGTTACAGATGGTTGTTAGTAGCCATGTGGGTACTGGGAATTGAACCCAGGTCCTCTGCAAGAGCAGCCAGTGTCTTAACTGCTGAGCCATCTCTCCAGTCCCTCCTCAATCTTTCTTGAAACTAAAGGCAGCCATGGGAGAGGGTTCATATCAATAGACTTAAAAGTCCTTTGAATTCCTTTGTTTTTATGATTAAAGATATAATTGGCTCTTCTGCCCTAAACAGATATATGATGTCTACAGCTACAGCAGATAGACAGATGCCAAACGAGGCAAGAAGCACATGGGTAGAAGCCAACGCACTCAAAATGCCACAGCAAAAAGGCAGAAACTGGGACCTATAGTACCTATGGTGTCTGCAGGAGTTCTGAGTGACCTGACTCTGAATTTCTTATGTGGTATGAGAAGATAGGAGCATTTGCTTACATTCCTGATGTTCAGTTTTCTGTTACTTGTAGCTAGACACCTTACTGATACAAGAAGCTTAAACTCCTAAAGAATGGCATTGATTAAATGCCAACTTTTTAGAAAAGATGCTCTCTCATATTAAAATTGTTGAGTTCTCTGTATTTTACCAAACTCCTTTATTTACAGATTGAGAAATATCCCATTTAAAGGGTAAATATCCTCTGAAATTTTGTCTTGATCAAAGTGATTAGTTAGGGGCTGGAGAGATGGCTCAGAAATTAAGAGTGCTTGCTGTGGGGCTGGAAAGATGGCTCAGTAGTTAAGACCACTGGCTGCTCTTGCAAAGGATCTGGGATTGAGTCTCAGCACCCACATGGCAGCTAACAACCATCCATAACTGCAGTTCCAGGGGCTCTAATGCATTCTTCTTACCTCTGTGGGCATGGCACAACATGGGTACACTTGCATACATATAGGCAATATACTCACACAAATAAAATTAAAATAATAAAATATTTTTTTAAAAGAGTGCTTGCTGTTCCTGTGGAGGACAAGTCCAGTTCCAGCACCCATATCAGGTGGTTCACAACCTCCTGTTAACTCTGGCTCCAGGGGATTCAACACCCTCATCCGGCCTCTGCAGGATACACACACACACACACACACACACACACACACACTTCCAAATTCTTCTTTAAAAATGTAACCAGAGTGCCTCCCTACCCCAATTCTCTCATTCACCCCCACCCCATCCCCTACCATAGGCGGGCTCCAATTCCTTCAGCTCAAGTCTCAAGACTAGCTTCCCAAGCCAGATTAACCAAGCACCCTACCACAGATCCCTAAATCCTCACCCAGGTAGTCCTCTCACCACCAAATTCCCAGCCCCCAGATCAGGCAGACAGACCTGCTCAGTCAGGACTCTGACCAGTCTACTACCCAGCAAGAACTTGAAATACCTATCAATTTGTCTTCCATACTAAAACAAAAAGTAACTAAGTTACATAAACAATATTAACAGAACCAAAAATTAAATTAAACAAAAGCAGAGTAGAAGTTTCTGTTGAACACATAACCAACAAAGAACATCCATAAGCCCAAACGGCAACACAAAAACACAAACAATATGAAAAACCAGGAAAATATGTCCCCAACAAAACCCATGAGTCCTACAGAAAGGCACAGCATTGAGTATCATCCTGTAGAACCCCAGGACGCAGAATTTAAAAGCACAATCATAAACATGATCAAAGAAATTTAAGAATAAACACGCAAAAATAACTCAACTCAAAGAGGAAAGGCATAAACATTTGATGGAAGCCCAGAATATACAGATATGCGGCTTAATGAGATATCCAAAAAAAAAAAAAAAACATAACTTGAAAGACGAATTCACTAAAGAGATAAAAATAGACGAATTCACTAAAGAGATAAAAATAGTGACAAAAACCCAAATTGAAATGAACACGGGACTGAAAAACTCAATAAACCAGTTAGAAACAACAGGAGAGAAAGTCTCACAAGCAGAATGAATGAAATGGAAAACAAAATATCAACACTAGAGGATAAAGTTGAAGATCTGGACTCCTTAAGCAAAGATTATGAAAACTTCAAAAAAAAACACAAGAATGGAATACTCAGGAAATGTGGGACAACATGAAATGACCAAATCTACATATTATAGGCATACAGAAAGGAGAAGAAACTCAAACCAATGTCATTAAACAGATCTTCAATAGGATTATAGAAGAAAAAGTCCCTAAATTAAAGAAAGACATACCTATAGAGATTCAAGAAGCACAGAGAACACCATTAAGACATGATCAGAACAGAAAGTCCCCACAGCATATCACAGTAAAAACATTGAGCTGAAATGAAAATAGAATTTAAAAACTCAATAAGTTTGAAATAACAGGAGAAAGCCTCACAAGCAGAATGAAAGAAATCGAAAACAGCCTGGATGACAAAGTTGAAGAGCTGGACTGCTCAAGCAAAAACTATGAAATTTTTTTAAAAAGGAACGGAATATGCAGGAAATGTGGACAGCATGAAAAGACCAAATCGATGCATCCTAGGCATATAGGAAGGAGAAGAATCTCAGGCCAATGGCATTAAACAAATCTTCAATAGGATTATAGAAGAAAACGTCCCTAAATTAAGAAATAAATACCTACAGGAATTCAAGAAGCACATAGCACATTAATCAGACATAACTAGAACAGAAAGCTCCCATGGCATATTATAGTAAAAACATTAAATGTACAGAACAAAGAGAGGGTACTGAAAGCTGCTAAGAAAAACAAGTAGTTACGTATAAAGGAAAACCCATCAGAATTACTTTTCAATGCAAACTATGAAAGCCAGAAGAGCCTAGAACAAAGTATTCCCAGTTCTAAACAACCATGGATGCCAAACCTGAATACTTTATCCAGCAAAACTATCTATCAAGGTCGAAGGGGAACAGAAAATTTTCCATGACACAAATAGGCTGAAAGAATTCATGTCTTCCAAACCAGCACTACAGAGACTACTTGAAACAATAGAAAGGAACAAAGAAAGGAGTATGCCCAAGAGGCTACATAAAGAAAATAAAGGTGTAACAACGGAAACACAAAATAGGACCACAAACGCAAAGAAATTAAAATGACACTATACAATACACATCTTTCAATAGTAACACTAAATATCAATGGCCTCAACTCCCCTGTCAAAAGACACAGGCTGGTGCAATGGATCAAGAAAGAAAACCCATCTTTTTGTTGTCTTCAAGAAACTCACCTCACCTTCAAGGATAGACACCATCTTAGTATGAAAGGATGGGAAAAAAATATTCCAAGCAAATGGCCCTAAGAAGTAAGCAGGTGTCACAATTCTAATATCTGACAAAATAGACTTCAAATTAAAACTCATCAGGAGATAAGGAGGGTTACTTCATTCTAATCAAAGGAACAACTGACCAAAAAGATATTACAATCATGAACATTTATGCACCAAACTCTGAAACACCCAATTTCATAAAATCAGTAGTCCAGGACTATAAAACAGAGATTGACACCAATCAGTGATAGTGGGAGACTTTAATACTCCACTTTTTTTTTTTTTTTTTTTTTTTGGTCTTTTTGAGACAGGGTCTCCCTGTAGCCCCAGCTGTCCTGGAACTCACTATGCAGACCAGGCTGGCCTCGAACTCACAAAGATCCGCCTGCCTCTGTCTCCCAAGTGCTGGGATTAAAGGTGTGCGCCACCATGCCCAGCATTACCCCACTTTCTTCAATAGACAGGTCTACTGGACAAAGAATAAACAGAGCGATATCAGAATTAAATGACATACTATAAGAAATGGACCTAACAGATATATACAGAATATTCCACCCAACCACCAAAGAATACACTTTCCACTCAGCAGCTCATGAAAGTTATTCTAAAATTGACTACATTCTGGGACACAAAACAAATCTCAACAAATGAAAAAAAAATAGTAATTCCAGGCCTTCTATCAGACCACAGTGCTATAAAGCTTATAATCAACAGCAAAAGAAGCTCTAGTAAATACATGAACTCATGGAGATTAAACAACACATTCCTGAATCATGAATGAGTCAAAGAAGAAATTAAAAAAGAAATAAAAGTATTCCTGGAACAAAATGAAAATGGGAACATGTAGGAAGAAGTGTGGCCTGAACAACCAGCACATACATGCTGCAAATGCGCCAAAAACATCTGGCTGAGGCAAACCTGTGTTCTGCCAAAAGACAGAGATGGCTGACGTATGGCCCAATACTGAGAGCCAATGAGGAATAGACATGACCTATCAATGGACCAATGGGACACCAGGAGGGGGGATATAAGGGAGCCCCATATCCGCAATAAACGAGTCTGCAGCTGCTCGCACTGCCTGCTTCTCACCTGACTCCTGGCGTCTGTGTCAAGACTCCGCGCTGACTCTACCCCCGCCCAGAGGGCCCCAGGACACCCACAACAGGAACACAAAAGCAGTCCTAAGAGGGAAGTTTATAGATCTTAGTGCCTACATCAAAAAATCATTAAGAGCACATGTAAATGACTTGACAAACTTAAGACTCTGGAAAGGCAAGCACCAACCATAAACTTAGTAGACAAGAATAAATAACAAAACTCAGAGCAGGCCGCCTCCCCAGCCTGGTTTGCCACCTCCAGTAGGGTGGGCAGGAGAGGCCAGAGCACTCTCCCAGGCTGGCTTCCCACCAGGCTGCCATAGCAGCCAGGAAGGTGGGCACATGGCTGGAGATGGAGATGGCGATAGAGTGCTGCAGCCCGAGTGCCAGCAGGAACAGACCCTCAAGCTCTTCAAGCATCTGTCAACTAAGCTCATCAACAGCGATGACATGACTTAACTTCTCCATGGGGAGCTGAAGCTAGAGCAGCACTTGAAGAAGGGAGAAGCCCCTGTGGCAGGGAGCCAGTCCACTCCAGGCCTAGAGTGAAATGCACAAGCATTTGACTGCTGCCATGGACTAAGGGTACCTCAAGTCAGAATTCTTACAAAAATCCAATCTGATCATGGCCAAGCTGAAGCTACAGATGACTGAGGAAGCCTACGCTAGCAAAGATGGAGGGTTGTTGGAGGACAGTCTTGAAAAGGACTTTGCCCTTGGGCATTTATGGCATGGTTCCTCAAAATTCTCACAAGTCAACAGCCATCTGGATGATAATGGCAGCAGAGTTACTGTTGCTGCTCGTGCTGGAACGACTTGACTAACTCAGGGGATTTCATGGGCTTCTCCAGCGTGGCCATGGCTGCCTCCCGCCTGGCAAAGCACATGCAAGGCTCTGCTCAGCAGTCGAGAAATGAGTGGGGATCTGCGCAGTGAGCAGGAGCAGAACCCAGGCACCCAGCCATCTTGGGCCGGTCCCCTCTATCCAGAGGATTATATCTGAAAGATTTTAACCAGAGGAGCAAGGTTTGGGGCCAGTCAAATGAAGCAACTATGTTCCGGGGGATCCAGCACCCTGTTCTGACTGCTGTGGGCGTTGCAGGACATGAGTGTACTTATGCAGGGAGAAACACTGCTTGAGAGCCTGAGAACTTAAGGAAAGAGAGAGAACTAGAACTGCGGTCCTCTCCAGTGAGCTGAACTCATGATCCCTTCCCATGAGCTCAAGCTGTGGTTCTTTCCTGTGAGTGAGTATCCTATCTTGAGAGCTGGAGCCGTGGTTCCTCCTGTGAGCTGGAGCTGTGGTCCACTCCTGTGGGCTAGAGCTATGATCCCTCCTGTGGGCTGGAGCTATGATCCCTCCTGTAAGCTGGAGTCATAGACCCTTCCGGTGGGCTGGAGCTGTGATTCCCTGCCTGTGAGCTGGAGCTGTGGTCCCCTCCTGGGAGCCAGGGCTGTGGTTCCCCTCCTGTGGGCTGGAGCTGTGGTCCCCTCCTGTGGACTGAGATCACGGTCCTCTCCTATGAGCTGAAGCTGTAATACTCCTCCTGTGAGCTAGACCTGTGGTCCACTCCTGAGAACTAGAGCTGTAGTTCCCCTCCTGTGAGCTAGAGTCGTGGACCCCTCCTGTGAGCTGGACCTGTGGTCCACTCCTGAGAGCTAGAGCTGTAGTTCCCCTCCTGTGAGCTGGAGCCGTGGACCCCTCCTGTGAGCTGGAGCTGTGGTCCTCTCCTATGAGCTGGAGTCACAGTCCTCTCCTGTGAGCTAGAGCTGTAGTCCCCTCCTGTGAGCTGGAGCTATGGTCCCCTCCAGTGACCTGGAGCTGTGGTCTCCTCCTGTGAACTGGAGTCATGGTCCTCCCCTATGAGCTGGAGCTGTGGTTCCCCTCCTGTGTCCTCTCCTGTGAGCAGGAGTTGTGGTTCCCCTCCTGTAAGCTGGAGCTATGGTTCCCCACCTGTGATCTGGAACTATGGCCCCCTCCTGTGAGATGTAACTGTGGTACCCTCATAATAAATATGGACTCCCAGTCCCAGGAGGGATCATCAGAATGAACTGTGCTGGGTCAGGTGCTCACCCACTATTCAAGATTAATGCATCTTTCAACTCCTACCAGAGGTTTCCTTACACAGCAGATGGTAATTGACAAAGAAACTTACGTCTTTCTAATATGCAGGGAGGAATGGGCTGCAGAGCGCTTATCTCTGGGTGGGACGCCTCTGTCAGGCTTCTGGAGCTCAGGACTTGGGAATCATTGCGGAGGAAGAGGTAGAAATATTGTAAGAGGCAGAGGTGGTGGATGACCATGGGGGCGGGGCGGGGGGGCAGAGTTCTCCAGACAGCTGATAAGTTACTCATATGAACTCACAGCAATGGTGACAGCATGCACAAGTCCTATGCAAGCTCGAGTGGATGAGCCCATGCTGGAGAACAAAGACTCTACAGGCTTTGTTACCCAGAGATAGTACACTGAATTAATTGGGGGATGGGAGGAGGTGGGGAGGCATGGTTGGGAGAAGGGACATAAATGTCATCAAGGGGCTGGAGAGATGGCTCAGCAGTTAAGAACACTGGTTATTGTTGCAGAAGACCCGGGTTCGAACCCCAGCACCCACAGGACAGCTAATAACTGTCTGAAACTCCAGTTCTGTGGGATCCGACAGCCTCTTCTGACCTCTGCCACCAAAGCACAACACGGGTGCACTTACCTACATGCAGGAAATACACACATACACATAAAATAAAAATAAAATATTTTTTAAAAAATAAAAATAAAATGTCATCAAATTATACGCTTTGTCCTCCTAGAAGGAGGGCTCAAGAGTGGAATGTTGCTGAGTGTGGTAGTTAGGGCTGCAATCTTCCTTAAATGAAATAGAAACAAAGAAAACAATACAAAAAATCAATGAATCTAAGAGCTGGTTCTTTGAAAGGTTAAATAAGATAGACAGAACCTTAGCCCAGTTAGCCAAAAGAAAGAACAAATCCAAATCAACAAAATCAGAGACGAAAGGGGAAACATCACAACAAACACCAAAAAAATCCAAAACATGGTAAGGGAATACTTTAAAAATCTATATTCCAGCCCAGCGTGGTGGTGCATGCCTTTAATCTCAGCACTTGGGAAGCAGAGGCAGGCAGATCTCTCTGAGTTCAAGGCCAGCCTGGTCTACATAGTGAGTTCCAGGACAGCTGGGGCTACAGGGAGACCCTGCCTCAAAAAAAGACAAAAAAAAACCCCAAAATATTTTGAGATGAAAAGAAATGTTTGTCTGGAGATGTAGCTCTGTTGGTAAAGTGTTTGATCCCTAGCACTGTATAAATAGGGCATGATGGTGCATGTCAGAAGATCAACATCCTAAACAGACCCATAACAAATAAGGAAATTGAAACAGTAATACAAAACCTCCCAACTAAAAAAAGCCCCAGCCCAATTGGATTCACAACAGAATTCTACCAGACATGCAAAGAAAATCTACAACCAATACTGGTTAAATTATTCAAAAAGATAGAAACAGAGGGAAAACTCCCAAACTCCTTCTCTGAAGCCAGTATCACTCTAATACCAAAACCAGGTAAAGATACAAGAAAAGAAAGTTACAGACCCATATCCTTAATGAACATAGATGGAAAGATACTCAACAAAATACTTGCAAACCACATACAGACACACATGAAAAAGATCATCCACCACGATCAAGCCGGCTTTATTCCAGAGACTGTTCAACATATATGTCAATAAACATGATAAAACATATAAATGGACTTAAAAGACAAAAACCACATGGTCATCTCAATACATGCAGAAAAGGCTTTTGACAAAATCCAACATGCATTCATGTTAAAAGTCCTAGAAGGAGTGGGTCTGGAGGGAACATACCTCAACATAATTAAAGCTATATACAACAAACCCATACCCAACATCATCCTAAATGGAAAAAAACTGGAAGCATTCCCATTAAAATCAGGAACCAGACAGGGCTGTCACTATCTCCACTCCTTTCCAATATAGTGCTTGAAACTCTTGCAAGAGCCATAAGACAAGAGAAGGAAATTAAAGGAGTTCTAATTGGAAAAGAAGAGGTCAAATTATCCCTATTTGCAGATGACACATTATACGTAAGAGATCCCAAAAATTCCAGTAGAAAACTGTTAGAATTGATTAATGCTTTCAGTAAAGTGGCAGGATATAAAAATCAACTTACAAAAATCAGTAACCTTTCTATATACCAATAACAAGCAATCAGGAAAAGCACTAGAGGAAACCCTCCCATTCCCAATAGCCTTAAAAAAAAATAATAATCTTTAGGAATAAACCTAACCAAAGACATTAAAAATTTCAAAATTCTAAAGAAAGAGAAAAAGGAAGAAATTAGGAGATGGAAAGCCCTACCATGCTCATAGATTGGTAGAATCAATATTATGAAAATGACCATCTTACCAAAAGCAATTTGTAGGTTCAATGCAATTCTAATAAAAATACCCATGGCATTCTTCACAGAGCTTGACAAAAATCATCCTAAAATTCATATGGAATCACAAAAGACCCCGGATAGCCAAAACAATCTTGGGTAAAAAGAACAATCCTAGAGGGAATCATCATACCAGATCTCAGATTATACTACAGAACTATAGTCATAAAAACAGCATGGTACTGGCACAAATATAGACACACAGATCAATGGAACACAACAGAAGACCCAAGCATGAGTTCATATAATTTCAGCCACCTGATATTTGACAAAGGTGATAAGAACACACAGTGGAGGAAAGATAGCATCTTCAACAAATGGTGATGGCAAAACTGGATCTCCACCTGCAGAAAAATGAAACTTGACCCTTATCTTTTACCCTGCACAAAAGGCAACCTCAAATGGATCAAAGACCTCAATATAAAACCTGAAACTTGGAAACTGCTAGAAAAAAACATAGGAAGCACCCTCCAAGATATATGTGTAGGAAAGGACTTTTTAAATCAGACACCAACTGCTCAGGCACTAAGGCCAACAATCAGAAAGTGGGACCCCATTAAATTACAAGTTTCTGCACAGTAAAAGAAGCAAGTAAGGAAGGGAAGAGGAAACCCACTGAGTGGGAGAAAATCATCACCACCTACATAACCAACAGAGGATTAATATCCAGAATATATAAAGAACTCAAAAAAGAAAGAAAGAAGAAAATAAATGACCCAATAAAAAGGACAATAGACCTAGAGAGTTCTCAAATGAAGAAATAAAAATGGCTAAGAAGCACCTTAAAAAGTGCTCAACATCCTTAGTAATTAGACAAATACAGACAAAAACCACTTTAAGATTCCATCTTACCCCAGTCAGATTGGCAAAGGTCAAAAGAACAAAAGACTCCAAATGCTGGAGAGGATGCAGAGAAAGAGAACACTCATTCACTGCTGGTGGGAATGCTAATTTGTGTAACCCCTATTGAAAACAGTGTGAAGAAGCCTCAAAAAAACTAAAAATTAACCTACCATACCATCCAGTGATACCATTCCTTGGTGTATTCCCAAAGGACTCGCTGAGCCCTGGGTGGGAAAAGTTTAATATAGGAGTCCTGTCCAGGGACTGACACTCTGTAGACTCTTATTCTCTACACTTTAGCTAGCTGTGGCCTTCTGTTGCATGAGGAAGCTTCACTGATGAAACCTGAGAGATGCATTAGTATTCTCTCTACCCTTTGTTCCATTATGTTGCATGAGCCTTAGGTGTAGAGGTTGCATTGTAGATGTGTCACTTAGGGCTGGGCATCTCACAGACACTTACTTTGAAAGAAGATAGGTAGTGGTATAACTTATCTAAGAGGCACATTGGCTTGGCTTTCTGTTTCTGCAATATTAGCAATTGCTGATGCTTAATGCTACCCTACATCAGATCATTGGGAGTTTACAAAATGGTGATAGTCTATCATTGTATTTTATTTTATTAATTGAAATATTCTCATGAAATTTCTTTTTGGCTTCCTGGTGGTACTGCTCTCCTGAACACATGAGACATAAGGAGAAATTAAGTGGTGAGGCCCACGATGAATAGTTATTGTCATTATTTGAAGATAACACTCATTTATCTTTCTAGATCATTCCTTTAAATTTGGGAACTGCTTTGAAAGAATTTTCTTTCATAGCTTAAAGCCTGTGGCTTTCCAACAATGAAATTACTAGTTTTTCTTCTTTGTACACAATGTACACATTACCATATATATACACACAAATTTAGAATAGTTCTTCAACATTATATCTTGCTGAATTCATACATTTGAAAAAAAATTTTTTAAAGCATTAGACTCATGCAACCCAAGACCTTTCTCCACTCTGAGAGGCTGACAGAGAAATTCCAGATCTCAATTAAATATACTTGAAACCATCATTAGGAAAGATGACTGCCATGCAATTATAACCATAATTTCTATGCTGTCACACTTACCATCACTTAAAAACCTGGTAAAAATGTTCAGCAAGCTACACATACTTTGCCAGATGGGAGAGCTGGAAGCCTTCCAAAGGTCGCCCTGGAAAGTTTGTACTTTCTGTACTAATGTCATTGAAACTCTAATGCCTACCAATAAGTCATTCATTAAGTGTGTTTGAACGATATGATTTCCAGTGAATTTTCTATAAAAAAGAAAAGACATGATTACAAAAGGAAACTCAAATACAAATATCACCACTTCTATCCCTCTCTAAAAGCAACACATTCCTTCACCCCAGGGTCAAAATCAATTTTGGACTGCAATAGACATGCATGACTCTATCTTCCATTTTTATAGACATTCCAGCTATGTGGACACTCACTGAAAACTTCTAATAGTCTTACCTCAACAAACTCCTCTTTCTCAGCCAAAGATTAAACTTACTTTCTGTTTTAGAGCAAAGATAAGAAATTAGGAGCTAGGCCTAGCGGCACACACCTTTAATCCCAGCACTTGGGAGGCAGAGGCAGGCGGATCTCTGTGAGTTCAAGGCCAGCCCCGTCTACATAGCAAGTTCCAGGCCAGCTGGGAACAGGGAGACAGTCTCAAAAACACCCAAAAAAAAAAAAAGGAAAACGAAGAAAGAAGATGCAACTTATAAACCTGAATACTACCTCAATCTTAATTTCCTTCTTCTACCTGGCTTCAACACGCCAAGTGCTCCTGGATTTTCTCCTACCTCATGTTCACTCTTCCTCAGACATCATAACTAGATTGTTCTCTTCTCCCTAATACGACTCTATCCCTTTGCCTCTTTCTCTGGTATGAAGACTGAATGAAAGCTCCAGGCACACTAAGCAGATTCTCTAACAGATATATTCCCAGATCTCTCTTATTTCTTTATGTCAAAGCTCCCCAGGATTCAATCTTTAGTTCTCATTTCTCCATTTAATTCTCTCCCTTGAAGCCAATCTATATAGCTCTTAAACTTCAAACTATATTTCAGGCCAGCCTAAGCCTAGGCTACAAAGTGAGTTTCAGGCCAGACTAGAGGATGAGTAAGACCCTGTCTCAAAAAACAAGAAAAAAAAATTTTAGCAGGTACTGAAACATACACTTGTACACCAATGTTTACAGCAGTATTATGTACAATAGACAAAAGGTAGAAAAAGTCAAAGCATCTATCAGCAAATAAATGGATTACTGAAATATGACATATACACACAATAGAACATTTGACCATTAAAAGGAGTAATATTCTAACAATACACTAATACAATAAACAAGCCACTACATAGATGGATCCTGAAAATATTCCAAGTGAAATAAGCCTGACATGAAAGTAGGAGGCTGGGCTGGTGGTATATGACCATGATCTCAGCACTCAGGAGGCTGAGGCAGAAGAATCATGAAGTCAAGACCAGTCTAGGCTACATAGTGAAACTCTGTCTCAAAAAATCAAAACAAACAAAAAACATTCAATAGACAAATATATATTATATGATTTCATTTATATGAAGTATCATTGACAGGCAAATTTAAAGAGACAGAAAGTTACAAGGGACTAGTAGACAATGTATCTCCTGGGGCTGGAGAGATGGCTCATGAGGCCGAGCATGGTGGCACACGCCTTTAAACCCAGCACTTGGGAGGCAGAGGCAGGGGGATCTCTGTGAGTTCAAGGCCAGCCAGGTGTCTACCTAGTGAGTTCCAGGCTGGCTGGGGCTACAGGGAGACCCTGTCTCAAAAAGACCAAAAAAAAAGAAGAACACTGGCTGTTCTTGCAGAAGACCCAGGTTCAAATCCCAGCACCCACATGGCAGCTAACAACTGTCCATAACTCCAGTTCCAAGGGATCTGACAGCCTCTTCTGTCCTCTGTGGGCATTGCACGACATGGGTGCACTTACCAACATGCAGGCAATACACACATACACATGAAAATAATAAAATATATAAAAGAAAAAAAGACAATGTATTCTTTTTTAAACACACTGAATTTAAGACACCTATAAGATGTCTAAGAACCAACTATGTGAGTCTGCTGAGGAGACATAACTGGGGATCCTAAATATACAGATAGTGGTCGACACCAAAGAAGTAGATGATATTAAACAAAAGGAATAAAAAAAAAAATAAGGATTAGATCTACATTTATGAGATGGGAAAAAAATTAAAAATCTAATTTAAAAAATAAGTTTTAAGTAAAATGGCCTAATGTTAACGGAGGATGGAAAGAGCATCATCTGAAAGCTTTTGAAAGCTTTGTACAGAGACAATGCACAGTTCCAAGTATGCACACATACTCATGCATAGCCATGCAGACACACAGCACTTGCCTGTTTTCTTCCAAGATTTCAATTAAACTCCTCTGCAGAAAATGAAACACTGAAATAAAAAGAGTAAAATGACATCCAGAACTTAAAACTGTAAGCATTCACTTCAGAACCAGAAAACATTTTAAACATTACCTAAAATGATATCACAGAGAAGCAGAAATTTTCAAGAAGGAATACAGTGTATTTCAGCTATCTGTAGTACTCTACCTAGTACCAAGAAATTCAAATGTGGTAGTTCCAAAATGACTCACAAAGTTGTCACCCCTCAGAACAACATAAAATAACAGGACTCACCATTTTTAAGCAGATTAACAATACATGCTCTACCTGTAGGGAAAAAATTAACACTGCTAAGGAGTTTTGCCAAAATGAACATTTAAAAACAGTGATGTAATGACAGATGTTAGTCAGAAAACAGTACTGGAAAAGTACTGGCTTACCCAGGCTAAAATTCTCCATGCAGGACGATATATTGTCAATCACTTTCCTATAAGAGCATAAGTCAGTGGTATTTAACTCTTCTCGAAGATGAAAAGTAAAACTGTCTAAAGCCACAGTTAGAAAAAATTCAGGTAGGCTATTCAGTGAGCTGGAAAAAGAAACAAATATTGAAAATCTGAAAGTTTTGTATTACCATGTTATGTGGGGAGGGAGATGAACCACACAAATGTAGAAACACTGAACTACACCTTCAAAACACAGGCAGAAAATTATAATTTCACACCACCATCAGAGAAATTCCCTGGTCTACCATTTCTCATCTGACTCCCTGGTTCCATTTCACTCTCTCCAATGCTCAGGCTGCTCTCAACAGAATGGCCAGGTGAACAACAGTAAAGCACCATGGAGTCTGATGTTACTTGCATCATACCCTGTGCATACCTTCTCATATGCTTTTTTGTTGTTCATTTTTTGAGACACGGTCTCCCTGTAGCCATAGCTGGCCTGGAACTCACTATGGAGACCAGGATAGCCTTGATCTCACAGATACTCACCTGTCTCTCTCTCTCCAAAGGACTGGCCATATGCTTTAAATCATCTTTAAATATTTCTAATATGGTGTTACACAAATAGTTGTTATACTATATTGTTTAAGGAACTATAAAGAAAACTCTGTACATATTCGGTATGTGAGCTAATGTTGGTTAATTGCAAAACCCATAGATTTAAGGAGCTGATCATCTACCTGTGATCCTCTAACAACCTCAACATACAAGTATAATAAACATAGTTAACAATGACCTACAAGGCCTCTCACAATCCACCTTTCTCCCCTTAGAATTAGCTTTCTGATCGCAACTCAATCCTTGAAGTCTTAGCTTTGGCTACAAGATTATCCTCTGTTCTGAGAATTTACTAAAATCTCTCCTCTTGTTATTTGCTCTATCCAGAACACTCTTTCTTCAAATACCAAAATATCATTCCATAAATCTTGCAGGCCAATCTCACATTCCACCTATCACATGTGAGCAAAGCCATCTGAAGTGACCAATCCTATTTTAAACCGACACCCCACTCTGACACTCCCTTCTCCACTCAGTTTTCTTCTGAGCTCTCATGCCATCTGTTATCCTGTATGTGATATAGATTTGTCTATTTCCCCCTTAGAAGACAGTCCCATTCTAAGCTATTTTATTCATTATAATCCCAATTCCTAGAGATGTGCTTGAAACACAGCAGACTGTCAACAAAAATATACTTTAAGAAAAAGTTAAACGTAAGTCAATGCTAGTCAAATTAAATAAAAATAAAGCATTTTTTATTTGAACAGTTCACTGCATTTCTAGAAGAAATAAATTAGAAAATTGGAATATTCTAAAAAAGAAGAGTTGGGGAGAGATAACTTACTCTTTTATGTAATTGAATCATAACCTATGAGATCGTTCAGACCTACCATGATTAATGCACCTCTCAACTCTCACCAAAGAAGCTTCCTTATGCATCAGATAGTAACTGACATAGAGATCCACACCTGACAAATGTACAGCAAATAAAAGGCTGCAGTGTGCTTATCCCTGAATAGAAAAACTGAATCAAACTTCTGTCTCCCAAGGCTCAGGGATCATTGGGGCGGGGGGGGGGGGGGAACACAGAAAGATTGTAAGAGCCAGAGGTAGTGGATGACCACGAATAAACAGAATTTTCCAGAGAGCTGGTCAGTTTCTCATATGAACTCACAGTGATGCTGAGAACAATGTGCACAAGTCCCATGCAAGCTCAAGCCTGATAGAATCTAAGCATGGATGTGAGGAGGTGGGTAAGAAAAGAAATTCCAACTCTACTGAGGAACTACAGGCAACAGATGGCTGTTGGGAGGGGGAGAGTCAATCTCATTTATGGGTAAGATCCTTGGTAGGCTGGTCAAGCTCCAGTGGACACAATTTTAACTTTATAGGCTTTATTTTTATATGCATATATATATATACATATTTTTTGCACACACCCCATATATATATATATGTATGGGAGTACATGAAATTGGATGGGGGATAGTTGGGGGTCAGATGTGGGGAGGGAATTTAAATTCAATCAAAATACATTGTATGAAATTTGCAAAAATTCAAAATAAATAAATAAAAATGTGATAGTGGTACAACAATAAATATATATAAGCCTAAAACCAATCAAACCCATGTTTATATAGAAATATATAACGTGATTGGGTGCATTCAAATATGTAGGGGAAGTGGGCTATGCAACAGTTTGAGGCTAAGTAGATCCTACATAAAAACAAAAACCAAGTTTGATCCCTATCTTACTTTATACTCAAAACTTGACTCCAGATGGATTTAAAATTTGGATAAGGGACTGAAGAGATGGCTCAGGAGTTAAAAGCACGTACTGTTCTTGCAGAGGATCTGAGTTTGGTTCCCAGCACCCATATCAGGCATCTCATAACCACCTGATATATGCCTCTGCCTCCTCAGGTACTCATATTCACATGCACATAACACACACACAGACACAAACACCACACATATTTAAAAATAAAATCTTTTTTTAAAAAACCGGAAAAGCAAATAATCTTGAATTAGAGAAAGTATATATAAGGCATGAAATGCAGAAATCTATATTTTGCAAAGCATTAAGGTTGGTGATTTTTTTTTAATTTTTATAAAGATATCATGAAGAAAATGAAAAAGGAAAATATTTAGCATATAATCTATATAGAGCAATGATTCTAACAAGACAATGAAAAGATACATAGTAATTAAAAATTACTCAAACTCTAACTCTGCACAGTACTAAATGTTCAACCATGAGCTGGGGGTGTGGTTCCACGAAAAAGCATCTGCCTAGCCTGCAGGAGGCCCTGGGTTCAATACTCAACACCAGGAGAAAAATTCAACAATGCTAATAATCTGGGCGATACAACCTATCACCCCTCCAAGGCTCAGGGATTTTTGCAGAAGATAATGTAAGAGCCAGAGGAAGGGGTGGAATGTCAAGTGAAGTGTCCTCCAACCACAACCACTACACCTCAAGCTATAGTCACACCTCCTTCCCATGCACCTCAAAAAGACAATGGGGAGTCAGTTACCCTGCCCACCCAATCAGTAAGATCTTAGCTGCATGTGGGGGAGGGGCTAAGGATATAGAAGCCTAGAATGCCATGAGGCACCTCTCTCCATTTTGTGCAGCTGTCAGGAAGTCACAGGATCTATATTTGAGTGTGGACTTTCTAGCAAAGCTGTAAATGAGGGGACACCACTCTTCTGTCAATAAACCCGCACTCTTCTATTAATAAACCCCCACCCTATGAACAGAGCTAATGGAAACCATTATTCCACCAAAGTTGACCCCATGTTGGCAAATCTTTTGGTCTTTGATTTCTTATTCCTATCCCCCCCCCTTAAAATTCATTGTATATTTTTTTTAATTATTTTATTCTTATTTTATGTGTATGAGTGTATTGCCTGCATGTATGTAAGTGCACCTGTGTCTTGCAATGCCTGCGGAGTCAGAAGATGGGCATCGGATTCCCCTGGAACTGGAATGGTTGTTAGCCACCATGTGGGTGCTGGGAATCAAACCTGGGTCCTCTGCAAGAGCACCTAGTGCTCTAACTGCTGAGCCATCTCTTCAACCCCCTTTGTGTGTATGTGTGTGTGTGTGTGTGTGTGTGTGTGTGTATCTTTTCAAATGTAACCTGCTTCAAGTTATTTCTAGAAAATGTGTTAAAAATTGCCTCTTTGGAATAATTTTTAAAAAAGAAAAAAAAACATTTCTGTGTAATAATAAAAAAAAAAAAACTATTACCATGAAGAAGTTAGCTTTCAGCAGCACGGCCACAAAATGAAGGTATTTGCTATGGAATAAGGTATATGCTGTGAAATAAATGTTTATAAGGCCCTCAGCTTTATAGACCAGGACTACTATTAACATTCTGTATATCAATCAAAATAGGCAATTTTAGCTTTCTTTGTCTTTTTTAAGTTAAACTGTAACTTTCCAAAGGTAAATCTGGAATTCCTAAGGCTTTTGGTAAATACACTAAAATTCATAAAAGAAAATTTAAAAAAAAAACACGTTTGTAGAGGTTCCATTGTAGATGTGCCACTTAGGATTGGGCATCTCACAGACACTTATTCTCTATGTGTGACCAGTTGTGGAACACTACAGTAGTCTCTGTCCATTGCAAAAAAAGCTTCTTTGATGAGTGGTGCCTGGCATACTTGTCTGTAAATATAAGGATCCATACTTAGCATATAGTAATAAATTACATTTGTCTAGGGGGAAAAGTATACAAAAATAATAATAATAAATAAAATATTTTTTCCATGGTTAAGAGCACTGTCTGCTCTTGCAGAGGACCTGGGTTTGATTCCCAGCACCCACATAGCAGCTATGAACCATCCTTAACTCCAGTTCCAGGGGAATCCGAAGCCCTCTTCTGACCTCCGCG
>NW_008340854.1:4176873-4192450 GCF_000622305.1 Nannospalax galili
ATAATAATCTGAGAGATACAAATGATAATAAGAACATTTCCCATCTTTACATTTCAAAAAATTTAAGGACTGGTATTACCTAATCCAGGAAAGATACAAAGATACAAGTAGTTTCATCCACTATTAGGAGAAATATAAACTGAAATAGTTTGGGGGAAGTATAATTTAATAATATCTATTAAAACTGCATAGGCTTTTTGGTCTAGAAATTCTACTTCTAGGAATTCTCTGACAAAGAATGTTGCTGCAGCATTGCTAGAGTAATAAAAATCTTAAAGTACTAGATATTCATTAGTGGGGAGGTGATTAAACAAAGCAAGTAATGTATATCATGACACATACTTTGGCATACTCAAAATATGAGTATGTAGACTCCTGAAGAAATGTAAAGCACTGTAACATGGAAAACAATTAGAACAGTTTCTCAAAAAATTAAAAATACAATTACCATAGGATCCAGCAATCCCACTTCTGAGTATACATCCACAAAAACTGAAAATGAGATGCAAAGAGGTATTTGTACACTCCAGTTCAAAGCAGCATTCATCAATAGCCAAAAGGCAGACTCAACCCTAATGTCTATCAGTGGATAAATGAACAAACTCCAAATTGGAATATATATCCTTATAAAGAAAGGACACTGTCTCTTATGCTATCACAAGGATGAACCTTGAAGACATTCCATTTAATGATATCAGTCACAAAGGATAACCAGAAATATTCCACTTAAACGATGTATCTAAAGTAAGGAAATTCTGCCAGGCGTGGTAACACACACCTTTAATCCCAACACTTGGGAAGCAGAGACCTGGCCTACATAGTGAGTTCCAGGCCCTGGTGCTACAGGGAGACCCTCTCAAAAAGACCAAAAAATAAGGTAGGGAAATTCTTAGAAATATAAAGTAGAATGTGATGGTTGCAAAGAACTAAGGAAGAAATAAGTCATAATTTCAGTTTTACAAGATAAAAAGTTCCGGAGTTCCAATATATAACAATGTGAACATATTCAGTATTACTGAACTGTACAAATAAAAATGGTCAAGAAGCTAAACTTTGTGCTTTTTTAAATATTTTTTAATTTATTTTTATTTTATGTGTATGAGTGTTATGCCTGCATGTATGTAAGTGCACCCGTGTTGTGCAGTGCCTGCGGAGGACAGAAGAAGGTGTCAGATCACCTGGAAGTGGTATTACATCTGGCTGTTAGTCATCATGTGGGTGCTGGGATCTGAATCCAGGTCTTCTGCAAAAACAGCCAGTGTTCGTAACCATCTCTCCAGCCCCAACTTTGTCCAACATTTTCACAAGTTTTTTTTAAAAAGTACTATCCTAAGATGGAAATATCTCTAAGATATTCTCTTTATTTTTTTTAAACATGGATGAGACCAAGCGTCCTTGGCTGCTAGGTGTCTAGCAGACAGGTATGGTTAAGAAACAACATTTTTTTGAGCAGGGGAATGACAACATAGCACTTAACAGCTACAGTGTAGTTAAATCCTGCTTTCCTTATATTTATTTATTCATTCATTTATTCATTCATTTATTTGTGTATGTATGGAGTGTGGACATGTGGGTGACACAGCACACATGTGGAGATCAGTTCTCTCCTTCTACCTTGTAGGTAAGTTCCAGAGATTGAACTCAGATCCCTCAGGCTTGGCAGCAAGTGCTCTTATCCACTGAGTCATCTCAATGACCCTCTAAGACATTTTTTAGTGAATAAACAAACTATAAAATATATGTGCTAAGACCAAAAAAGGTTTTAAAAAGACAGAAACCAAAATTAAAGTGGTAACCTTTACTAAGGAAAATTATATAGGTCAGAAATCCAGAAGTGCCAGAATTCAGGGCCTCACTTTATTTTGCGTACTTTTCTATTACTTTAAAACTCTATCAAGGGACTGGAGATATGGCTCAACGGTTAAGAGCACTATCTGCTCTTACAGGAGACCCAGGTTCGAATCCAAGCACTCACATGAGGGCTAACAGTCGTCTGTAACTCCAGTTCCCGGGGATCTGACACCCTCTTCTGACCTCCACAGCACGATGAGGGTGCACTCACACATATGCAGGCATAACACTCATATACATAAAATAAAAACTAAAGTCTAAACTTTTACATCAAGCATATATTCTTGTACTGTCTGTGTTACAATAGATGGAGCAAACCGAAAAGGAGCAAGATGACAGATTTAAATTAAGTGTAAAAAGACCAAACCAGTTTATATTTCTCCTAATAGTGCCCTCAGCTTGTTTTTTGAGGCCTAGGACCTGAAAAGGCTTTTTTACATTTCTAAAGACTTCAGATAGACGTATAAATAGACAATATAAATGAAATTTGTAGTGATATACTTTGGTTTGATTTTACCAAAACAGTAAATGAACTTTACTTCTCTTTTATTTTCCCCCAACTGTTAAGAACTCAAGGCTTTCCACAAGCAAGCCCCTGGTTACTTTTGTAACAGTCAATTTCCTTCCTTTTTCTTCCTTACCTTGCCAATACTTTCTTCAAGGGATTCTTCAGACTCAAAGAAAAATAAATGCCTGCTAAAATATCCAAACAACTTTGAACAGTGGGATCACACACGCCATTTTTATCTACCTTCTCCAGGAGAGGAACAATCTATAATAAAAATAAAAATAAAAAAAATCACAGCAATTTTTTTCTAGCACCAAATTAAAGTAACATGGTTACTAATGTTCTTTTGCTTTTTTTTGGGAGGGTCTCTCTGTGCAGCCTTGGCTGGCCTGGAACTCACTATGTAGAGCAGGCTGGCCTGAGATTCACAGAGATCAGTCTGCCTATGCCTCTGAGTTCTGGCACAAATATTCTTTCAAGTTACTTTTCTTGAACTTCTGACCCTCTTCCTTCTACCTCCTGAGTGCCAGTACTACAGACATATACCACCATGCCTTATTTATACAGAGCTGAGAATCAAACTCAGAGCTGTGTGCATGTGAGGCAAGCACTCTACCAAATGAGCTACACGCCCAGCCCAATTTCAATATTCATAAACCTTTTCATACAGGCCCCTAACTCCCTCTTTCCTTCCAGATCCACCTCCACTAATACACACCTAACGGCTGACAGTACAAAAAAGCTATAGCACTCTTTAAAAATGTACATTGTAGTCCCAGAACTTGGGAGGCAGAGGCAGGCGAATCTCTGTGAGTTCAAGGCCAGCCTGGTCTACATAGTGAGTTCCAGGCCAGCTGGGGCTACAGTGAGACTGTTTCAAAAAGACCGGGGGGGGGGAGTACATTGATCTGCTTTAAAAAGTGTATGTCAGGGCTGGAGAGATGGCTCAGCAGTTAAAAACACTGGTTGTTCTTGCAGAAGACACAGTTCGAATCCCAGCACCCACATGGCAGCTAACAACTGTCCATAACTCCAGTTCCAGGGGATCCGACAGCCTTTCTGTCCTCCGCGGGCATTGCACAACACGGGTGTACTTACCTACATGCATGCAATACACTCATACACATAAAATAAAATTAATAATTTTTTTTTTTAAGTCATTGTCACAAAACAGTATACACAGGGCTGGAGAGATGGCTCAGTGGTTAAGAGCACTGGTTGCTCTTGCAGAGGACCCATGTTCGATTCCCAGCACCTATGTGGTGGCTCACAACTGTCTATAACTCCACATCCGGGGATCTGATGCCCTCTTCTGACTTCCTCAGGCACTGCACAACACAGGTGCACTTACATACATGCAGGCAATACAGTCATGCACAAAAAATTAAAATAACAAATATTTTTAAAAGTATACATAAGTACCACAATTATCTCCTATGTAATTAAAGATCCAATTACAGTGAAAGCCTAAATATGGTTTCTATTGGTGCTCTGAATAAAAGATAATTATACAATAAACAGAAAAAGAAAACCTCTACTCTTTAGTGATAAAATGATACTACATCAAAGAAGGCAAAAACTGTCAATTAATTTTAAAAATCCATTAATAGCATGATAATCTTCAAGATACATCCATGAATAAAAACTCAGCTTTACCTGTTTAACACAATGGATTTGTGACACTCCATCTGTGAGTTGTACACAATGTAACAGCAGAGAGGCTAGATTTTTCCCTTCCGCATCAGCAAAAGCTAAGGCATACAAACAAAAAAGTCAATGATTTAAAATTATACACCAAAATCGCAAGTAGAACTTGGTCTGAGGATAGATGTTTAACAAAACCATTTGATATCTAAAACTGAATATTAAAAAATGTGGAAAAATTAAATAGAATTTCAATATTATATTCCATAGGGTTCCAGAGAGTGAAATACTCTGCTTGCAAATGCTGGGGGTGGGGGTGGGGGACAGGGATCATATACATTAAGCAAGTAAAATAAAAATCACCTACATCTCAAAGTTTCCAGGTCCTGATAACAAACAGTCAATGCAGCAACCTGCATTTCTCTTTTCTTCTTCACACCCATTGTGAACAGGATGAACAGTACTCACTGTGAGAAAGAGATTAAGGCATTGGTCCAGCGGATGGTTTCTCAACTGCAACATGACTGATTCTCTGTTGAGGAGTGTTGTCCTATGCACTGCAGGGTACTTAGAGGCCCTCTGGCCTCTACTCCACTGCCTGCCAGTAGCACCTTACCCAACAACCAAAAGATGTCTCCCAGCATTGCTATTGTCCATTAGAGGGTAAAACTGCCACCAGGCTGAAAGTCACTGGCTAAAGATAACTGTATTGTAAAAGAAAAACTGGTTTCAAGCTCAAGAAGGGTTGTTTAATATCTACAGGCATTTTTACCTATTATGATCCAGTCTTTGTACTTTAAAATATACTAAGACTTCATCTTAATAAAAGCTTAAGAAACTAGCAGTTTTTCCTAAAAGTAAATTGCACCAAACTAACAAGAGTTAGTTAGATTAGATTCACTCAGGAGGTGTTAAAGATTATCCTTGTTTTTAGTTAGTAGGTCAACAGGTTCATACTGAGCTAAAGAACGCAGCAAAGACAGACTAACAACTCCATGCCATACAGAAAGAAGACACTAGGAAAACACTGCAAGGTTCTCCCCTGGGTACAGTTAGCATTTTTAGCAGTGTTTATAAGGCAAACAACAGAAGACACAACAATACATTGATAAAGACAAAGTTGGGAGAACATGTTAGAAGCCAGAAACAGCTCAATAAACTAGAATAATAGGCAAAATAAAATCTACCAAAATGAAATACAAATAAATGTAGAATGCTATATTTAAATTGGAAATACAAGTTGGAGGCCTAGAGGGAGGTGAAACATGCTTTGGACAGCTCAGTGTTAGACAACAGAACAAAATGACAGATAAAAGCCATGTTAGAAGTCAGTCAGATGAAGGAAGGCATAATTCCTGGACCATTCACCCAGGTTTAGTGACATGCAGAACATTTTGTACAGGGATGGTGCCATACTTAAAGGAACAAGGACAAACAATGGAACCTCGAAGGAGTGACCAGTTCTCTGAAGGACCTAAACAGAATCTCTAACCAAAGTTTTGGGTCTGAAGAAAAGACAGGACACATGCCTTTAAAAAATGGTGGGGCTGCTTTGAAGAAAAGGAGAGTATTTCCTATATCTCACTGAAGGATTAGAAAATCAATGAAAATTTCAAGCAGACATTTCAGCTTAAGTCAAAGGAAGAACTCTGTGGTTCAAATGAGGAAAGGATTACCTTTAAACAAAATCTCTTAATATGGGACTATCTAGGCAGAAACTAAATTTCACTGACTTCCCAACACAGTTTTCTAACTGGCCTGCCTTGCCTCTCAAGCATTCATTGTTTTCAGTCATCAGTATTTTAAAAACACTAATAAGGGCTGGAGAGATGGCTCAGCAGTTAAGACCACTGACTGCTCTTGCGAAGGACCAGGGTTCAATTCCCAGTACGCACATGGTGGCTAACAACTGTCTGTAATGCAGGTTCCAGGGTATCCAATGCCCTCTTCTGACCTCTGCAGGTACTGAGCATGGGTGCACTTACATACACACAGGCAATCCACTCATTAAGTAAAAATAATATTTTTAAAACACTAATGAGGGCTAGAGAGATGGCTCAGTGGTGAAGAGCATTGTCTGTTCTTGCAGACCAGTGTTCCATTCCTAGCACCCACATGGCGGCTAACAATTGTCCCTAAGTTCCAAGGGGTCAGATGTCCTCTTCGTGCCTCCATGGGCACTGCATGACACAGGTGCACTTACACGCATGCTGGGAAAACACTCACACACTAAAATAAAAATAAATAAAAACACTAACAAAATCTAACCACAAACTTGCTTCCCAAGAGTTTCCAACTGTACTTAGACTAACAGTCAAACTTGAGACTTTGATTGACATTCAAAGTCTGAAAATAATATGGACCCGGCTTCCTCTTCCATTCCACTCAAGCAATCTACTCTTGGCCACCTTAAGAGTCCTCACATTTCCTGGTGCTCTTATTACCACCTCTCCCCTTCTGCACCCGACCCCACACACACACAACCACCACCACGCCACTTATATTACTTTTTTTCACAGCATTTATTACTACCTACAATTACATTAACTTGCACACCTGTATATTGTCTGTTTTCCCTAGTAGTAGACTCCATGAAAATGGTCATTTTAATTTTTGATCAGTGTTTTAATTCTCAACTCCTTAACAGTGTCTGACATGGAGTAGATGCTTTAATAGACATTTGGTAAACACACCGATGAACTAATATTTGCCAGAGATATTCTAGAAAGGATATATACGTACTTTTAATGCCAAGAAAGGTGGACTACCCAGTACCTAAAAGTGCATCCTAAGTTACGTGGAGACTAGCCTGACATTAAAGAACCTATCTATGGTCCACGTAGTCAGTAAGAAGACAGTAATGGCAGGTGAGCAGTCAGTTAACCAAAACAGTTAACAAAAATGAACATAGGTAGGCATGACAAGGAAAATGCTGAAGTTCTG
This sequence comes from Nannospalax galili, assembly GCF_000622305.1. Classification (NCBI taxonomy): domain Eukaryota; kingdom Metazoa; phylum Chordata; class Mammalia; order Rodentia; family Spalacidae; genus Nannospalax; species Nannospalax galili. Next base: position 4,183,820 of record NW_008340854.1, read on the forward strand.
CATTAAATTTAGGCAAATAATTGAGGCTCTTCCTAAATGAGCAACTAGAACACAAAGCCTCAGCAACTGAGGGGACCATTCTGAAAACTGGTAAATTCACAGTACTGGGTCCCAGAGCCCTCGGAACTACACAAAAACATGTGATAATCCCGCGTGTGCGATAGCTAAACCTGTGTCCTGGTGAATCCGGCCTCCCCAGTGCGGAAACCCCACTATCCAGTTGGTGAGTCTCTCTTGCGGCTTCCCTCCCCTCGACACCTTCCCGTCTGACTCCACAAACATTCTCTCTGACCCACGTGGAGCCCGAGGAATGACAGGCGAAAGAAAAAAGAGGTCAAAGGGCAGTCTCCATGGAGACCTAGGCAACCGGAAATCAGTTTCACAGCCGCCACACGTACGCAATACAAACAGACTGGAAGTGCCGTGCCCCTCGCGTGGGCTCCGGCGAGCAGGCACGACCGGGCTGTGGAGAGTTCGTCCCGCGCTCCCGCGAGCCTGGAAGGCAGCACGCCCGTGAGCCGAACCTCGTGCCCGGGACGTCTACGCAGCCTCGCGGCCTCAAACCTGCCTCTTCTACGCCGTCAGCGCGGATCCTAAGGTAGTGCGGTGGTCGGCAACAAAATCCCGAAGGAAGGAAGCCTAGCCGGGACCTGGCAAGGAAATACCGCGAGAGTGGCCGAATGTCGCTCCTCCAATCAGAAGTGCGGGAGTGACATGACGTCACGGGAAGGGCGGTAGCGAGTGGATTTGGGTAGAGAGCGACTTCAGCGCGGTTCCCAAAGCCAAGCCGCGGTAACTGCGCTCACCTCACCTTCTTCTCCACACCTCTAGGTGTCCAGTGGGCACTTCTCTCGCAATCCAGACTCTGCACTCACTGTGCCCAGCTCAGGAGACTGCATTTGTTCATCCAGCCAAAACTTAATGAACTCTACCGTCCGAGCCTTGACAGCTACCCACAGAGAACGTGTTCACGCAGCTCGCACAAATTGTCATGCAAGTCAGTTCTTTATAAGTGAACAAGGGACTTGGTGACCGACCAATCACTGCAGTAAGAACTGGGTCAGGGGACAAGATCAGAAAACACACAAGATGCTGTCTTGAGCATTCCTTATGGAAAACGGGTCATCGGGTTGATGGCTTTTCAGTCTTTAATCCTTTTCTGGATTTTTTACCGATGTGCTTTGTATTTCTTTATGGTTTTGCCACATATGTCACTAACCAGTAGCTTGCTTTGATTTCGAGTTTTACTCTAACCATTCAGCATTGTTTTGAGATTCACCCACCTAAAAACAGGTGACTATAGTTCTTTCATTGACTGTTAACATAGTTTGCCATTCTTTAACATACTGTTCTACACTTAGGTATTCATGCTAGTGTCTCCGGACATTTGGTTTATTTCCAGCTTTTACTATTTACCAATGCTGCTATGAGCCAGTTTATGCCCAACAAGTGTTTGAACTTGCTCTACAATCTTTTTTTTCTTTTCTTGAGACAGGGGCTCACTATTTAGACCAGGCTGTCCTCAAACTCACAGAGATCTGCCTGCCTCTGCCTCCCAAGTGCTAGGATTAAAGGCAATGCACCACCGTGCCCAGCTACAATAATTTTTCTAATAATTTTGTGACTGGGACTGATAAGTACCTAATACATGTAAGTACTCTCACATAACAGAAACAAAATTTTCTTAAAATATTATTCTTCAAGAGCTCTAAGACTTTGTTTCCTTATGATAAAATAAACTGAACAACTTTGATTTTGTGGCATTGAGGACTGAATCTAGGGCTTCCTGCAGGCTAAGCAAGTCCTCTTCACCGCTGAGCTATATCTCCAGATCTTCCCCTTAACTTGAAACAAACTCTTAAGTTGTCCTGGCAGGCCTTAAACCTGTGATCTTCCTGCTGCCTCAGCTTCCCAAGCAGCTGTGATTGCAGGTCTTTGCCACAGGCCTAGCTAAAATGTATTGCTTTAAATGTTTCTTTGAGTCTTAATGTGATGATCCATGTGAATAATCACAGCACTTGTGAGGTAGAGGCAAGAGGACTAGAAGTTTAGGGTCAGCCTCAGTTACATAAAGAGTTCAAGGCTACCCTGGACTGTATGAAACCCTGTTGTGATTAATTTGTCAACTTGACAGGCTCTATAATCACCTAGGAAACAAGCCACTGGTCATGCCTACTTAATATGGGTGCCACCATTCCATGGACTAGGGCTCCAGACGGAATAAAAAGTGAGCTGAGCACTAGCATTCATTGCTCTCTACTTCTTGATTATGGATTCAATGTGACCAGCTGCCTCAAACTCCTGCATGAGGACTGCCCTGTGGTGATGAACTGTAGCCTTGAACATGGCAGGTAACAGCCGCCTATAGCTTCAGTTACGGGGATCTGACACCTTCTTCTGGCCTCTGTAGGCACTACCAAAATAAACTCTTCCTTCCTTAAATTGCTTCTGTCATGTATTTTGTCACAGCAGGTAGCTAATACAAACCCTGTCTTGACAAAACAAAATTCAAGTATATGGGCTTAGTATGTGTTGCTTCCAGTGTAATAACTATATAACTCTCAGTAGATCCCACTGTAATAGTTATATAACTCTCCATGGATCCCATCCATTATTTGTTCTTACTAAGCCATTTGAAAGTAAGGAGAAGACATTATGACCCTTTTCTCACATAATAAGAGATGCTGTTGTAGAAAAATAGGAGAATAGAGCTGAGAATGTGGGGGTGATTTGTTGCTGGGTTGTTGATTTTTTTTAATTTGGTATGTGTGTGTGTTGCCTACATGTAAATGAACCATGTGTGTCAGTGCCTACAGAGGTCAGAAGGCTGTTTCAAATCCCCATAACTGAAGCTATAGGCAGTTGTTACCTGCCATGTGGGTGCTGGGAACTGAACCCGAATCCTCTACCAGAGCAACCAGTACTTTTCTAAGCCATCTCTCCAGCCCCTTGTTGCTGTTTGAATAGACTGAGCAAGTAGGAATTATTGAGCAAAGATTCCCATGGTGTGCAGACACCCAGGAGAGAGGAAAGCATTCCATACAGAGGGAACAGCCAGTGCTAGAGGATTGGGAGATCGACTGGCTACCTGGCACCAAGAGCACAGAGTTACATTCTAGGGAATGAGACAACAGAGTTCATGGTATGTAAAGCCATCAGATCATTTTAAGAACTTGGAATTTTCATGTTAAATGAAGTAGTGAGCCATTCTGAGCAGAATACTAATAAGATCTAACAACTTACATTTAAGATGAATCACTGAAACGACTTTGTTTGGAAGAAGCCTTTAGTTGATGCAGGAAAACCAGGGAATAGGTTATTTTTGGAAAGTAGGCAAGCAAAGTACTTGTGGCTCAGCCCACTGGAGAGTGGGAAGAATGGACAGATTCTGGATATAATTTAGAAGTAGTGGTAACAGAACTTTCCAAAGGATAAGATAGGACTGGGGTGAAAAGAGGAATCAGAAGATGATTCCAAGATTTCTGGCTGAGCAATGGAAGGATGAAGTTGCCATCCGTGGAAAGTTAGGGGCAGAAGTTAATTTGGAGCAGGTTTGAATGGATGTAAGAGAATGAGAGAGAGAAATTGGCAAGATAAAGTACAGTGCCCTTGACTCTGTAGATGTGGAGTGCATAGATTCAACCAGATACAGATTAAGAACATTTTGGAGGCAAGAGGGACAGTCTTCACTGAACATGCACAGACTGTTTTTTGTTTTTATTCCCTAAGCAATACAGTATTGCAACTCTTTATATGACACGTACATCGAATTATATAAATTTGTATAACATTTATAATCAATTTGTAATGTAGAAGTGATTCAAACTGCATGGAAGAATGTACACAGGTTCTATTCAAATACCGTTGGAGACACTGCATATATGGTACTTGAACATCCTCAGATTGTTAGCATCTTCATGCAGGAAGGGGTCCTAGAACCAATGTCCTATGAATACTGAGAGACATCTGTAGAGGCAACTCCCAGTGTCTTTTTTCTTTTTTAAAAATTTTAGAATATTTTTATTCCAAAGAGGAAATTTTTAACACGTTTTTCCAGAAATACCTTGAAGTGGGTTACCTAAAAACATATATACAATGAAATTTAAGGGTGGAAAAGTAGGGATAAGAAATAAAAAACCAACCAAACTGGGCGTGGTGGCACACATCCTCAATTCCAGCACTTGGGAGGCAGAGCCAGGCAGATCTCTGTGAGGTTAAGGCCTGCCTGGTCCACATAGCAAGCTCCAGGCCAGCTGAGGGTACAGGGAGACCCTGTCTCAAAAAGACCAAAAAAAAAAAAACCAAAAAAACAAAAAAATCAAAGACCAAAGGATTTGCCAACATGGGGTCAACTTTGGTGGAATAATGAAGGTTTCCAGCTCTGTTCTTTTTCTTTCTTTTTGAAAATCTAACCCTAACTAGTTTATTGGGCTTGCAAACAGAACATAGGGCGGTGAGTTATTTACAGAAGAATGGGAGCCCTCCCCACATTTATGGCTGCAATGGAAAGTCCACACTCAAATATACATCCTGTGGCTTCCTGAGAGCTGAACAAAATGGTGAGAGAGGTGCCTCGTGACATTCTCAGCTTATATATCCTAAGCCCCTCCCCCAGGTGCAGCTAAAGTCGACTTGCAAACAGAACATAGGGCGGTGAGTTATTTACAGAAGAATGGGAGCCCTCCCCACATTTATGGCTGCAATGGAAAGTCCACACTCAAATATACATCCTGTGGCTTCCTGAGAGCTGAACAAAATGGTGAGAGAGGTGCCTCGTGACATTCTCAGCTTATATATCCTAAGCCCCTCCCCCAGGTGCAGCTAAAGTCGACTAATTGGGTGGGAGAGGTAACTGACTCTCCCTTCGACTCCTTAATGAGTGTAGGAAGGAAGTGTGACTATAGCTTGCTGGCATAGTGGTTGGAGGTCACTTCTAGGTAACAAACACTCCACCCTTCCTCCGGCCCTTACATTGTTTCAGCCAACCTCTTCCACAGAAGTCCCTAAGCCTTGGAGTGGGTGGTAGGTATGGGATGATCTTCCTCCCATTGTGGCAAAGCACTGAACTTTCAGGTCTCTGTGTCATCTGTTTTCTATGGGCTGTTGACCTATTTCAGTGGGATTCCATCAACTATAAAAACACAAGAAGCAAGAACATCTAAACAGTGGCTACTATAATAACTTAACCTATGTGTGTAAACACAAATGCTTGGACGGTACTTTAACAGGTGCATCACATCCATCTAACAGAACAATTGCAGTGGCTTCCTACTGGGGCCTATATTCTCCTCTGCCACAGGGGGTTGGCCTGGTCTACAGTACCAGATGTGTATTCCACTCCTAGGATTGGACATTATATCCAATTGAAAATTTATTGGTTGTGCATACACTAGACATGCCACTATTGCACCAGCAGTAACATATTGTTCGGCATGTTGATAGTGCAGCATTCGGGGGTCCGTCAGTGAGCAAAATTATAGGGGACAAGTCTCCCCCAACCATCTGCATATCACCTTCTGACGCCATGAAAGCCACCCATCCCGTGGCAGGGAGTTTCCAGCTTAGTCCAAGCTTGATTTCTCCCTCTCCTGTGCTCACATCATGCAGTGTCTTCAGCAATAGTTTTTCCATCCACGTCTGGTGTACAACCAACTTTATTGGCAATGGCCTTTATTGTTTTGTGACCTCTAGGGCCCCTCTGGACAACAGCTCATAGGGGGGTAACCACCTCTGGCATTAGGATTTTCATTTAACAACTGTATTGTTTCTGGAAGGGCTTTCTTCCATCCCTGTGTAGGCCTCCTTCTGTGCTTAAGACATTTTAGTGTGTGTGTGTGTGTGTGTGTGTGTGTGTGTGTGTGTGTGTTTGAAACAGAGTCTCCCTGTAGCCCCAGCTGGCCTGAAGTCACTATGTAGACCAGGCTGGCCTCAAACTCAGAGAGATCTGCCTGCCTCTGCCACCCAAGTACTGGGACTACAGGCGAGCACCACCATGCCCAGCTGGCTTTTTTTTTTCTAATTGTGTATCTGGAGAATATTTTCCCCCTTTATTCCCATAGTTCTTTGTATAACCCTCCTCCCCCCCAACCATCACTCTTTTTACATATTTCTCCCTTAGTACCACCTTTATCCTACTATTCGCTCTCAGGTTCCTTTTCTTTCCTTTACCTCCCTGATTACCTTCTATATTCGTGGTCCCTGCAGTTGCATCCGGATATGCACTTACTTATAAAGATTTAGTGCTAGGATCCACAAATGTTTTTCTGAGTCTTTGTTACTTCACTTAGTATAACAGTTTCTAGATCCATCCATTTACCTCAGATTTTATGATTTCATTTTTCTTTAACTCTGAGTAGAACTCCGTTGTGTAAATGCACCACATTTTCATTCATTCATCAGTTGACTGTATTTAAGTGCACCCCTGTCATGCAATGCTGTGCAGGTCAGAAGAGGGCTTCAGATTTCCCTGGAACTGGAGTTAAGGATGGTTTATAGCCACCATGTGGGTGCTGGGAATTGAACCCGGGTCCTCTGCAAGAGCAGTCAGTGCTCTTAACCACTGGGCCATCTCTCCAGCCCCAATATACCACATTTTTGTTAACCACTCATCAGGTGAAGGGCACTTAGGTTGCTTCCATCTCTTAGCTATTGTGAAAAGAGCAGCAACAGACATGTGGTTAAAAGTATCTCTGTAGTAGGATGAGTCCTTTGGGTAAATGCCAAGGAGTGGTATAACTTGATCGTATGATAGGTTTATTTTTTGTTTTTAGCTTTCCACATTGTTTTCTGTAGTGATTGCACTAGTTTGCAATCTCACCACAGTAAATAAGCATTCATCTCACTCCCCTCAAAATTTCAAAGTTGGCTATAAATTTTTCTGAATTATTGCAGTTATACAATATTGTACTCAGTATTAAACCTATAAGACATAAAATTAAAGGAGGATTTAACCTTTAAAAATGATCTCCACTTCATTATTAAAATACACAGTTTCATACAGAAAAATTCATTTTTAATGCAATTGACATTAAGATGTTTGCACATGCATTTCTAATCTCTATATATCTGATTATTACAAGTCACAGTCAGTTACTTTCTGAGCTCCTTGGCATCTGATCATGGATATAAAGTCATCAGGTAGATTTCAATGGTGATGTTTTTCACATCTACAAATTATTAAGGAGCAAATACTTTTGCTTTGAAGAATTATTTTTTTAATCATTATTTTAAAAATGTTTAATAACAACATGATTAGAAGAAGCATTTCACTACAGATTTAACATATTCAGTAACACACTCCAGAGCAAGAGTACATCTCTTTCACAAGTGGGTGCAAGTTTCTAGGTTCATAGTTGAGTTAATACAGTTATACAATATTGAACTCAGTATAAGTCCTGAAAGACATAAAATTGAATGAGTTTTTTAAACTTTAAAAAAGATCTTCATTTCATTTTAGAATATATTGTTCCTTGCAGAAAGACTCATTGTTTTTGCTACTGACACTAAGATGTTGGCATGTGCATCTATAACCTGTATGTATCTGATTATTACTAGTCATAATCGGTTATACTTGGATCCTTTGAGCCTGTGTATGTCTATAAAGTCATCAGGTAGATTTCAATGGTAATGTTTATCACCTCTACTAATTAGCATGACATAAATTTCCATGCTTCCTCCTCAAATATAATACATTTTTAAAAATTCATTTGTGTGTGTGTTTGTTTGTATATCACATAGACTATCCCAAACCATCTTATTTGACTATACACCCACTTCCCAAATGGCATCCTCCCATAGCTTCCCTCCCCCCACTAGAACCCTTATACTATGATATCCCTGCTACTGTCTGCTATGTTGCTGGCACCCCCAGCCCTTCCCCACTACTTGCCCTTCTGGTGAATCTAGTCAGCCTATCTAGAGGTCTTTGTTTTAGGAGGGTCAGCTGTTCCTCATCTAGCAGTAATCAGTTGTCAATATTCCTTTAGATAAGATTGGGGTCTGCTGTTCATTTTCCCAATTCTATGCTGGGTTACTATCTGGGAGTCCCTTTGGCCACCCTGGCCAACAACTCAAAAGAAGGTATCTCCTGTCTGACATTGTTGCTTGTTATATAGCCTTTAGCTATGCACATGACTCTTAAGAAATTGTACTGGGCCCTTTAATCTTTGGTTATACTTTCATTTTGGATGTTTAAGGCCATACAGTTGGCCCAGATAAACCAATTTATTTTTACTCTTAAGGTCATTTGAGGATCTGTTCCTCAGGGGTCACATGGGCTTGGGAGGAGCCCCAGGCTCCTTTCTTTTACCATTTCCACCTATGTGAAGATAAGTCAAAGGTTCTGCTAGACTGTGGTTGGCTTCACTTGGAAGAATGGAGGAAATGAATCCTCTGTGTTGACCCTCCTCTTTGTAGACTGGACACTGGTTCAAGTACATCTGGTGGGGTCTCCTCAGCCTCCTTGATCAGAAGGACAGGGGACCCACCACAATTACAGGATATTTTGAGAGATGTTCATAGTCCCCTAGAACTAGTCGACCAAGGAGGGAAAGGAGCAAAAACTGTCCTTTATGTCCCTCTAACCAAATTAGTATAGGCCTCAAAGTATGTCTGTTAAACATCCAAGAAGGT
>NW_008340854.1:4193186-4193498 GCF_000622305.1 Nannospalax galili
TTTCATCTTTCTTTACTGCTGAGTAAAACTCCATCATATAAATGAACCACATTTTCATTATCCACTCATCAATTGAGGGACACTTAGACTGCTTCCATCTCTTAGCTATTGTGAAAGGAGCATCAACAAGCATGGATGTACAAGTGTCTCTGCCATAGGATGAGTTATTTGGGTATATGCCAAGGAGTGGTATAACTGGATCAAAAGTGTCAACTTGACACACCTGGGTTGAGGAGCCTCAATTGGGGAATTGCCTTCATTGGACTGGCCTGTGGCCATGTCTGAAGGGCATCTTCTTGATGAGTGATGTGG
>NW_008340854.1:4193675-4194172 GCF_000622305.1 Nannospalax galili
TAATTGGGTCATTTGGTTTCTCGATTCTTTGTTTTTTGAGTTCTTTATATATTCTGGATGTTAAACCTCTGTCAGATGTGTCACTGGTGAAAATTTTTTCCCGCTCTGTGGGTTTTCACTTCACTTTTCTGGTTGCGTCCTTTGATGTATGGAAGCTTTTTAGTTTGATGAGGTCCCATTTGTTAATTCTTGCCATTGTATCCTGAGCAATTGATATCCAGTTTAGAAAATCATTTCCTATACCTATATCTTATAGGTTTTTCCCAATGTTTTCTTCTAAGAGTTTCAGAGTTTCAGGCTTTTCATTGAGGTCTTTGATGCATTTGGAATTGACTTTTGTGCAGGGTGAAAGATAGGGGTTTAGTTTCATCCTTTTACAGGCGGAGATCCAGTTTTGCCAGCACCATTTGCTGAACATACAGTGAATGTTCTTGACCCCTTTGTCAAATATCAAGTGGCCAAAATTGTATGTACTCATATTTGGGCCTTCAATTTTG
>NW_008340854.1:4194233-4195551 GCF_000622305.1 Nannospalax galili
AGTTTTGCCAGCACCATTTGCTGAACATGCTGTCTTTCCTCCAGTTAATGTTCTTGGCCCCTTTGTTAAATATCAGGTGGCTAAAATTGCATTTGCTCATATTTGAGTCTTCAATTTGGTTCCATTGGTCTATGGATCTATTTTTGTGCCAGTTCCATGTTGTTTTTATGACTACATGTTGTTTTTATGACTATAGCTCTGTAATACAGCTTGAAATTTGGTATAGTAATCCCCCCATCATTTCTCTTAGTGCTCAGGGCCTATTTGGCTATCTGAGGTCTTTTGTGCTTCCATATGAATCTTAGGATGCTTTTTTTCCAATTCTGTGAAAAATGTCATGGGGATTTTGATTGGCATTGCATTTAACCTATAAATGACTTTTGGTAGGATGATCATTTTCACAACATTGATTCTTCCAATCCATGAGCATGGAAGGTCCTTCCATCTTGTGAAGTCTACCTCCATCCCTTACTTTAAAGATTTAAAATTTTCATTGTAGAGTTCTTTAATTAATGTCTTTGATCAGGTTTATTCTGAGATATTTTATTTTTTTTGCAGCTATTGCAAAGGGGAGTGTTTCCATGTGCTCCTTCTCTGATTGCTTGTTATTGGTATATAGAAAGGCTACAGACTTTGTAGGTAAATTTTGTAACCTGACACTTTACCAAACATGTGAAAAATTTCTAGGAGTTTTCTGGTGGAATTTTTGGTGTCTCTTAGATATAATATCATGTCATCTGCAAAAATAGGTAATTTAATCTCTTCCAATTATTACTCCTTTAATTTCCTGCTCTTGTCTTATTGCTCTTGCAAGAGTTTCAAGCTCTATGTTAAAGAGAAGTGGAGACAGTGGACAGCCTTGTCTGGTTCCTGATTTCAATGGAAATGCTTCCAGTTTTTCTCCATTTAGAATGATGTTGGCTGTGGGTTTGTTATATATGGCTTTAATTATGTTGAGGTATGTTCCCTCCAGTCCAATTCCCTCTAGGACTTTGAACATAAATGCATGTTGAATTTTGTCAAAGGCTTTCTCTGCATCTATTGAGATGACCATGTGGTTCTTGTCTTTGAGCCCATTTATATGATTTATGATGTTAATTGACTTATGTGTATTGAACCATCCCTGCATCTCTAGGATAAAGCCAACTTGATCATGGTGGATGATCTTTTTGATGTGTGTCTGCAGGTAGTTTGCAAGTATCTTGTTGAGATTTTTTTCATCTATGTTCATTAAGGATATGAGTCTATAGTTTTCTATTTTGGTTGTATGAGTGATGCTGGCTTCATAGAAGGAATTTGGAAGTTCTCCCTCCATTTC
>NW_008340854.1:4195623-4216579 GCF_000622305.1 Nannospalax galili
AAAGGCATTTTCCAGTTTCTGATTTTTTTTCTCTGTGTAAGGGTCATGCTTTCTAGGTTTTATATTACTGTTTCATTTTCTTTTTGTGTTATGGGTCTGTTAAGCTGTTAATCTCTTCTTGGTTTAGTTTTCGTGGTTCCCAATGCCTTTAGATATCCATCCATTTCTTTTAGGTTTTCAAATTTAGTAGCAGATAGGTTTTTAAGGTTTTCCCTTATAATGTTCTGTGTATTTCTGGTGTCTGTTGTGCTGTTTCCCCTTTCATCTCTGATTTTGTTGATTTTGGAGGTGCTCTTTCTTTCTTTTGGTTAACTGGGCTAGTGGTCTGTCAATCTTGTTTATCTTTTCAAAGAACCAGCTCTTGGAATTGTTGCTTCTTTGTATTGTTTTCTTTGTTTCAATTTCACTAATTTCTGCCCTGATTTTTGTTATTTCTTCTTGTCTGCTGGGGTCGAGGTCATTTGTTGTTGCTTTTCAAGTGTCTTGAGTTGCAACATTAAGTCATTTGTTTTTGTTCTTTCTGATTTTTTGATATAGACACTTGGGGCTATAAACTTCCCTCTAAGGACAGCTTTCAGCATGTCCCAGAGGTTTTGTTGTGTCGTATTGTCCTTTTCATTTAATTCCAGGAATACTTTTATTTCTTTCTTAATTTCTCGTTTGACCCATTCATCATTCAGGAGTGTGTTGTTTAATTTCCATGTGTTCATGTGGTGATTAGGGCTTCTTCCAGTGTTGATTGTAAGCTTTATTGCATTGTGGTCTGATAGAATGCGTGGAATTATTTCAATCTTTGTGTGTTTTTTGAGGCTTATTTTGTGCCTCAGTATATGGTTGATTTTGGAGAACATTCCATGGGGTACTGAGTAGAAAGTATGTCCTTTGGTGCTTGGATGGAATACTTCATAGATGTCTGTTAAGTCCATTTGATATATGATATTGTTTAATTCAGATGCCTGTCTGTTAACTCTCTGCCCTGTTGACCTATCTAATGGAGACAGTGGGGTATTGAAATCCCCTACTACTAATGAGTTGGGATTAATCTGGGTCTTACAGTCCTGTAGTACTGTTTTTATGAAGTTGGTTGAACCAGAGTTTGGTGAATATATGTTCGTGATTGTAATGTCTTCTTGGTTTATTGTTCCTTTGATCAGAATGAAGTGGCCCACTTTATCTCTTCTGATTAGTTTTAAAGTCTAGTTTGTCAGATATCAGAATTGCAACACCTGCTTTTTTTTGTACCATTTGCTTGGAGTATTTTTTTCCCATCCCTTCACCTTATGGCAGTCCCTGTCCTTGAAAGTGGGATGGGTTTTGTTTCTAAATCCATTCAACTAGTCTGTGTCTTTTGACTGGGGAGTTCAGTCCATTGATATTTAAAGTTATTAATGAAAGGTGTGTGTGTATTGAATCCTGTCATTTTTATTTCTGTTTGCATTCTTGGTGTAGCTGTGCATTTCCACAGTGACACCTTCTGTTTACATTCCTGATGTAGCTGTACTTTTGCAGAGTTATACCTTCATTGAATTTCTTACCGTTACCCCTTGGGTATAGTCATTCCTTTCTTCAGCTCTTTTTGTTGCTTCCAGAACTCTCTGAAGGGCTGGTTTTGTGAACATGAATTCCTTCAACCTATTTATGTCATGGAAGATTTTTCTTTCCCCTTCAACTATAATAGACATTTTGGCTGGCTATAGTAATCTGGGTTGGCATCTGTGGTCATTTAAAACTGGGAATACTTTGGTCCAGGCTCTTCTGGCTTTCATAGTTTGCACTGAAAAGTCAGCTGTAATCCTAATGGGTTTTCCTTTATATGTGACTTGTTGTTTCTCTTTTGCAGCTTTCAGTATTGTCTCTTTGTCGTTTAGTGTTTTTACTATGATGTGCCGTGAAGAGTTTCTTTTCTGGTCCTGTATGTTTTGTGTTCTATATGTTTCTTGTATTTGTACCGGCTAATCTTTCTTTAATTTTGGGAAATTTTCTTCCACGATTCTGTTGAAGATCTGGTCTATGCCATTATCTTGGGATTCTTTTCCTTCCTGTATGCCTGTGCTTTGTAAGTTGGCCTTTTTATGGTGTCGCACAATTTTTACATATTCCATTGTTGTTTTTTCTTAAATTTTTCCTAATGTTTGCTTGAGTGGTCTAGTTTGTCCACTTTATCTCCCAGTTTTGATATTCTGTTTTCCATTTCATTCACCCTATTGATGAGGCTTTCTCATTTTGTTTCTAATTGGCTTACTGAGTGTTTCACTTCTTCATTTCAGCTTGAGTAGTCTTCAATATTTCTAACTCTTTTCTGAATTCATTCAGAAGTTTATCCCTATCTTCCTTCAGTTCTTTGATTTCTTTGTTAAGTTCACATTCACTGAATCCTTTTATCATGTTTATAATTGTTCATTTGAGTTCCATGTCCTGCATTCTCTCTAGGGGGTTCTCATTGTACTCCTATAGAGGACTATTGGTATTTGGTGGAGATATGTTATTTTGGGTTTTCATGTTACTATTTTTTCACTGTGATTTTGACATGTGAATTTCTTTTGTAGTTTCTGATTCTTGTGTGAGACTCAAGCCTTCAAGTTTTGGTGTGCTTCTTTTTGTGAACCATATGTGTCTTTGTTGTTTACTTCTTGGGCATGAAAAGCTGGTTCATCTAAGTTTCTGGTTCTCTCTTTTGATTTTATATTGGAGTGGCCAGCTTGCTTTTATCTTCAGGAGTTCCCACAGAGGCCCAAGTCAGATGAAGATCAGATGCTCTCAGGCTTTCTCCTAAGGTCTGGATCCCTTCAGGAAAGATTTTGACCTCAGGAATTTGGGGGTTGGACTGTCCTGGGAGCCAGGCCCAGGAAAGATGCTGGTTTAGAGCAGCAGGTGGCCATGCCACCCAGAGATGCAAAGGAAGATGGGGGCGGGAAGCAGCCCCAAGGGCCCCTAGGGACTGCACTGAGGAGCTGGGTTAGTCTGGATGCAAAGACCAGGAAGAGGAAATGTGAGCCCCGGCATCCAGGAAAGAGGCTGGCCAGTTGTGTAGACCCAAGGAAGCAGAGGGAGGTGAGGGCGGGGCCAGGCACAGAGTGCCCCTTGGGACCGGAGAAGGAACTGAGTTGATCTGGATGCAAAGGATCAGGAAGCAATGGTGATTCCCCAGGTGTCTGGGGCACCATGACAAGGAATGGGACAGAACCCAGGCTAGGAGGAGAGACTGGCGAGGGAGATGGGAGGGTGAGTGAGGCTGGGGGAGTCAAGGAGCAGAGGACTCTATCGACTTATCCCGGAGTGAGAGGCCTGCAGGTCTGAGAGAGGCCTGTGGGTCTAGCCGGCCCAGGGAAGCAGAGGCCATTTTTAGTTTTTTAAGAGTTCTCCACACTGTTTTCCATAGAGGTTGCACAAATTTGCAATCCCACTAGCAGTGAATGAGCGTTTCCATTTCTCCACATCCTAGCCAGCATTTGATATCATTTGTTCTCTTGACCTTAACCAGTCTGACTGAACTCCCAGTATTTTTACACAAAATAGCAATAGAGAAGTAATTCCTGGAGGAAGAAATGGCAAAAGAAGTTTCCATTTTAAAGGTTGAACTAAGGGGCTGGAGAGATGGCTTAGTGGTTAAGAACACTTGCTGTTCTTCCAGAGGACCCAGGTTCCAATCCCAGCACCCACATGGCAGTTAACAACTGTTGGTAACTCCAGTTCGAGGGGATCTGATGCCCTTTTCAGGTCTCCACAGACTTTGCATGACAGAGGTGCACTTACACACATGCAGGCATTACACTCATGTACATAAAATAAAAACAATAAATAAAGCCTTTTGTACAAAATGTTGAAATAGTAACACATTTGGAGAAAAGAATCTTGGTTTGGGTAGGTACCTGTTTGCTCTAATTTTCTATCTAATATGAAGTCCAAAGTCTCATACTGAACTATGAATGTATTTTGTTATTTTTAAAATATTTATTGTTTTTGGTGGGAGTGGTGGTGCACACCTTTAATCCCAGCACTTGGGAGGCAGAGGCAGGCAGATCTCTGTGAGTTCAAGGCCAGCCTGGTCTACATAGTGAGTTCCAGGATAGCTGGGGCTACAGGGAGACCCTGTCTCAAAAAGACAAAAAAAATTTATTGTTTTTAATATAAATTCATTCCAAAGACAGAGAAAGAATACCTCCATCTGGCTTAAAACAACCATTTCATTATCTATGTGGTTCAGAAATTAGGGAGTAACATGGCTGGGTACTTTTGACTGAGAATCTCTCATGAAGTTGTAGTTAGGATGTTGGCTGGGACACAGTCACCTGAAGGCTTGGGTGGAGCAAAGGACCAGCTTCAAAGATGATTTACTCCTTGCCTTTGTTGCTAGTTGCCAACAGGAGACCTCAGTTCCTTCCTACATGAGCCTGACCCCAGGAGACGAGGTTATCTTAAAAAATGTTGACTGGCCTTCTCCTGAAAGAACAAGAGAAAGCCAGGCTGAAGCTCCAGTGACCTTTGTACACTCCATCATTTCAAACATATCCTATTGATTACAAAGACCATCCATATTCAGTGTGGGAAGGGCTCAATAGCAGGAGGCCAGTATCAGTAGAGCGTCATTTTAGCAGGCTGGCTATCATGGTACTATAAAATATCTACAGACCTCCCTTGGCAAATAAATTAACTAACTAATGGATCATTAGCTAAAGGATGGTTTATTTAAGGTATATTTGCATATAATTCCCAGTGACTCTGTGTGTGTCTATGTAAGTGTCCAGGTGTACATGCATCTGCATGCCTATGATGCTCAGAGGACAATCTTGAATGTTATTCCTCCAGTGTCAGTCACCTTTTCTTTGAGCCAGGATCTCTCATTGGCCTGGAATTTTGCCAGTAGGCTTGCCTATCTGGCTAGCAACCTCCAGGGATCCCTCTACCTGCACCTTGCCTCTCACCATTGCTAGGTTGACAAAAGCATACCATCTACATCCTGCCTTGTTATTGGGTTCTAGGGATCTAAACTCAGGTCATCTGCTTGCAAGACAAGCACTTTATTGATTGAGCAATCCCCCAAGCCCCTCCAATGACTCTTCAGGTGCTCATATCTTCATGCAAAGTTATATTTGCCTTTAATGATATATAGAATTTGAACACAAAACTAGGTTGTTTATGAGTAAGGATCAGTTTAGATATTCGTCAGACTTTCTAATCAATTCTCACCTTTACCCTTGCCTATAAGACGTAGGCATTGTCAATGTGTCACTCCTCTTTCCCCATACCTTAGTCTCCAAATGGAGGGATGTTCGAAAAACATTGGAAAGTCCCATGGTCTAAACTTCCCCACATTTAAGGGCCCACCTCAAATAGCACTTCTGTAATAAAACCTGACCAGAATTCCCTCTTCTGCCTCATACTTAGATTACTATTTCAGATCAGTGTCACTTGCTGGCATATAGTACTTTTTTGGCATATGGTACTTATTTCTGCATGTTCATTAGGCCTCCTGTTCATTTATGATTTTTCCAAGACAGAGACTGTCTTTAAGTCCCTGGTAACTAATGCAGTGCCCAGCATCAGTAGCTCTGCAAATGTGTATTGAACTGAGAGAGAACATGACCAGCAAATTCCTTCCAGCATTACTGCACAGTGAAGCCTTCTTTACCACTGTGTGGCAGCAAACTACAGAATTATTGCCACCTTTTACTGAGTTCAGCCAGACACTGATTGTTGTGAGAACTCCATCTCTGAAGACGTGGACATTACAGTACCCCCTCCTTATAGGGTCCCAACAACAATTCAAGTACAATTCCACCAAAGTTCAACTGTGGGAACCAATGAATTTATTTGGCTTACTTACAAAGCATAGGTGACTTCAAAGCTGTAGCACTAGAAAGGCTTCACCCAGCATGAATAATGACTTTCCCAGAACCACACTGATGGAGCCCTCTTCAGTTATCCCTCTCCTGCCCTATATACTGTAGTCTCTTCTAAGATCCATGCAAATAGGGCAGAATTGTATACAGATGACATGGAGGAGCTTCTGGAATCTCAAGTGAGGGTCCATGCCCTCCCTCTATAAGGAATGTCAACGTCAACATGCCTGATTGTGATAAACTTACAAACAGGCACAGCTAGCTGGTCTGATGAAGATGGCGACTGTTTTGCTTAGAAGACCATGTTCTATAACACTGGGTTTAGGGACTGAAATTAGAGTGCAGCCTCACTGTCCATGCTGTGTATCTGCATTGTTTGAAAAGTAGAGGCAAAAGGAAGAGGCCCTGTCTCAAAAAAACAAACAAAAAACTTTAAAGCCAGGAGTGGTAGGCATGGTGGCACACACCCTTAATCCCAGAACTCCAGAGGCAGAGATAAGTGGATCTCTGTACATTCCAGGCCATCCTTGGGCTTGCCTATAATCCCAGCACATAGGGAAGCAGAGACAAGAGGATCAAAAGTTTGGGGTCACTGCCATGGAGATGCATGCCTTTAATCCCAGCACATGGGAGGGAGGCAGAAGCAGGAAGATCTCTATAAATTCACAGCCAGCCTGTTCTACATAGCCAGTTCCAGGTCCGTCAGAGCTATGTAATGAGATGCTGTCTTAAAAAAAGAAAAAAAAAAGGACGGAAGAATAATTTTTCAACTCAGTTTAATGTGTGTAGCACGAACTATCACAATAAAAGATAAATTAGAAATTTGTTTCCTGAAAATTGTTTCTAAAATCATCCATATTGTTATTGATACTTTTTACATAAGCATATATTTAAACTTTAAAATAAAATATAGTAAATATAGTGATAAGGAAAAACAGTTGAAATATGTCCTGAAAATATTAGAACAGAAAATGCTTAATACATTTTTAAAATCAGATTTGTAAGTTTATCAGACTGGTAAGATTATAAGTTAATTCTTTTTCTTCTTAAATTTTAATGTTGTAACACTGATTTAATGACTGTTTTGTTTTTTGTTTTTTTGAAACAGGGTCTCCCTGCAGCCCCAGCTGGCCTGGAACTCACTATGTAAACCAGGCTGAAACTCACTATGTAAACCAGGTCTAGATCTCACAGAGCTCCACTTGCCTCTGCCTCAAAGAGTGCTGGGATTAAAGGCATGAGCAACCACACAGGGCCTCTTCTCCTGTAGCCAGGGCTGACTTTGAGGTCACTGTGTAACTGAGGATGGCCTTGAACTCTTGACTCTTCCCAAGTTCTGGGATTTATAGATATGTACCATCATGCCTGGCTGAATGAATTTTTCTTTTTGAGACCTGTTTTTAGGGGCTAGAGAGATGGCTTAGCAATTAAAAGGGCTTGCTGCTCTTCCACAGAACCCAAGTTCAGGTACCACACACTCACATTGGATGGCTCACAATCACCTGTAACTCCAGATCCAGAGGATCTGACACCCTCTTCTGGCCTCCTTGGGTACCACCACACACATGGCAGGCATGCATGCATATACACACACACACACATACACACACACACACACACACAATTTTTTTTAAAGATCTGTTTTGTACAGAATGTAGGATTGCTAATTGAAACACCTACCAAAAAGTGCCAATTTTTTTTTCCCACTTGGATTGTATTGTTGTCATCTTAAAGACAGGAAGAAATAGGGCTGGAGAGATGGCTCAATGGTTAAGAGGACTCAGGTTGGGTTCCCAGCACCCACATGGCAGCTAACAACCATCTGTAACTCCAGTTCCAGGGGTCCAACACCTTCTTCTGTCCTCTGTGGGCATTGCATGCACACAGTGCGCTTACATACATGCAGACAAAACATTTATATACATAAAAAAGTAATAATGTTTTTAAACATCATTTAAAAAGATAAGCAGAAGTTGTGTTAGGCACAAATAGAAGGACATATACAATTTAACATGCATAGCACTTTCTGTGAGAAACACTGCCCTGTTCATATGCAGTCTCAATCCTCAGTCCTCCCTATGGGAGAGACTAGTACTTACTGTTCTACTTGTGGGATAGAGTCATGCAAGTTTCCTGAGTAGACTGAAATTCAGATCAAAAGCCGGGCATGGTGACTCACACCTTCCTTTAGTCCTAGCACTGGGGAGGCAGAGGCAGGCAGATCTGAGTTTGAGTCCAGCCTGATCTATATAGTGAGTTCCAGGCCAGCTAGGGCTACAGGAAGACCCTGTCTCAAAAAAAAAAAAAAAAAAAAAAGAAAAAAGAAAAAAGAAAAAGACCAAAAATAATAAATAAATAGATGAATAAATAAAATTTTAAAATAAATACAGATCAACAGCACAGTGACTAGTTGAGAAAAGCTAGTTAGTAAAAGATGAAGTGATCCTCATCCTCAGGACTGGGTAGAGAGCTCATAGAACAGCTGCTTGGGGCATTTTTAGCTATTAGCTAACATGGTTAATTAACACTTTTATTCATTTCAGGCAAAATTCAATTTACCTCTATGAACTTTCCTGGAAAAAAGTCAACAAAATAGGGCCACTTTATTTTATGTTCAAATATTTTACAAAAATCTTAACTTCTTTGAGCAACTGGGTGCTCTGCCCTTGTGGCTGAGCAGCACCCCAGTGGCAACACACTAATTTCAGAGTTCACACTCACTTTGGTTGGATTTCCTTTAGATTAGGGCAGGGCTCTGGCTGTCAGAGGAAGCAGGAACTTGAGCCAAGAGCTTGCAGGTAAAGTTGAGGCTGGCAGACAATAATAGTAACAGCTGGCACTGGTGGAGCATTTACCATGAGCCCCACACTCCACCCTTACAATTGTCATCTCCATCCTCACACAGACCTCTTGGCTACTTACTGTCCCATTTGCAAATGAGAAAAGTATTGGTCTAGGTATTAAGTGAAAGGATTAAAGTTTTCAAAAAATATCCTAGCATACTTGTAATCCCAGCACTGGGGAGGTAGAGACAGGTGGATCCCTGGGGCTCATTGGCCAACCATCCTAGCATGCTTGGTGAATTCCAAGCCAATGAGAAACCCTGTCTCAAAAAACAGGTGGATGGGCCTAAGGAAAAATGACACCCAAGGTTGTCCTCTGGCTTCCTCACACATGCACATACACACATACATATATACAACGCTACACACAAAATACCCTAGCATGAAACTTGACTATTGACTTGTAAACTTTTTACTCCTCTAAGCCTCAAAGTTTTACCTTTTTTTTTTTTTTTTGTCTTTTTAAGACAGGGTCTCCCTGTAGCCTCAGCTGGCCTGGAACTCACTATATAGAACAGGCTGGCCTTAAACTCACAGAGACCCACCAGCCTCTACCTCCAAAGTGCTGGGATTAAAGGCGTTTGCCACCACACCTGGCCTAACTTTACCTTTTAAAAAAATACTTCAGAGCCAGGCATGGTGGTATATACCTTTAACCCCAGCACTCAGGAGGCAGAGGCAGGTGAATCTCTGTAAGGTAGATGCCAGTGGCTGGACATGGTGGTGCACGACTTTAGTTCCAGCACTTGAGAGACAGAGGCAGGTGGATCTCTGTGAGTTCAAGGCCAGCCTGGTCTGCAAGGGGAGTTCCAGGCCAGCTAGGTCTATAGATGCCAGCCTGGTCTACATAGTGAATTCCAGGACAGCTGGGGCTACAGGGAAACCCTGTCTCAAAAAGACTGACTGACTGAATGAATGAATGAATGAATAAATAAGTAAAATAAAATAAAAATACTTCAGGCCAGATGTGGTGGTACATGTATTTAGTCCCAGCACTCAGGAAGCAAAGGCGGGTGGATTTCTGCTAAATCAATGCCAGCCTGGTCTACATAGTGAATTCCAGGCCAAATGAGGCTACAAGGAGACCCTGTCTCACAAACAAAACAAAAAGCCTTCAAAGCCAGGCATAGTGGCTGACATACTTGGGAAGGGAAGTCGGAAGATCAGGAGTTCAAGATCATTCTCAATCACATAGTGAGTTCAAGGCCAGCCAGGGCTATGTGAGACCCCCATCTCAAAAAGCAAACAAACAAATACCTACTTTGCTCCATTGGTATGGGAATTAAATGAGATGGTACATGTAAAGTACCTGCCATAGTTTCTAAAACACAAGGCATGTTGAACAAATAGCCTTTTTCTCCCTTGACCCTAGACCATAAACTCTCTCAGGAGGCTGAATATCAATGTTCCCAAAGATGATCATGTGATAATCCTAGGACCTAAGAATGTGATAATGTGGTACAAAAAAAAAAGACTTTGTAAAAGTAAGATAAAGACTTAAATAAGACTACCCTGGATTATCCAGGTAGGTCTTAATGTGACCATAAGGGCCTTTACAACAGGGAAACAGGAGTTCAGACTCAGCAAAAGATGCAGTGACTGAAGCATATGTTGGTGTTATGTGCTTTGGAGATGGAGGAAGAACTAAGAGCCAGTGACTGCAGCCAGCTTCTGGAAACTGAAAAAGACATGGAAAAGATTCTCCCTGAAGCCTCCAGAATGAAATAGCAGAGATGTCACTTGAATGATTTAGACCCTATTTCATGCTTCTGGACATCAGAACAATGAATGTGTGCTATTTTAAGCCACTAATTGTATTTGTTACAGCATCTGTAAGAAACTAGGGTATGGTAGTACATGCCTTTAATTCCAGCACTTGGGAGGCAGAGGCAGGTGAATCTCTGTGAATTCGAGGCCAGCCTGGTCTACATAGTTCCAGGCCAGCTGGGGCTACAGAGAGACCTTGTCTCAAAAAGACATAAATAAATAAATAAATAAATAAATAAATAAACACATAAATACATAAATAAATGAAGGGCCACCTAGATCCCCTCAGAGACAGGAGTGAAGCATGAGCTGCATAAATAAATAAATAAATAAATAAATAAACACATAAATACATAAATAAATGAAGCTAATACATTCTCTAAGTTAAAAAAAAATAGGATGAAAGAATGGTAATAGAATCCTCGCTCCATTCACCTCCATTTCCAAACCAGACTGATTTCCTGTTCTCACCTGGCTTTCTATCCTCAGCTCATTTCATTGGCTCACGTACCTCATTCAGATGGAACAAAACCTGAGCAGTGCTTTACAGAGCAAATGCACTGGCTTTGCTGGTGCTAACTTCTGCCCTCAGCCAGACATGGATGTGGGAATAGGGGGATTCAAGCAATAAAGTGAAGACTGTCCTGTAGCAGTGTGAAAAACCCATCCAAACTCAGTTACTCGGCCATGACCTTACAGTACGCACAAGCAAAAAGACTCTCCAAGCTGAAGAGTCTTGGGAGAAATAAAACACACTGTCTGCCCCAGCATGTAGGAAAACTTCATGCTGTTTAAGAGTAGCCACAAACTTGGGACAGTCTCAAACAGGAAAAATCATTGCTGGGCCCAGGAGTCTGGCTTAGGCTGAAGGGCATGTTATCAGGACCCAAGACCTTAGAGATCCTTGGGAGCCTTGAAAAGACACAAGGGGCCCAGAGAATGTGCCTCTACTCACCCAGAGTCTTTTTGGGCTGGGAAAGAGTTTAAGAAGGCACCATCCTCCAATCCCAGAAACTTTCATTCATTCTTTTCTACAGTCCCACAAAGCCTTTACAGACCTCAAATTGTCATCTGTTTTACTAACGATGAAATCTGCTAAGTGGAGCAAGTGGTTGGTGTGCAAGAATTCTGATGCTCAGACCAGGGCTCATTCTTTTATATTCCAAACTCTCCTTTTTCTAAATGCAAGGAAGGCCAATTACAGCAGTGACACTTTCCAACAAAGTGAAACAATGCTGTAATTACAAGGGCTTAGGAATTAATGGTATAAAATGAGTAATTTGGGTTTACTGTTAAATCCAGAAAGAGAGGCTTTCCAAGCATCACCTCTGCCATCTGGTGGTCAAATGACAACATAACTACAACAACTGGGCATTGATACTATCATCATGTAAGTCACACGTGACCCGGGGTGGGGGTGCTGGGTGAATGATTTGAATCTGGGATCTGACTTGCAGGGCTTGATATGACAAAGTAAAATATTACATATACAAATAAAGGTCAGCTGTGTTCCATAATATTTCAGCTCAGGGTGAGAACATAGTTTATAACAGAAGAGCCCTTCATTCGTTTCTTTCACAAATATTTATTAAACACTGTTTCATTTGGTTTCCCAGGAAACAGACTCCAGGCAGAGATGTATGTGAGAAGGGTGGCTGGGGAATACTCTTGAGGACAACCCTGTAAGGGCTTGAGGGAAAGAGAACTGGCTGGAAAGAGTTGAACTGGGATGAACTTGCAATAGAGGCCTGAGCCAATCCTGCTGTGAGCTGTGGAGTTGGCTGGGCAAGTGAGCTGAGCTGCTACATTTCTGCATCTACTAGTCATTTGACTAGCCTTGAGTTACAGCGGCCAATATGGCTATGTGCAGGGGAATAGTGCCTTGATCCTAAGAGGGTGGCACACCACAGCATCCACTACAGACACCTACCTCTGTCAAATCACTGTGCCAAGGTCAAGAGGTGCAGTGTGGAGTGATAGCATATCTCTACCTCCAGAGGTATTCAGGGGTACAGAAAGAAGAAATAAATACAGGGACTGGAGAGATGACTCAATGGTTAAGAGCCTGGGCTGCTCTTGCAGAGGATCGGGGTTCAAGTCCCATCACCCACATGGCAACTAACAACCATCTGTAATTTCAGTTCCAGGGGATCCAACACCCTCTTCTGACCTCCATGGGCATTGCACAACACAGGTGCACTTACATATATGCAAGCAGTACTCATACACTTAAAAATAACAGATAAAAAAGAAACACACAGGGTTTTAAAGATTAAAAACCCAGGGCTGGAGAGATGGCTCAGTGATTAAGAGCACCGGCTACTCTTGCAGAGAACCTATGTTCAAGTCCCAGCACCCCCATGGTAACTAACAGCCATCCATAACTTTAGTTCCAGGGGAGCCGACGCCCTCCTCTGAGGTCCACAGGCATTGCACAACACGGATGCACCTACATACATGTAGGCAATACACTCATATACATAAAATAAAATAAAAATTATTAAAAATTTTAAACCCCAAAGCAACCATAGAAACTGTATTCATAAGACTAAGCAACAAAGAAATTCTTTACCTTTCATTATGACAACAGAGTAAGTTGAATATATGTGAGGTGTAAAACGAGTTCCTCTCTGCTGATATAAAAATTGAAGAAAAGAGCCATTTGGAAACAGTTCTAGAAAAACTAACTAAAGCAACGGGGGATGACGTCAATGTTCATCTGCAATAGAGCATGGCTCCCTTTATTCCCTTTAGTTCTATCCAGGAAGAGGTGATATGCCATTCTCTATATCCTAGAGCTGCAAGTGTTCTGAGCCATTGGAAAGGAGGGCTGCCTACAGGTAGGTGTCATTTCCAGGGAGAGGCTAATACTAATGTGCTGTTCTTCATACATGTAGCACTAGGAGGCCTGCTTACATGCAGCCTGGGAGGTATCCATGATGACTTTGCACCTGTCCATTCAGTGTTCTCTGACCTGATCTCATGGTCCCAGCCATTCCTTCCTCTGCACCTCTTTGTTCCTCCTATTCTCCCAGCTGTGCAAACTTCATTTCCTCTCAGGGAAAACTAATTGGGTTTTCATCTGTTATCTCCAACATGACAGTGAGCTCTGTAATTCTAGATACTTGAAATACACAAAAATATTTCTCCAAGTTTCAGGAAAACCCTTTGTGACTTAAAAAGTTAAAAATTGCATTTCCTTCTCCCTGGTGTTGCTGTAGCCTTCCTTCCCTAAGGCAGGAGTGATGGACTGTCCTGAGTTCTTGGTGTGGCAGTTGAGCCTGATACAAATCCTGAATTTCCTGCCCTCAGGGCTTTGGATGCTAGCTTTCAAGCAAATACCTCTGCTTGGATCTCCTGCCTGAAAGGCCCTCTCATTTTGCCTCTCTCTAATCAACTTCTCCTCTTGAATTCTCTTCCTAACCTGTGCCATCAGCAAGGAAAGATTCTAGGAGCCCTTTCTTCACTCCCTCCTGGCTGGTGAATCCTCAGGTTTCAGATAGTTCCATATTTTAAAAAATTTATTATTATTATTATTATTATTGGTCTTTTTGGGACGGGGTCTCCCTGCAGCCCCAGCTGTTCTGGAACTCGATATGTAGACCAGACTGGCCTTGAACTCACAGAGATCAGACTGTATCTACTTCCCAAGTGCTGGGATTAAAGGTGTGTGCCACCATGCCTGGCAAATTTATTATTTTTATTTTATGTGTATGAGTGTATTGCCTGTATGTGTGTAAGTGCAACTGTGCCATCAGAAGGAGGTCAGAAGAGGTGTTAGATCCCCTGGAACTGGAGTTAGGGACGATTGTTAGCCACCATGTGGGTGTTCGAATTTGAATCCAGGTCTTCTGGAAGAGCAGCCAGTTCTCTAAACTGCTAAGCTGTCTATCCAGCCCCGATAGTTTCATATTTCCTATCACTTTCTAATTTATGACACCTATGACCGCCCCACCCTCTTCACTGGAGCTTCTTATCCTTCATTTGACATTTTGAATGGAATAAATAATTCCCACTTGGGGAGGCTGTTCTGTGCATTATAGGATTCTCAGAAGTTATATCAATTTAAAAAAAAATGTCTCCATTGGCGCTGGGGAGGTGGCTCAGTTGCTAAGTGCTTGGACCTGTGTTCGGATCCCCAGCACAATGCATGCATAGCATGGGCACCTACAATCCTACCTCTGGGGAGGCAAAGGTAGGAGGATCCTTGGAGCCTGCAGCCCAGATAGTTTTACCAAATCATTGAGCTCCAGGTTCAGTGAGAGACATTGTCTCAAAATATATGGTGGCAAGTGACCAAGGATAACAGCTTCAGGTCCTCCATACACAGGCACACACGGGCACTTGCTCTAGTACACATGTGCACACACAGAGAAACACATACATATCCATACAACATTCTAATTCTCTTTTAATTTCTCTCTCTCTCATATCCATACAGCATTCTAATTCTCTTTTGATTTCTCTCTCTCTCTCTCTCTCACACATACACAAACACACACACACACACACACACACACACACACACACCTCCAGATTTTTACTGTGCTGTTATATTGGAGCCCAAGGCAAAAGGCAAAATGTGTCAGGAGGCAAAGTCAGGCAGATCTGTGAATTAGAGTTGGAGGCAGCCCAATCTACATAGTGGGTTCTAGCCAGCTAGGGCTATATAGTGAGACTATCTTAAAAAAACAAAAACAAAAAACAACAACAAAAACAAAAACAAAAACAAAAAATTACCAAAATGTCCTCTCATATTTTAGAATAAGTAAAAGAATTCTAGAAAGTTCTACAGTAACAATAAAAAAAGACTGAACTCACTCTTTTCTAAGATAAAGTTGGAAAGAAAAAACAAGAATACATTTACATGCAATTAGAAATTTTGAGGTCAGAGTACAAAATGAAAATTCAGGGCCCCTTCTTCAAAAAAGTATTAAGATGACAGCAGAGCACCAAACCAAGCCTGGAGCCTTCTGAGTGTGGGGTCCTTTTGAAGCAGGGGCACCTCTGCCACTACACGAGTCTCATATTACCCTATCTATTTGCTTGTCAACCCTCATAAGTCTGCCTTCTGGGGAAAGCAACAGTTTTGTGGGCCTTGGGAATCCCAGGCTGGTTGGCAACAACTGCCTTCATTGCACAATTGCACAGGCTCCTAAAACAAACAGGCTCCTTTACTGAAAATGCTGACATTTTGTTTACCCAGGGGATGTTTCATTAATTCCTATTTTTAAAAATATTACTTATCTTGGGCTGGAGAGATGGCTCAGTGGTTAAGAGCACTGGCTGTTCTTGTGTAGGACCTGGGTTTGGGTCACGGTACCCACACGAAGGCTAACAATAGTTTGTAACTCCAATTTCATGGGACCTAACACCCTCTTTTGGTCTCTGCAGGCATTGCATGAATGTGGTACACTTATATACATGCAGGCAAAACACTCTTACACATAAAATAAAAATAAGAATAAATTTAAAATATTTATTTTGATTACTGAGGGGTTTGTTACCTTTTAAAATTTTGCACCTGAAATGAGTTTTACTCTAATTGAACTCAATCCACACAATTATCAACTTTCCTCACTGGTTCAGAGCAGCATTCATCAAACATCGATCTGTATCAGAAACTTCTAGAGGGCTTGTTAAAGCTGCTGAGCCCCACTGCTGGGTTCTGTATAGGACGTTTTGGAAGCTGGAGCCTAGGAAGCTATTATTTTTCTTGTTTTTGTTTTCTTATGGCACAGGAGGTCAAACCAAGGGCCTTGTACATGCTACTCAAAGCTCTACTACTGAGCTACATTTCCAGCCAGAGAATGTGCATTTCTAACTAGTACCTGGGTGATGCCAGAGCTGCTCAGGGTACACTGAGAATTGCTGCCTTAGAACCATCCTTCTGTCATCCCAGTACAAGTGGTTTTTCCAAAATACAAGATACTTTTTGTTGCTTAAAACTTTTTAATGGGTCCCCATGGTCCTCAGAATATGGTAGATGCTACGAGAAGGCAGCCCTTCCAGCCTCCCCTGTGCTATACATGTAACACACTAGTAACTTGGGATTGACTGACTCTTTCACATGTTTCAAGACTCAAATCAACTGGCACTGCTTTGAGAAACCTTTCTCTTTAACATTTTTTCATTTGTATTTGTGTTATACATAATAATAGGTCTCATTATGGCATGTTCATACATGTATATAATGTGATTTTATCATAGTCACCCACCCCATTACCCTCTCTTGCTCCCCTCCCATGAATTTCCTTCTCTCCCCAGCTAGTCCCCTTTCCATTTTCATGCTTTGTTTTGGTTTGGTGACCACTTGTACTTTATTATGATTTCTAAAAAGATCTTGGATAAGGGCTTGTTTACAAGAGCATGGGCTCCTTACCACTGAAAAAAAATATCTCTCCCTCCCCCAGAAACCACTAATTGCCTATAGATATCCTGGGAAGAGTGAGGCTTCATAAGCCCCTTCCCTTAGCTAACATTATCTGTCTATAAGTCCTCAGGAAAGTGGAGAGAGGCTTATGGGTCCTTTCCTCCCTACCTCCGTGGCAGGATGTTGGCAGGTTCAATCTTGTGCAGATCTTGTGCTGGCAAACAAAACAGCTGTAAGGTGAAGAATGTAATGGTGGGGGCTTGGAGAGGTGGCTCTTCAGTTAAGAGCAGTGACTGCTCTTGCAGAAGACCCACACTCAGTTCCCAGCACTCACATGGTGGCTAACAACCACCTGTATCTCTTCACACACACACACACACACACACACACACACACGTACACTCATGTACATGCATGCCAAACACTCATACCCATAAAATAAAAATAAATTTTAAAATTTAAACAAATGAATGTAATGGTGATGTCATATCCATCTTACTCTATTCCTTCCTCTTGCATTCTTTCCACCCCCTCTTCCGTGATGTTTCCCGAGCCCTGGTGGTGGTATAGATGACCCATTTATGGCTGAGCATTCAACAGTCCCTAGTTCTCATAACTTTGATCGGTTATGAGTTTCTGTAGTTACCACTGCCCACTGTAAAAGGAAGCTTCTCTGACTAAAGCTGACAGCAGCACTAATCTATGGTATAAACATATTTAGAAGCCATGGACTTTAGACAAGGCTTACAGTACCAGGTGTGGATTCCTTCCTATTTAGTGGGCCTCAGATTTAATCAGAGAGCTGTTGCTGACTGACTTGCACAAGTGAGCACCTCTTGTCTAGTCAGTTGGTAGTTTAGTGTCCAGGGTATAGAGCTGAGTAAGACTGTTGATGACAATTCTCTGCCAACAACCTGCATAGCACCCTCTGGCACTGTGTGAGCTAGCCAGCAACGAGGACGCTTCCATCTTGGTTCCTGCTTGGTGAGAAGTCTGTCTTAAACTTTCTTGGACTAAAGACCTATTTTTTTGCCCTCCCATAGCATGGTGAATGTATTTCTCCATTAGCATTTACAAGTGGCAGGATGCGATGATCTAGGATGACATGGTGGTAGTTGGGGGGTGGTGAAATAGGAGGAAATTTTTTTAGAGTTAGAGGAAAAATGTTTTTATTTAAGTATATAAGTAAATTAGTAAGTTAAAAAAATTGGATAGAATCTCAATATGCTGTTGCCCAGTCTGGCCTCAAGCTCCTGGGCTCATAATACTCTCATCTCAGCCTCCCCAGTAGCTGGTTATAGGCGTGAGCCACTATTGAGCTACATCTCTAGCTTAGTAAAATTCTCCAATAATTTCCATTATGGTGAAAAAGATGCAATAAATCATTTAACTTTGTTACTTTAAAAATAGACTTCAAGAGCTGGGCGTGGTGGTGCACACCTTTAATCCCAGCACTTGGGAGGCAGAGGCAGGTGGATCTCAGTGAGTTTGAGGCCAGCCTGGTCTCCATAGTGAATCCAGGTCAGTTGGGGCTACAGGGAGACCCTGTCTCAAAAAGACCAAAAAAAAAAAAAAAAGAAAAAAAAAAGACTTCAAAAATAACTTTCTTTTA
Organism: Nannospalax galili; assembly: GCF_000622305.1. Classification (NCBI taxonomy): domain Eukaryota; kingdom Metazoa; phylum Chordata; class Mammalia; order Rodentia; family Spalacidae; genus Nannospalax; species Nannospalax galili. The sequence goes on from NW_008340854.1 coordinate 4,214,059, forward strand.
TAAAAGAATAATGCTAAACTTCAAAGTATAGAGCTACCATATGAATCTGCTTAAAATTTGTTTGGATAGTTGGTTCCTGATGTCATGGAAAAGGGATGGAAAAAATGAAAGTCAGAGAACAGAGTGATCTGCAATCTGCCATGGAAAATATTAGACATCTTATGAGATGAAGGAAAGCCAAATTCTGGAATAAAAATTTTTCCCATAAAATGTAAAGGAAGATATATGGCAGTAGCTTTGATTCCAGTGTCTCTGGGAGAAGTATAGTCCTAGTATATTCGAGTATACTGATTTCTGTCATACATGATGCTTTTCTATACTTTTAAAATATACATGTCTTGGGACTGGGGAGACAGGTCAGTAGTTAAGAGAGCTTGCCCTTTACTTCCCTGGGCTGCACAGCCTCCGGGTGTCCTGGTGCCAGCACCTTTCCTGGTCCCCAGGTGCTTGGTCCTGCCCTCGCCTCCCTTTGCTTCCTAGGCTGCACAGCCTCCAGTGTCCTGGTGCCAGAACCTTTCCTGGGTAAGCCCAGCGTGCCCAATGCACCTTGACTCCACCAGCCTTGTTCACCCTCCCAGCTCCCCTCCTAGCCTGGGTACTGGCCCATTTCTTGTCTTGGAACTGCAGACTCCTGGACTGACCTCTAGGCCCAGAATCCCCACTGCTTCCTGATTTTTGTATCCAGACCAACCCAGTTCCTCCCAGTAGTCTCCAGGAACCCTCCAGGCCTCTTCCCGCCCCCATCTCCCTTTACATCCCTGGGTGGCACAGCCACCAGCTTCCTGAGACCAGCATCTTTCCTGGGCCATGCTCCCAGGCCAGCCCAGCCCCCAAATTCCTGAGGGCAGCATCTTTCCTGGAGGGATCCTGTAGCAGGAGGCCTCCAAAGATGGCAGGGACTCAGAGCCCTGGGATTCAGCGAGAATTCACTTCACTTCTTGGTCCGCAAATAGCCTGCCAAAAGGAGCCCACACCTCCCTACCGGCTCGCAAGCCCAGTGACTGCTGACAGACTGCCTGGTGCGGACCAATCAGAAAATGATACGCTGACTTGGGGACTTGGGGGCGTAGAAAAGGGAAATATAAGGCCTGCCCCCCTCCTACATTAAAGGAGCCTGCAGCACCTCGCCTAGTGCTTGCTTCTACCCAACTCCCGGAGTCTGTGTGTTGTGACTCCATGCCTCTTGCCCCCCCAACTGGCAGGGGACCCGATCGAGGTTAGGGTCTTCACAGCTGGCCTGAGGAGAACCTGCAACAGGATCTAGACCTTAGGAGAAAGCCTTAGAGTATCTAGGCCTCATCTCACTTGGGCCTCTGTAAGAACGCTTGAAGACAAAAGCAATTTGACAGTTGACAAAGGGGCCAAGAACATTCACTGGAGGAAAGACAGCATGTTCAGCAAATGGTGCTGGCAAAACTGGATCTCCACCTGTAGAAGAATGAAACTAAACCCCTATCTTTCACCTTGCACAAACATCAACTCCAAATGGATCAAAGACCTCAATGTGAAGCCTGAAACTCTGAAATTGTTAGAAGAAAACATTGGCAATAACTTACAAGGTATAGGTGTAAGAAAAGATTTTCTATACTGGATATCAACTGCCCAGGAAACAAGGTAAAAAATCAACAAATGTGATCTCATTAAACAAAAAAACTTCTGTACCTCAAAAGAAGCAACCAAAGAAGTGAAGAGAAAACCCACAGAATGGGAAAAAATCTTCAACAGGGACACATCTGACAGAGGCTTAACATTCAAAATATATAATGAACTCAAAAACAAAGAATCAAGAAAAGAAGTAAACCAATTAAAAGATGGGCTAAGGAACTGAATAGAGAGTTCTCAAAAGAAGAAATAAAGATGGCTAAGAAGCATAATAAAAGGTGTTCAACATCATTAGTAATTAGGGAAATGCAAATTAAAACCACTTTAAGATTTCATCTTACCCCAGTCAGACCGGCTAAGATCAAGAGAACAAATGATACGAAATGTTGGAGAGGATGTGGGGAAAGGGGAACACTCATCCACTGCTGGTGGGGCTGCAAACTTGTTCAACCCCTATGGAAAGCAGTGTGGAGAACTCTTAAAAAAGTACAAATAAACCTACCATTTGACCCAGTTATACCACTCCTTGGCATATACTCAAAGAACTCATCCTATTGTAGTGACACTTGTACATCCATATTTGTTGCTGCTTTTTTCACAACAGCTAAGAGATGGAAACAACCGAAGTGTCCCTCAGTTGATGAGTGGATAATGGAAATGTGGCTCATTTATACAATGGAGTTTTACTCAGCAGTATAGAAAGATGAAATCATGAAATTTGCAGGTAAATGGATGGAACCCGAAACTGTTATACTAAGTAACACACTCAGAAAAACAAAAACAAACAAAAAAAGACGTATGTTCTCCCTCATATATGGATCCTAGCATCAAATCCTGATAAGTGAGTATGTATCCAGACATAACTACAGGAACCAGGATAATGGAAAGGAAACAGGGAGGTAAAGGAAAAGAAAGAACC
>NW_008340854.1:4216649-4230457 GCF_000622305.1 Nannospalax galili
TTGGGTTAGTTAAAGGGAGGGGGGAGAGAAGGATATACAGGGAAACTAAGGAATAAAGAGAAAGAAGGAGCTCAAGAGAGGTAGGACCATAGGAGAAGGGTATTATTAAGGGAGAAAGGGGAAAAATGGGGGCACCTTAAATGGGGAAACCATGATGGAGGGGTTAGACAATGCGAGAGATAAATAACGCCTAGCTAGTTTTAAAAAACTGGAAGGAACCATATTAGTTCAACTACCAACTGACAAATTATACATATAACTAGATCAAAGAATAGGCAAGGTTTATCTGAGAGTGTTTGGTCTTTGCCTAAGCTTTATCTGCATGGCACATGGTATTTAAAAGTACCAGACTGGTGGAACTAACCTTCTTGGATGTTTAACAGCCATACTATGAGGCCTATATTAATTTGGACAGAGGGACATAAAGGACAGTTTTTGCTCCTTTCCCTCCTAGGCCAACTAAGTTCCAGGGAACTATGAGCATCTCTCAAAATGTCCTGTAACTGTGGTGAGTCACCTGTCCTCTTGATCAAGGAGGCCATGGAGACCCCACAGGATGGACTTGAACCAGTGTCCAGTCTACAAAGAGGAGGGTCAACACAGAGGAAACATTTCCTTCATGCTTCCAAGTGAAGCCAGCCATGATCGAGCAGTACCTTTGACTTATCTTCACATAGATGGAGCTGGTAAAAAAAAAAAAAAATGGAGCCAGGGGCTCCTCCCAAGCCCATGTTACCTCTGAGGAACAGATCCTCAAACGACCTTGAGAGTAAAAATAAATTCTATAACAAGAAACAATGCCAGACAGGAGATACTTTCCTTTGATTTATTGGCCAGGATAGCCCCAAAACTCCCAGGCAGTAACCCAGCATAGAACTGGGAAAATGAACAGCAGACCCCAATCTTATTTAAAGGAATACTGACACTGATTGCTGCTAGAAGAGGAACAGCTGATCTTCCTAAAACAAGGATCTCTAGACAGGCTAAATTCAGCAGATGGACAAGCTCTAGGCAATGGCTGGGGGCACCAACACCACAGTGGACAGTAACAGGGATGACAAAGTATATGGGCTCCCATGGGGCGGGGGGCTATGGGAGGGTGCCATTTGGGATGTGCATATATAGATGAATAAGATTGTGTGCGATGTTCTGTATGATATACACAAAAAAAATTAACAAAATTTTTAAAAAGACATATTTGAGGAGGAAGCATAAAAATGTACTTCATGTTAATTAGTAGAGGTGATAAACATTACCATTGAAATCTATCTGATGACTTTACATCCATACTCAAGTGCCAAGGATCAGAGTGTAACCGACTGTGACTAGTAATAATCAGATACATAGAGATTAAAGACATATGTGCTAACATCTAAGCATTAGCAGCATTAAAAATGTAGGAAACAGTATATTTTAAAATGAAATGGAGATCTTCTTTAAAGGTTAAAAACTTATTCAATTTTATGTCTTACAGGGTTTATACTAAGCTCAATATTGCCCAACTGTATTAATTCAACTATGAACCTAAACATTTACAGCCACTTTTGAAAGAGATGTATCCTTGCTCTGGAAATTGTTACTGAATATGTTAAAGTGGTAATGAAAATAAATTTTTTAAAAGTGACAATGAGAGAGAGAGAGAGAGAGAGAGAGAGAGAGAGAGAGAGAGAGATTGCAGCACAAGAACAAGGACCTGAGTTCAAATCATCAGCACCTATATAAAAAGCTGCATGTGGCTCTTGTATATCTGTAACCCCAGCACTATGTAGATCAGGGGCAGAGATAGCAGGATCACTGGGCTTGCTGACCACACTAGCTCCAAGTTCAGTGAAAGACACTGTCTCAAAGGAGTAAGGTGGAGCATGATAGGGCAGGATGCTGCTGTCCTCTTCTGGCCTACACACAGGTACAAGCATGCTCCCCTACACACTTTCCCATACACCACACACATGCAAGCACATTCACACATACATGCACATATACCCACTTAAAAATAAAATGAAACAAAATAAACACATTTTTGTTAGAGAGATTTTAACATGACCTACTTCATTTAAAATTATGACTGTATATTTATGGGGGGAAAAACTATGATGGATACAGAGATCATACTTCAAGGAAGAATTTGGCTTGTCATTCTGGTCTCTGGGGATGCCAAAACCAGATTCCTCCAGCTGTCACCCCATTAGGGTCTGCCTAAACTGTTGCCATGCCCAAGCACAACCCCTTTCCTGGGAACCCTACATTCAGCTGCTGATGCACTCATGGCATCCTGGGTAAAGGCCTGGCGCATTCAGGTTACTGTGGGACAACACTGATTGGAGTCCTATGTGCTTTAAAACTCCTGGAATCATTGGCAGAAGCTTTGGGGAGCACATATCCTGGATTTCTGGTTGACCCAATGTCCTCCAGGAGGAGCCTGCACAGCCAGCTCCATCTTAGCTTCTGATTCCACAGAACTAACAAGAGATAAATATTAATAAATTTATTTATTTTTTAATTATTCATTTATTTTTAAGCATATGAGTGTTATGCCTGCATGCATGTAAGTGCATCTGTATCATGCAATGCCCACGGAGGACAGAAGAGGTTCTCAAATCCCCTAGAACTGGAGTTATGGATGGTTGTTAGGCAGCATGTGGGTACTGGGTTTTGAACCTGGGTTCTCCGCAATAGCAGCAGTGCTCTTAACTGCTGAGCCATCTCTCTTGCCCCGATATTAACAAATTTATGGGAAAAGGTTCATTTATGGTTCTTTACCTGCTCTACTAGTTGAGTCTAACTAGAGTTAGACTACAGATAGATATAAATACTACACCTACCTCCGGAACAACCCCAGTAACTAAATGAGTTTTGTCTTTTCAGATGGATTGAACTATTTTTTTTTTCTTGATACCGAAAAAGTCTTGGTCTCTTGCAATCTTCACTAGGTAATAGAATCACTGAATTGCATTCAGTGTGATGAGAGGTCTTGATTGACAATTTGATGAAATTTAGAATCACCTACAAGACAAACCTCCAGGTGTGTCTGTGAGAATGTTTTCAAAGAGGTTTAACTGAGGTAAGAAGACCTGACTTGAATGTGGTTCACACCATCCCATAAGCTGGGGTTCTGAACTGAGGAAAAGAAGAACTTGAGTTGAGGAGCAGCATTCATTTTTCTCTGCTTCCTGAGTATGAATGCAATGTGACCAGCACCTCTCGACTATAGGTGCCATAGCTAGAGCCACTCCCTCTTCCTGTGCTCTCAAACTATGAGCCAAAACAAATTCTTTCCTTCTTAAATTGCTTTTGTCAAGTATTCTGTCACAACAATGTAAAAATAACTAATACATGCAGTATTAATCGTTCATCCATTCATTTAGCAAACATCCAATGTCTATTTGAGATCCTATTATCTAAGGATACAAAGTATTTTAGATGCATTTTTTGTTTTCTGCCAGGCATGGTGGTGCATGCCTTTATTCCCAGCACTCGGGAAGCAGAGGCAGGCAGATCTCTGTGAGTTCAAGGCCAGCCTGGTCTACATAGTGAGTTCCAGGCCAGCCCCACTACAGGGAGACCCTGTCTCAAAAAGATTGGAAAAAAAAGATATATTTTCTGTTTTCTAAGAAATTCTACTGTTAAAGAAAAATATTGCCAAAGGAGGAAATATTTATTTATTGTTGATTTATTGAGACAGGATTTTATGTAGCTCAGACTTCACAATTGCTATTTAGTTGATGCTAGCCTTGAACTTATAGTCCTCCTACCTTCATCTCCCAAATCCTGGAATTATAGGCATGTGCTATCACGCCCAGGTGTTGAATGTGTATATTTTAAAGGAATGGATAGACAGCAAAATGTATGAGTATATCATTAATTATGTATGTTTTGCTGTCATGGAGGGAAAGATGGATTATAGTGAAGGGACAGGGAAGAAAGTGATTGCTCTGATTTTTGATAATTCAGAAAAAGTTTTCCAATCTTCAAAAGGTTTTCAGGATATAAAGGTGATTAAATGATAAACCAGCTGAAACCCCAGCCATTCCCGGCAGAGGGAACAACTCCTGCAAAGACCGAACACAGGAAGCAAATCAGCACTTCTGAGAAGGTGCAAATCTTTAGGTCTGGCAACAGTTTCTTGCTGCTCAGTCTTTGTATAGATCCTTCTCTGCTTGAACTATGCTTGACTCACTCTTTATTTTTCACCCAGGTTAAATCCTGGTCCTTCATGTCTTTGCTGGGACACTGCTTCCTTCAGGAATTCTGATTCCTACAAGTCTGAGCTTGATGTGTCTGGTGTGTGGTTCCAGTGTCTAGCGGTATCTCCATCTTATCATACCATGTTCTAATTGCCAGTTTACTTGTTGTTCCCCTCTGACTCAGCTGTAATCTCTTTAAAGGCAGAACTTAGTCACTCCCTATCACCAGTTGTCAACACAGTGTTCAAAGGGAACAGTGGGCTGAGGTTGTATCTCAAAGGTAGAGCACTTGCTTAGCATATGTGAGGTCTTAGACCATCCCCAGCACTAGGGGAAAAAACCAAAAAACATTACTGAACATAGCAGGTATGGAATCAATAAATGAATATTCCAAGTGCAATGAGAGTTTGGAAAACATTTTTCTTTAATAAATGTTTATCCAGTGTTATGTGCTAGACATCTTTGGGTACTGAGGATAGCAGGAATGAATGGAACATAGAAGTTCATGAAGGCTGGGGATGTAGCTTAGCTGGCAGAGTGTTTACCTAGCATGCCCAAGGCTCTGGGTTCGAACTCTAGCACCACATAAACTGGGTATGGTGGCACACCTGTAATTTTAGAACTTGAGAAGTGGAAGCAAGGAAGATCAGAAGACCAAGATCATTCTCTTGTTATATAGTTATTTGGGGGCTAGCCTAGGCTACATGAGATACTACTTCAAACTTTTTTTTAAAATCATAGAATTTATATACTAGTAGAAAAAAAGTGACAACAGACAAATTTCTACAAAGAAAGACAAAGCAGGATGGGGAAGAGATGTTTCTTATTAATTTTTAGAAAGATTATTTAGAGCCTGAGGGGGTGGGTTCTGATTTCTATCAGTGTAGTGCTGTGATCTCAGAACACTGCCAGAGAATGCTGGGTTCTGGCCTCCCTCTGGCATAGGGGCTGAGAACACAGGGGACTGCCTGAGGGAGCCCGGATCCTGCCTCCATGGGGTGATTATCTTGATGTAAGTTTCTATCTCCTGAGTTTTGTGTGCTTTTCACTTGGCCTACATGACAATCTACTTTCACTATGGTCAAGTCAGGGATGGGACTGGGTAATCCTCCTGACATGTGGCTCATAAGAAATAATTAACTGGGGCTGGAGAGATGGCTTAGTGGTTAAGAACACCGACTGTTCTTGGAGAAGACCCAGGTTCTAATCCCAGCACCCACATGGTAGCTAACAACTGTCTGTAACTCCAGTTCCAGGGGATCCGACAGCCTCCTCTGTCTTCCATGGGCATTGCATGACACGGGTACACTTACTTACATGCAGGCAATACACATATACACACAAAATAAAATAAAATATTAAAAAAAGAATTAACTATGATTAGTTCTTGTTCAGCTTATGTTCAGATTCAGAGAAAAATACATTCTTTTTGCTAAACAGGATTCAGCAGCTGTTACTTATATGTACAAATGGTGATGGACAGAAGTTTCAACTTTTTTTCCCAATTTTTTTGACTTAAAAAAATTGAGTAAAGAATTCAGTGTATGAAATCTTTTCATTAAAAACTGCCTGTAGTGATTTATATTTTATTAAATGATATGGCCTAATTAAAAAAGATTATTCATTATTTTCATGAGTTTATGTGCACCATGCAAGTACAAGAGCTCAAGAAGGCCAGGAGAGGGCATCAGATGCCCTGGGGCTGTGAGCCACCATGTGGGTGCTGGGACCTGAACTCAGGTCTTCTGCAAGAACAGCAAATGCTCCTTGCCTTTAAGCATCTCTTCAACCCTGCTTCTTAGTTCATGTAGCACAGTCAGGGAAAACCTTACTCAGTGCTATATCTGAGCAAAGATCCAAAGGTCCAAAAGATCCAAAGATCCAAAGATCCAAAGATAGAATCATCTGTAATTATTTGACAAAGAAGATATTGATAACACCTTGAACAATATTTTTTTTAAAATGCCCCACTGACATGGCTCCACATTGTATTAGTCACCTTTACCTCATTGCCTGACATGCTAAATAAAGGAAGGAAAACTTTATTTTGGCTTATGGTTTCAGAGATCTCAATCCATCATGGCTAACTCCATTGTTTCCAGGCCCATGGTGAGGCGCAATATCCTGGCAGTGGGAGTGCATGGAGGATGTTGTACGCATCATGGTGAACAGGAAGCAAGAGATAAAGGGACCAGGGACCATGTACAACCTTCAGAGGCACACCCCAGGAACCTACTTCCTTCAGCCAAGCTCTGCTTCCTGAAGTTTTTAGAACCTCCCCAAACAGCACCACCAGCTGAGGCCCAAGCTTCAACATACAAATCTTTTTTTTTGTATTTATTTATGATTTTATTTATTTTTTTAATTTTTAATAACTACATGATTAGAAGAAGCATTTCATTACAGTTTTAACATATTCAGTAACACACTCCAGAGCAAGAGTACATCTCTTTCACAGTGGCTGTAAGTTTCTGGAAAAATATGGAACACTTCACAAATTTGCATGTCATCCTTGCTCAGGGACCATGCTAAACTTCTCTGTATCATTCCAATTTTAGTATATGTGCTGCCGAAGTGAGCACTCGACATACAAATCTTAAAGGGGACATTTTATATTCTAACCATAACATGTCATGGCTGTCGTCTTACCACTACTGAGGGAAGAGAATGTCATGGAGGGGTTTTGCTCTAGTTTTTATTTTGGCTCTTTTTTTAGGTACTAGCTAAACATCTCAAGATGCATGAATTCACTGTCCATTTTATAAGGTTTCTTGTAGTGATCAGAAAATCTTTTTGTTTCTAAAGCATTTTTCAGTCACAGACTACCACAAATAAAACCTATTGGTAGAAATATTTAGGTAGGACTATTATCAATACATATGTTTTTATTTTTATTTTGTTATTATTATTATTGGTCTTTTTGAGACAGGGTCTTCCTGTAGCCCCAGCTAGCCTGCAACTCACTATGTAGACCAGACTAGCCTCAAACTCACAGAGATTGCCTGCCTCTGCCTCCCAAGTGCTGGGATTAAAGGCTTGCACCACAAGATGTTTTTATTTGTTGTTAACTAGCAGGTCTGAGCAAAAGCAATTAATAAAATCATCTGAAAAGATTAAATGTCAGGGTAGGGATATAGTTCAGTGGTGGAGTGCTAGCCTAGCATGTATGAGGCCTTTGGTTCAATCTCCAGTAACACAACAAAGCTTGAATGTCAAAGATAAGTTCAACTTTATAATAAGGTAACCTACTTAGCAAATCTTGGATTTCCTTAAGTATGAATTCTCATAAAATTAAATCAAGAATACTTAAGGTCCCTCTCTTTTCCAGCTGAGCAAGATGCCCAAAGGAAAGAAGACCAAGGGGAAGAGATGGCCCTGGCCCCTGCCTTCTTGAAGAAGCAGGAGGCCAAGAAGGTGGTGAACCCTCTGTTCCAGGAAAGGCCTAAGAACTTTGGCACTGGACAGGACATCTAGTCCAAAAGAGACCTCACCCACTTCATCAAATGGCCCAGATACATCCGGCTGCACTGACCTTTCCTGTATAAGCTGCTGAAAGTGCCCTCTGCCTTCAACCAGTTCACCCAGGCCCTGGACCAGCAAATATCTGTCCAGCTGCTCAAGCTCGTGCACAAGTACTGGCCAGAGACACAGGAGAAGAAGTGGAGGCTTCTGGCAAAGAGGACGTCCCCACCAAGAGACCCGCTGTCTTATGAGCAGTGATCAACACCATCATCACCTTGGTGGAGAACAAGAAGGCTCAGCTGGTGGTGATCGCACATGACGTAGATCCCATTGAGCTGGTGGTCTTTCTGCCTGCCCTGTGTTGCAAGATGGGGGTTCTTTACTGCACCAACAAGGGCAAGGCCAGGCTGGGGCGAGTGGTCCACAGGAAGATGTGTACTACCATGGCCTTCACACAGGTCACCTTGGAAGACAAAGGCACTCTGGCTAAGCTGGTGGAAGCCATCAGGACCAATCACAATGACCGATACAAAGAGATCCGATGTCACTGAGGAGGCAGTGTCCTGGGTCCAAAACCTGTGGCTTGCATTGCCAAACTGAAAAAGGCAAAAGCAAAAGAACTCGCCACCAAACTGGGTTAAATGTACACTGCTGAATTTTCTGTACATAAACACAATTTTAAAATTGCCCTTCAAAAAACAAACAAACAAACAAACAAAACACAAAACAAAACAAAAAACCCCAAATGCTTAAGGCCATCCTAAGGAAGGTCTAAGGAAAATTCCCTGATAGGGGTTCAGTTATCACAGGTTCTCATTTTTCAGGGTGGAGGAAGATGAGTGGCTATGCTAATGTTAAAGTGATATGTGAGGAAAACAAATGGCATTTTATAAAGGTGAGGCCACACACTACAAAATGATAAGCATTTTCTATCCATAGAAGAGTCTATAAAGCTGGGGAAACTAGTATGCTTAGTGGAGATGTTGAAACAAAATTCACTGAAGCTTTCATACATGTCACTACTACTGTCATTTTTAGATAAGGTGGTTATGTCCTGGCTACACAATGGAATTCTGAAATAAGTAATAGGCCTCTGAAGATTACTATGTGTTATGGTTTGAATATGACTTTGTTTGTCTCCCAGGGGTCCATGAGCTGCAATCATGCTCCCTAGTGTGGTGATCTGAGAGGCGGTGAGATCACTAAGAGGTGGCTGAAGATGTAGCTCAGTTAGTAGAGTGCTTGTCTAGCATGCACAAGGCCCTGGGTTTGATCCCCAGAATTTCCGGAAGTGGGGGCACTGAATTGCAATTACATTGCATTAAGTACAATGTAATTAGGTGGGTCATTGGGGTATTGCTCTAGGGAGAGATCAATATAATTCCATGAGTGAGTTGGTTTTTGCAAAGGTGGGTTGTTATTGAAAAAAAAAAAAAAAGCAAGCAGACCCTCTCATACTTGCTTTCTGTCATTCCATTTGATCTGTTGTATACAAATACTTGCTATGAGCCATGAGATCCTTACCAGAGCCAAGCGGGAGCTGTACCATATTTCTGAATTTCCAGGACTATGAGCTAAAAATAAACCATTTTTCTCTACATTATCAAGTCTTGGGTATTTTATTAGAGTAAAGAAAAATGAACAAATATACCATGCATTTGTGCCACTACTAGTGTTCTTTGAGATGTCCTGTAAACAAACAGGGAATAACAATGTAAGTCTAGAATCCTGGGAAAGGGACCTGGGATGCAGTGCAGAGCTAGGGCACTTGCATGGTATGGATGAAACCTTGTGCTTGATCCTCAGCAAAGCAAAAACAAATTCAAAGTAGCCAACATGGTGGTGCACACCTTTAATCCCAGCACTCGAGAGGCAGAGGCAGGCAGATCTTTGTGAGTTCGAAGCCAACCTGGTCTACAAAGTGAGTTCTAGGGTGGCCAGGGTTACATAGTGAACCCCTGTCTCAAAACAAATCAACAAAAATAGAGTCAAAGAAAAAAAATATAGAAGTCTGGAAAATATTTTGGTACAGAGTTACTGTACCAGTTTTCATGCTTATGAATGTGTATTACTTTTTGAAGAGGATATAATCATAGAAAAATTGTATTCACACATTTTTCCTAAGCACAATTTGCCTAAGGGGATAAGTTGTCTTTTTTATTGCCAGTCTTATTTTTATATTCTAAGTTTGGGAAACAAAAGACCCCTTATACAAGTTTTGAATTAGTTAACCTTTGGAGAATTTCAGACAAACCTAATTATTTCCTTTGTTCTCTATTGTGTTCTTTTCTGCTGTTTTCTTCTTATCTCTCTGCTATGTGGACTATTTTGTGAACCAGGCATATGCTCTACCTCTAGGCCTTATCATCATATTTAACAAAGGGAATCTTTTCTTTACTCCAGATACAAAAGAAAATTTAGAGAATAGAAAATCAAAATCTGCTCAGCTATTTTTTTCCATGACACTTATTTCATATGTTCTAAGAAATATCTTAAAATTATGGATATGTATAGATAAATATTATAAACATTTTCATACTTTATCAATCTGTCAATTTAAGCAATAAAAATAACTTAAATTTACATTTAATGTCAGTGTTTTATACTTTTCCTTTGTTAAAGAAATCCTCTATACATCCAAACATTAATTACTTAATCATTTGTCTCAGGTTTTAAGGTAAGTTACCTATCTAAAAAAGTACAATTTAGCAATACATAAGTCTTTATGATTTGTAACACTGTAAGGCATTGATAAAGTTAAACCCTTTAAACAGACATTCATTATCATTTCATTTAGCTGAATACAGTTTTATACACATCATTACTGACTTTAAGTTATGAAAACAGTACAGCTTTAACTCATTAAACCAATGTAAGCAATTTAAGAAGTTTGAATCATAAGATATCTGACCCTGACCTTGAACAAACTAAACTGACATCCTTCTATATAAGAAAATAATTTTTACAGATGCTCAGTCATGACAAAAATTCTTCTTTTATCTTGGAATAAAAGCCTTTTTACCTTCTATCTTCTTGCTGCTAGATGGGTTATTATGTAAATATACTTTTTAGTGTCAACAAGAAGAAACACAGCTTAATAATTATTTTCTTTCTTTCAGATAGTTTTGACTGCTTATCTGGACTATATTCCTAAAGAAAGCCTGCAACTAAATACTTTTTAAAAAGCAATTAATCTTTAAAGTTTCCCAAGAGAAGGAAAACAAGAAAAGAAATGTGCAGTAGTCAGATTCAGAAAATACAAAACTGCTTTTGAAAAAGGCTAATTATGTTCCCTTTGCAAGAAGAGGAAAGGTTAGAAATAGGAAAATAAATACTACATATATGCACACAAAAGAAAGTGACATGTGGTTGCTTTTGAAATAATTTAAGTCCTTGACAATTTTATGAAGCCATACAATTACAATGTTAGGTCTTATTAATCCCCAAAGTACAAAAATGGAGCAGGGATTGTTTCTTAGGTTAAACAGAATTTTTGCTCTTTTAGACAAGCAAGACAAATAATGCTCTTATGAGGATTTCTTCATTCTTTTGTTCTGATCTACTTCTCAGATGAATAATCTTGTTTATGTCAAAAGTTCTCCAAATTGGCTATGACATTCCAAATTCTTTTTAGTAAAACTGTGTCATTTGAAAAATTAAGGATTTGAGTTATCATACAAAGAAAAGAAAATCATGAAAGAGACAGGTGGGAGTCTGGGTGGAACACAGCTTCATTTGGGAAAGAGGCATGAGAACCAAATGGCCTCTGAGGAAGGTGTTTGGCTTGGTGTCTCAAAAGGCTGGCCAAAAGCCACTTGTTGCTAATTGAGAGCTGAATAAAATCTTCCAGTTCAGTGCAACTGGAATGAACTAGAGCAGTTCTCAGGAAAACAAAGACAAAGGCTGGAGATACATCCTTATAAGGGTTGTAAAAATGACCCAAAGAGACATTTATTCAACTTTTGCAAGTTGGTCTATAAACATCACTAAACTCTTAGCTGTTGAAGCTGATTCAAAGATGAATTTGCTAGACTTCTGCCATTCTTTCCCTATAGAATTTTCCTATTATAAACAAACACTCAAAATGCAAGCTGGTCAGAAACAGATGTGAGAGAGTTAGAAAATAATTTTGCAAAAGAATAATACTACATTAGCTTTTTTTTTATCCATGACTAAAAGCCTGAAACTAAAAGCAGGAAGATTTATTTTGGCTCATAGTTTCAGAGATTTTGATTATAGGAGGTTGACATCATTGCTATGGGCTGAACTTTCAGGGCAAAAGGGTATGGTAAAAGAAAGCTACTCACCTCACGGTGGTGGGGTAGAGAGGGGAGAAAGAGAGAATGACACTCAAAGGACAAAACGGACTCTTGAAGGTATGTCTCCAATGACCCAACACCAACGAGGATCCACCTTCTAATAGCCCATTCAGCTATCAGCTCATCATTCTCAGGCCCAACCTCCTCCCAACAGCACCATGAGCTGGGATCAAGGCTTCAACACACGAGCACTGGGTGGGGGTTGGGGGCACTTCATATCCATACTGTAAAAAATACAAATGGGGGGAGGGCTGGAGAGATGTCTCAGTAATTAGGAGCACTGGCTGCTCTTGCAGAGGACCTGTGCTTGGTTCCCAGCACCCACAAGGTGGCTAACGAGCACTGATGACTCCAGCTTCAGGGTATCTGATTCCCTCGTCTGGCTTCTGCAGGCATTGCATGCATGTAGTACACTTACTTGTAAGCAAAACACTCATACACATAAAATGAAAATAAATCAATAAAAAATTTTAAGTAATGAAAAACTGGTTAAATAAGGAAATAAATTCTCTTCCATTGTGGGAGTATATGCCTATACTTAGGAGGCTACTTGGGAGGCTGAAACAGGAGGATCTTTTGAGCACAGGAGTTTGATACCAGCCTAGGAAATACATTAAGACCCTATTTCAAGAAAAAAAATTCGAAGGAACCATATAATCATGTGTTGCATTGCAATTTTCTCCAAAATAAAACCTTCCATCTTGGAGAGAAACTCATTAAGACACAGGATATTCTTTTTCTGCTGTTTTTTTGTTTGTTAGTTTGTTTTTTTGGAGATAAGGTCTCACTATGTAGACCTGCTGGCCTGGAACTCACAGAGATCCACCTGCCACTGCCTCTGGAGTGATGAGATGAAAGGTGTGTCACTAGGTGCTCTCAGCAAGACACAGAATATTCTAAAGTGAGATGAAATAGTCCATCCTTCAGGGAAGCTCCTTAAGATTTAGAAAGTAGAGGCTGGAGAGATGGCTCAGCACTTAAGAGCACTAACTGCTCTTGCAGAGGTCCAGGGTTTGATTCCCAGCACTCAAATGGCAGCTCACAACTGTCTGTAACTCCATTTCCAGGGGATTCAATGCCCCCTTCAGACCTTCATGGGCACTGCATGGCATGGATGCACCTACCTACATGCAGACAATACATACATACACATACAATAAAAATAATTTTAAAATATATATATTAGAAGAAGCATTTCATTACAGCTTTAACATACTCATTAACAGTTTCCAGAGCAAAGACACATCTCTTTCAAAAGTGGCTATAAAATTTTTAGGTTCACTGTTGAATTAATACAGTTATACAATATTGAACTCAGTATAAGCCCTATAAGACATAAAATTAAATGAGGTTTTAACCTTCACTGAGGTGTTGGTGCTTGCATCTCTAATCTGTATGTATCTGATTATTACTAGTCATAATCAGTTGCCCTTGGATCCTTGGTGCCTGTGTATGTCTATAAAGTCATCGGGTAAATTTCAAAGGTAATGTTTATCACCTCTACTAATTAACATGATACAAATTTTTATGCTTCCTCCTTAAATAGAACTCATTTTAAAAAATTTGTTGAAGCCACATTCACCCTTCCATCCCCCCCCTCGCCGTTCTATACTCCTAGTTTGAGCCCTGCGCCACCCCTAGTCTTGGGGCCCCAGACACCTGGGGAACCAATACTGCTTCCTGACCCTTCGCACCCAGAGCAACCCAGTCCCTTTCTTGGGCTCCAGGAGCACCACTTCTGGTCCTGGCCCCGCCCTCACCTCGCTCTGCTTCCCTGGGCCTGCACCACCGGCTAACTCTCCTAGCCTGCACTACTATCCTCAGGCCTCTTGGGGTAAGTCTA
>NW_008340854.1:4237749-4239371 GCF_000622305.1 Nannospalax galili
TTTTACCAGTTCTGCCTATGTGAAGATAAGTCAAAGGTCCTACTTGACCGAGGCTGGCTTTGCTTGGAAGCATGGAGGAAATGATTCCTCTGTGTTGACCCTCTTCTTTGTAGACTGGACACTGGTTCAAGTCCATCTCATGGGATCCCCTCAGCCTCCTTGATCAAAAGGACAGGTGACCCACCACAATTACAGGACATTTTGAGAGATGCTCATAGTCCCCTGGAAATAGTCAACCTAGGAGGGCAAGGAGCAAAAACTGTCCTTTATGTCTCTCTGACCAAATTAGTATAGGCCTCAAAATATGTCAGTTAAACATCCAAGCTTAGTTTCACCAGTCTTGTACTTTTAATTACTGTGTGCCATGTAGATAAATCTTGAGCAAAGACCAATTGTTCTTAGATAAACCTTGCCTAGACATATATTTCTTGATCTACTACGTAAAATTTCCCTCTGATTTTTAAAACTAGCTAGGCATTATTTATCTCTTGCATTGTCTTACCCCTCCATCATGGTTTCCCCAATTAAGGTGCCCCCATTTCCCCCCTTTCTCCCTTAATAATACTCCTCCCCTATTGTCCTACCTCTCTTGAGCTGCTTTTTTCCCTTTATCCCCTAAGTTCCTTGTATAACCTTCCCTCCCCCCTCCCTTAAACTAACCCAATTTTTATCCGTATCTCCCTTATTAAGGCCTGCTTCCTACTGTTCTTCTCTTTCAGATTATTTCTTTTCCCTTACCTCCCTGGTTCCTTTCCATTATTCTGGTTCCTGTAGTTATGTCTGGATATGGTATAACTGGTATGTTCATTTGTAGTTTTTTTAAGAGTTCTCCACACTGCTTTCCATAGGGGTTGAACAAGTTTGCAGCCCCACCAGCAGTGGATGAGTGTTCCCCTTTCCCCACATCTTCTCCAACATTTGGTATCATTTGCGCTCTTGATCTTAGCCAGTCTGACTGGGGTAAGATGAAATCTTAAAGTGGTTTTAATTTGTATTTCCCTAATTATTAGTAATGTTGAACATCCTTTAAGATGTTTCATAGCCATCTTTAATTTCTTCTTTTGAGAACTCTCTGTTCAGCTCCTTAGCTCATCTTTTAATTGGGTTACTTTCTGTCTTCATTCTCTGTTTTTTGAATTTTTTATATATTCTGGATGTTAAACCTCTGTCAGATGTGTTGCTGTCTGGTTTAAAAAATCCTTTCCTACACCTATATCTTGTAGGTTTTTCCCAATGTTTTCTTCTAACAGTTTCAGAGTTTCAGGCTCTACATTGAGGTCCTTGATGCATTTGGAATTGAATTTTAGGCAAGGTGAAAAAAAGGGGTTTACTTTCATTCTTCTACAGGTGGAGATCCAGTTTTGCCAGCAATATATATTCTGGATGTTAAACCTCTGTCAGATGTGTTGCTGTCTGGTTTAAAAAATCCTTTCCTACACCTATATCTTGTAGGTTTTTCCCAATGTTTTCTTCTAACAGTTTCAGAGTTTCAGGCTCTACATTGAGGTCCTTGATGCATTTGGAATTGAATTTTAGGCAAGGTGAAAAAAAGGGGTTTACTTTCATTCTTCTACAGGTGGAGATCCAGTTTTGCCAGCACCATTTGCTGAACATGCTGTCTT
>NW_008340854.1:4241190-4251965 GCF_000622305.1 Nannospalax galili
TAGTTTTATTTCTTTCTTAATTTCTCTTTTGACCCATTCATCATTTAGGAGTGTGTTGTTTAATCTCCATGTGTTCGTGTTGTGGTTAGGCTTCTTCCAGTGTCGATTGTAAGCTTAATTGCATTGTGGTCTGATAGAATGCATGGAATTATTTCAATCTTTTGGTATTTGTTGAGGTTTGTTTTGTGACCCAGCAAATGGTTGATTTTGGAGAAGGTTCCATGGGGCGCTGAATAGAAAGTATGTCCTTTGGTGCTTGGGTGGAATTCTCGGTAGATGTCTGTTAAGTCCATTTGATATATGGTATTGATTAATTCAGATGTCTATCTGTTAACTCTCTTCCCTGTTGACCTATCTAATGGAGACAGTGGGGTGTTGAAGTCCCCTGCTATTAGTGAGTTGGAATTAATCTGGGTCTTAAAGTCCTGTAGTATTGTTTTTATGAAGTTGGGTGCACCAGATTTTGGTGAATATATGTTCATGATTGTAATATCTTCTTGGTTTATTGTTCCTTTGATCAGAATGAAGTGGTCCTCTTTATCTCTTCTTATTAGTTTTACTTTTAAAGTCTATTTTATTAGATATTAGAATTGCAACACCTGCTTTTTTCTTAGTACCATTTGCTTGGTATATTTTTTTCCATCCTTTCACCTTAAGGTAGTGACTGTTCTTGAAAGTGAGATGAGTTTCTTGCAGACAACAAAAAGATGGGTTTTGTTTCTTAATACATTCAACTATTCTGTGCTTTTGACTGGAGAGTTCAGTCCAGTGATGTTTAAAGTTATTTATGAAAGATGACAGTTATACCTTCATTGATTTTCTTTCCATAACCCCTTGGGTATAGTTGTTCCTTTCTTCAGCTCTTTGTATTGCTTCCAGAACTCTCTGAAGGGCTGGTTTTGTGTACATGAATTCCTTCAGCCTATTTATGTCATGGAAGATTTTTCTTTCCCCTTCAACTATAATAGACATTTTGGCTGGGTATAGTAATCTGGGTTGGCATCTGTGGTTATTTAAAACTGGGAATACTTTGGTCCAGGCTCTTCTGGCTTTCACAGTTTGCACTGAAAAGTCAGCTGTAATCCCAATGGGTTTTCCTTTATATGTGACTTGATTTTCTTTTTCAGCTTTCAGTATTGTCTCTTTGTCTTGTATGTTTAGTGTTTTTACTATGATGTGCCATGGAGTCTTTCTTTTCTGGTCCTGTCTGTTTGGTGTTCTATATGCTTCTTGTATTTGTATGGGCACATCTTTCTTTAATTTTGGGAATTTTTCTTCTATGATTCTGTTGAGGATATGGTCCATGCCATTATCTTAGAATTCCTCTCCTTCCTGTATGCCTATGATTTGTAAGTTTGGTCATTTTATTCTGTCACACAATTCCTGCATGTTGCATTCTTGTGATTTCTTAAATTTTTTCCTAATGTTTGTTTGAGTGGTCTAGTTTGTCCACTTTATCTTACAGTCTTGATATTCTGTTTTCCATTTCATTCATCCTATTGGTGAGGCTTTCTCCTGTCATTTCTAATTGGCTTACTGAGTGTTTCACTTCCTTCTGCATTTCAGCCTGAGTAGTCTTCAGTATTTCTAGCTCTTTTCTGAATTCATTCAGAAGTTTATCCTTATCCTCCTTCAGTTCTTTAATTTCTTTGTTTGTGTTTTCTTTAAATTCACTGAATTCTTTTATCCTGTTTATAATTGTTCTTTTGAGCTCCATGTCCTGCATTATCTCTAGGGGGTTCTCATTGTACTCCTCTAGCATACTGTTGGTATTTGGTGGGGATATGTTATTGTGAATTTCTTTTGTAGTTTCTGATTCTTGTGTGAGACTCAGGCCTTCAAGTTTAGGTCTGCTTCTTTTTGTGAACTTTATGTGTCATTGTGGTTTACTCTATGGGCATGAAAGGCTAGTTCCTCTAAGCTTCCAGTTCTCTCTTTTGATTTTATATTGGAGTGGCCAGATTGCTTTTGTCTCTAGGATTTCCCACAGAGGCCCAAGTCAGATGAGGATCAGATGCTCTCAGGCTTTGTCCTAAGGTCTGGATCCCTCCACGATAGATTTTGGCTTCAGGAATTTGGGGGTTGGACTGCCCTGGGAGCCAGGCCCAGGGAAGATGATGGTCTAGGGCAGCTGGTGGCTGTGCCACCCAGAAATGCAACAGGAGATGGGGGTGGGAAGAGGCCTCAAGGGCTTTTGGGGACTGCAGGGAAGAACTGGGTTGGTCTGGATGCAAAGGATCAGGAAGCCTTGGTGTCAGCCCCAGTGTCCAGGAAAGAGGCTGGTGGGTTGTGCAGCCCAGGGAAGCAGAGGGGGGTGAGGGCAGGACCAGGCCCAGAGGGCTCCTGGGGACCATGAGAAGGAACTGGGTTGGTCTGGATGGAAAGGATCAGGAAGCAGTGGTGATTTCCCCAGTGTCTGTGGTGCCAAGACAAGGAATGGGACCATACCCAGGCTCGGAGGAGAGACTGGCAGGGGGGATGGGAGGGTGAATGAGACTGGTGGAGTCAAGGCACAGAGGGTGCAATGGACTTACCCAGGAGAGAGGCCTGCAGGTTGTGCAGGCCCAGGGAAGCAGAGTTAAAATATATTTAAAAAAAAACATTCAGGGGTGCTGGAGAGATGGCTCAGTGGTTAAGAGCACTGACTGCTACTGCAGAGGACCCAGGTTCAATTCCCAGCACCCACGTGGCAGCTACAAACCGTCCTTAACTCCAGTTCCAGGAGAATCCGAAGCCCTCTTCTGACCTCCATGGCATTACACAACATGGGTGCCCTCACATAATTGCAGGCAATATACTAATATAACATAAAAGTAATAAAATAAAATATAAGAAATGAGTTAAAAAAATATTCAGGAAGTAAACAACTCAAAGATTCAGGGGAGTCCCTGAAACTGATGAGATGCATTAGGCCTGTCCTTCTCTGAGCATGTATAAGCAGTGAAAACTTCTCAGAGAGACTCTCTTAGACAAGTGAGCTGCCTAGAAGAGGCTCAGACCAGCAAAGCTGCCTGGAAGAAGCAAAGACCATCTGAGCTGCTGGGAAGAAACACTCTTTGACCTGTTGAGCCACCTGCAAGTCATGCAGTGAGCCCCAGCAGAGACCAGCTGAGCTGCCTGAGAAACACTCTGATCTGTTGAGCTGCCTGCAGGTTGTGCAGTGAGCTCCAGGTTTCCTGCTCTCTTGAGCTGTCACCCATGCTGGGGTGGGCTTTTGGTGATGCAGATGTCTTTGAATCATTTCTTCTCCTGTAATTAACCTCAATAAACTCATTGATTCATCAAGTTGGACAATGGCAGTGTCCAACTTTTGTCGGTCATTTGGCTCTCTATCTGGGTAAGCAGGCATTTGTTCACATCTCCCTAGGAAAAGTATCATACAATACAGTAAGAAGAAAATAACCACAACCCTGAAGGTTTTCAGTGAAATTGATCCGAATTCAAGTCACCATGTGCATGTGGAGACACAAAGGGTTTCAGATGGGCACACTCCTATTGGGTTGAGGGCTGTGCTCCAAGGTCATGAAGACCCAAATAGATCTTGTTGAACTTTTCTTTCTTTCTTTTTTTAAAATTTTATTTAGTTTTGTTTTATGTATATGAGTGTTATACCTGCATGTAGGAAAGTGCACCCGTGACTTGCAATGCCCACGGTGGACAGAAGACGCTGTCGGGTCCCCTGGAACTGGAGTTACAACAGTTGTTAGCTGCCGTGTGGGTGCTGGGATTCGAACCCAGGTCTTTCTTTTCTTTTCTTTTCTTAATCTTTGAAATTACATCTTCTTTGTGTGTGTGTGTGTGTGTGTGTGTGTGTGTGTGTGTGTATACCATGGTGCTCATGTGGAGATCAGAGGACAACTTATGCGAGTCGTTTTTCTCCTTTCACAATGTGGGTTCGAGAGATCCAACTCATGTAATATCAGGCTTGGCAGCAAGTGCCTTTGCATCCTGAGCCATCTCGCCAGACCTGAACTTATATTTCTGTCAATTCTCTGCAGGCAAAACTATGAGGAACACATTTGTGACTGAACAAGTTGGGTGTATGGCTCATTGTAGTGAAGATGAATGCACATACTGAGGAGTTATGACATCAGTTAGAGGGTGTGAAAAGACTCCTTTATTGGCTCATGAAAGAGACAAAATATTAACAAGAAGTAAACATAGGTAAAGTTGATACAGGTTTTCTGTATACAATTTTTATTTGTCCAACTTTCCCTTAAACGTGTAACTCCAAATAAAAATGTGAAAAATAATAAATCTATTACAGCAAACCTAAATCGTGTATACACAAATCGGATTTGGTGGCAGTGTAGGGGTAGTCAAAAACTGAGGTTTTGCTCTAGATCAGTTGTCATTAAGAAGTAAAGATAGACAGAGAGTGTGGCATGGAACTGTCATCCCAGTTAGACAGGAGAATCACTTGAACCCAAGACTTCCAGGTCAGTCTGGTCAACACTGCAGGACCTTGCCTCAAACAGGATGGAAAAAAAGATGAATTTTCATGGCTAGGTATTGCAGGAACTCTTATCTGAAAGGAGGGAAGACTAGAAGCAAGACTAAAGTTGGAATTGATAATGGCCACAGTTACTCCTGGTAGCCAGGACAGGTGGTGGTTTGGGGATTTTTTTTGTGGTTTACATTATGATATTGATTTTTTTTTGTCAAAATGCTGGAGTAATGGGGCTGGAGATATGGCTCAGCTGTTAAGAACACTGGTTGTTCTTGCAGAAGAGCTGGGTTCGAATCCCAGCACCCACAGGCAGCTAACAACTGTCCGTAACTCCAGTTCCAGGGGATCCAATGGCCTCTTCTGTCCTCCATGGGCATTGCATTACATGGGAGCACTTACCTACATGCAGACAATACACTTATACACATAAAATAAAAATAATTTTTTAAATGCTGAAGAAATGTTTGTTTCTTTTGTTATTGTTAGATTTGGTTTCATTTTATCAAGATAACACCTTGTTTGGTGTTGCTGTTTTGTAAGATTGTTAATGTTCAATAGAACACTCCTGCCTCTGAGACACCTAGTATCTCTCTTTACCATCCTGATATTGAACTATAGTGTTAGATTTGTTCTACAGCCTTTTTAAAAGATTTCTTTTATTATTTGAAAATTTCATATGTGCATACAATGTATTTCGACCATATACAGTCTCCCTCCCCACTTACAACTCTTTACAGAACCCCTCAATACATCCCCCTCCCAACTCCATATCTCTTCTTTTTTAAATTCACAAAGTCTAATTTGTGCTTCTTATATGTGCAGGGGTGTAGGACCATCCACTGGAGCATAGTCAACCTACCAGGGACCACACCACCAAAGAACAAAGCCTCTCCCTCTCTCAGAAGCCATCAATTCCCAATAGCTCCTCAGCTAAGAGGTGGGGCCTCCTGAATGCCCCTCCCATCCATGGAATTTTGATTGGCTTCATCTTGTGCAGGTCTCTTGCAAGTAACCACAGCTACTGTGAGTTCATGTATATAACTGCTATGTCATCTCCAGGGGACAGCATTTCACAGCACTGCTCCCCATCCTTTGGTTCTTACATTCTTCCTGACTTCTCTTCAGAGATGTTCCGTGAGACTTGCAGGGCATCAGGGGATGTGCTGGGCCAGATGTGTGATGTGCTAGATGTCTCATTTAGGGCTGAGTGCAAATAGCCACTTAGTCTCAGCATATTGACCAATAATAAGTCTCTGCATTAACTGTTGCCTACTGCAAGGCTGAGAACAGCACAAATCTCTGTGAACAAACATAAATCTTCAGAAGGCAGTTGGATAACAAACAATGATAGTATGCTCCACGTAGGGCCTGTTGACCTCCCTGTCATTCTCTGATTTTGAGAGTTGTCTTTCTCTTTCCCAATCAGTAATGATCGACCATGTCAAATGCTTCTGTTCCTACAACTAAGGTAAGAACTGAGAATAGACCATTGAATCTTAGCCATGTCGTATAGATAGAATTCTTGTTCAAAGTCACCCTTGTTTACAAAGTGAGTCTGTGCCAGCCTGGGCTATATAAGACCTTGTCTCAAACAAAAAAAGAACTGGAGTTTTTGGTGTGTGTGTGTGTGTGTGTGTGTGTGTGTGTGTGTGTGTGTGGGCTCTATATAAGATCTTGTCTCACACAAAAAAAGATGTAGAGTTTTTTGTGTGTGTGTGTGTGTGTGTGTGTGTGTGTGTGTGTGTGTGTATGTATGTGTGTGTATGTGTGTATGTGTGTGTGTGTGTGTGTATATGTGTGTGTGTGTGTGTGTGTGTATGTTGGCCTGGTGTGGTAGCTGACGACACCTATAATCCCAGCGCTTGAGAGGTGAAGGCAGAATTCAGCGTTCAAAAATAGAATTCTTCCCTTTAACAGGTGTGTCTAACCTTTCGTCATTGTAACATGTTTTCATCCACAAAGTTCATGCTTGTGATTGCAAAAAAATTCCATATAATTGGCTTACGATTTTGTGTTCAGCCACATTCATAGTTAACCTGGGGTGCACACGGCCCAGGGACTACAGGTTGCTGCTAGAGTTTCAAATCCAGTTAGCCTTAGAACAAAAATGAAATATCTTCTATTTTAAAAAAGCTTTTTTTAAAAAAAAAAACACTAATAGACAACAAAAAGCTTCTTAACATAGTAACCTGATTGTACAACAAGAGAAAAGTTAAATACATTATTGTAGAACTATGGTAGACTATTGATGTCCTTAAAAATGGTTCCAAATATACTTCAAGATATGGAGTCCAATGAAAGACCCCATATCAAAAATTAAGGAGAGCCAGGTGTGGTATGTACAACTTTAATTCTGGCATTCAGGAGGTAGAGGCAAGCAGATCTCTATGAGACAGAGGTCAACCTGACCTACATAGTGAGTATGAAGCCAGCTGGGGCTCCATAGAGAGCCTGTGTCAACCCCTGCCCCGCTCCAAAAAATAATTGGAGAGTGATTGAGGAAGACATCTGATATCTGGCCTCCATAAACAGGTGCATGGACACAAAAGTACTTACAAATGAGGGATTTTAGGTAATTTTAGTTTTGTTTGTTCTCTCTATAATTTTATGTTCCAGTAGAAACATATTTATATTGTTTTTATAATCAGGAAACAAAATATTGGAAAACAGCAATGGGATTCTTAAAAAAGTTTTAGAATTAATTTAATATATAACAGAATTGTAGCACCAAAGTCCAAAATATCAGGTGACTTTTTAAAAAAAATTTATTTGTCATTTTAATTCTATGTGTATGAGTGTATTGCCTGCATGTAAATGAGTGCACCCATGTTGTGCAATGCTGCAGAGTTCAGAGGAGGGCTTCGGATTCCCCTGGAACTGGAGTTAAGGATGGTTCGTAGCCACCATTTGGGTGCTGGGAATCGAACCTGGGTCCTCTGCAAGAGCAGTCAGCACTCTTAACCGCTGAGCCATCTATCCAGCCCTCAGGTGACTTCTGAATAAAAGAAAAGATATGTAAAAGCATTTCATTTCAATTGTTCTTTCAAAATGTGGTCGCCAAGTCATTTCAAGTTACTTCAGAGAGAACCCAACCTCCTGAGTTCAAGAGATGAACTCTCCCACACATGGTCCTCTCTTGTTACAATTCCCTGGCTTCATCTGCCCACACTTCCTAACTTCACCCCTTGAGATTTTCCTATCATGTATCTGCTACTTTCCAAATAAATGCTTCCTATAAATTTCTAATTTATACCAAATGCTTTATGATTGTACTCGACTCTGGTGTGTACAGCTGAATACCCTTTTCATCACTTGTCAAGTTACTAGATATCTACATTGTATATTCCATAGGGGATGATATGGAAGAAACCTGAGAGACGTTTCCAGTGGACCTTGCTCAGCACTCCAATGTCAACTGTTCAGTTTGGAGACTCTCAACAGATGTCACATCTCAGAACCTACAGCTGGACAGTATGGTTGAGTCTCCCTAATGGACACTACCACAGCCATTACTTACTAATTTATACACTCTTGCTCACAGGTTTAAGAGTTTCTCCATACTCCCTGCCTCCAACAATGTAGTAACAAGGTCCTTCTGATTAACCAAGCCTTGTCCCAGTTCAGGTCCCACCATCTCACTTGTTAACATTTTCAGCATTCTCTTATGCTTTTTAAAGATCCTGTCCATTTTACAATTGCTGGCACATGCAGCAATATGACGTGTCCCTTTCTAATTGTTAGTTAGGGGACACTGTAGTTAGTTCTGCTGCATTTTTTGTTCTTTTCCTTCTGGCTTAAGCTGTCTTGTTATACAATATAAAATAAGAGAGACTTTTAGTTGTCAGCTGAATGAAAAGTTCTTTACTGGAATGGCTGCCTCTGCCTGACTCCAAACACGGAGCATCATCTGTTCACATTTAACACCTTTTAAAATTATTATTATGGTGGGGGGACACACATGCCGTGGTGTGCATGTGGAGGTCAGAGGCAACTGTGGGGTCTGTTCTCACATTCCACCTTTATGTGGGTCCCAGGAGTCAACCCAGGTCACCAGGATTATATGTCAAGAACCTTTACCTACTGAGCCATCTTACCAGCTCCACATTTAACACTTCTATGTATATGGGTCATCATTTTCTCATGTGGCTTTCATATGCAGTATCTTTAAAAAAGCAAATAAAACCCCACAAAACAAACAACAAAACAACTTCAAGAGTTCTGAACAAACTATTGCTCCATCTAGCAGTTCTCCTCTCTTCACTTTCTTGGCGATAGGTGATACTCAGTTTTACCTTATCCTTTTCCCCTTCCCTCTGTACAGACTTGTTTTCTTTGTGAAGTCTTACCAACGTCCGTTAAATTCCTGAATTCTGAAAACTGTGGGCTTAGCCTGACACCATATATGGATGCTGGCTACAACTGATTTGTGGAAATGAGGGCCTAGTTCACCTGGTGAGGTAAGGTTGGAGAGAGTCTTATTTCCATTGCAAACCCAAAGGACTGAGCAAGCCATCATGCCCAGGCACTGGGGGTATACTGCTAAACTTTGGGTATGATTGGTCTGGCCTCCTAGTGTTCATGCACTAGAAGCTTGGTACCCAGGTTTGTGTTATTGATGTGGTGAAATCTTTTAGAGGTGAGGCCTACTGGAAGATGATTAGATTATGGAGGCTCTTCATGAATGGACTCATGCTGTCTCAGGAAAAGGGTTGTCTCAGGGTTGCTAGAGTTAGTTCCCGTGAGAGTGAGTCTTTTATTTTTTTTCAGACAAGGTCTCCCTGTAGCCCCAGGTGACCTGGAACCTATATAGACCAGGCTGGCCTTGATCTCACAAAGATCCACCTGCCTCTGCCTCCTGAGTTCTGGGATTAAAGGCATAAACCACTATGCCCAGTTTCAGTGTGGCTTATTTTAAGAGAGATCCTGGGCTTTCCCTGGTCCCATGCATTCTGTTGCATGTAACTTCTCCCACTATGATACATCTGTCATGTTTTGACATAGCCAGCAGGCCCTCAGCTGAGGCATTGCCCAAAGGCACTACCCAGTGGTGGACTTCCAGCCTACCAAACTGTGAACTGAAATGACTTCTTTTCTTCAGCAGCATCAGAAACTTTTACACTATGCACAGTTAGATATTTTGTTACAGAAATGCAAAATGGAGTAAGACACCATCAAGCAAGCTGTCTTCCCAGTCCATCTCATTGGGAGGACCAACTTGCTTATTTGTCCCCTTGTTTCCAGATGTTTTTTCTTTTGACATGGTCTCATGTAGGCCATGCTGGCCTCAAGCATAGTATGTAGCTGAGGCTGTTCTTGAACTCCTGATCCTCCACTCACTTCCTGAGTGCTGGGGTTATAGGTATGTGTCACCAAACTCAATTTATAAGGTTTTGGGGGTTGAACTCAGGGCCTCACACATGATAGGTAAGCACTCTACCAACTGAGCTACATCCCCAGGTCTCCAGGGACTTCTCAGTGCCCAGATTTTGCTGACTTTCTGATTTGTAGGTAAACAGTCTGGGATTCCCAAGCCTATGTCCCAGGCTTGTATTCAGTCAGGAGGTCAGAATTTATTCCTACTAGCCCTATTTTTACCCAATCCTCTTCCCTTTGTCTTTGATATATTTGTTTCCATTCTCTACTCCAGAGTCCACCCGCTTCCAGGACCAATGTCTCTCCCCTTCTATCTCTGAGGATTTTATGAGTGGTTGGATTGAAGAGGCAGCCCCATCTTCCCTGGTATTTATTCAACTCCCTTATTTCTTCTTCCAGCTCCTCAGTCCTTGCTCTTATGAGGCATGCCAAGTGGCCAGCAAACGTTCAACAGTGTGTGGTCATCGCCTGAGTATACGAATTACTTTGAAATGTGCATCCAAACCCAGACCTGCCCCCCAACTCAGTCTAATTTTGTGCTGTCCCTTCCTAGGTATTCGATGGCACTCCAGGATGTGCTCAGATCCTCCAAGCCAGTTCTCTTGCTTTGCTGCTTCTTTGTTACTCTCATTTTCCCACTCTGGGTAATTGCACCATCATTTTCCAGTCATGTGCACTCAGAGTAAACCAGACTCTGTGGTTCCCTGATCAGTTGTCAGAACTTGTAGATTATATTCCTCCTCCTCCTCCTAGGTATTCGATGGCACTCCAGGATGTGCTCAGATCCTCCAAGCCAGTTCTCTTGCTTTGCTGCTTCTTTGTTACTCTCATTTTCCCACTCTGGGTAATTGCACCATCATTTTCCAGTCATGTGCACTCAGAGTAAACCAGACTCTGTGGTTCCCTGATCAGTTGTCAGAACTTGTAGATTATATTCCTCCTCCTCCTCCTC
>NW_008340854.1:4251993-4288113 GCF_000622305.1 Nannospalax galili
TGTTTGTTTTAAGAACAAAAAAAGGGTCTTGCTATATAGCCCTGATTGCCCTGGAACTCACTAGTTAGATCTGGTTGATTCAAATACTCTGCTGTCCTCTTGCCTCTCTCCTGCATGCTGGAATTACAGCATGAAAGAAAACTGAAAGAAAAAGAGAGAAGAAAAAAGGAATAATTATACCTTTCTGAGGGAAGACCCAGCTGAACCTTATGGTAGTTCACAGGGACTGCATTAGGGGGGTGGGAATTCTTTTTTAAAAAAATAAAAATATTTTTACGTGCACAACAAAGACTAGAAAAAAAATGATGACATAGTAGGGTTAACACGAGTTGATGTCAAGACTCAAAAAGGTTTGAAAAGCTGTGGATGATTAATCATGGTGTCGTCCAACCTTCCCCTGATTGTTTTAGAGAGCTTTCTGGTCTACTCCCAACTGGAGCTTAAGCATGATGCATTCAGGTAACAGAACTGGCTACCCTCCCATTAGTCTTCATCCTCATTTGTTTTTTTCTTCCTTGTCTCTGGACCAGGTGTTGCTGTGCTGGTATGTGGCTCTTCTTCAGAGAGTGGTTCTTCTTTAAGGTGTTTTTATCCTTTTCCTTCTTTACTGATATCTCCTCTTTATGACTACCTGCTCCCCTTCCTCTTCCTCCTTCCCTTTTTTTCTCTGTATCATCCCCTCCTCCTTCCTGTTCTTTAGTTTTAATTTTAATCTTGGCTTTGGGGGGGGCTTTCTTTTCAGTATTTCATCCTCTATTGTCTGCATCTTCTGCTTTGCATCTTTTTAGACCAGACTGGGTCATGGACTCACCAGATGGATCCTAAGTCTTCACTTTTGTGTCCATACTTTTCTGCTTTTCTTAATGCTCTTCCTGTTCTATGGAGCCTTCTTATCTTTTCTCCAGGATCTCAATCTGGTCTCTTATTTAATTCTGTTCTCAACTTTCATTGAAGATCTGGAATCTTCACAGGCTACGTTCCATCTCTTGAAAGGAGTTGAGATTCAGTGTACAGTGGTGGTGACTGTGGAGCCACTTAACATAGATGTAAACCTGCTGGAACCCAGGGCTGCTCTCTGTCCCAGAGTAGTCATATGGTTATATATGACAAAACACATGGGTCCACGCATGTTGTTATTTTGCCATTTGTTTACTATTTCTATCTCTTTCATCCCAAAACCTTTTAATTCCCACCAAAGCCTCTATTGAAATGGAAACAACCTAAATACTCCTCAGCTGATGAATGGATAATGAAAATGTGGTACACTTACACAATGGAGTTCTCACTGGTAAAGAAAGATGAAATCATGAAATTTGCAGGTAAATGAGTGGAGCTAGAAACTGTTATACTAAGTGAAGTAAGACAGACTTAGAAAAACAAGTGACATATGTTCGTTCTCATTTGTGGATCTGAGCACCAAATCCTCATATGTGATTATACATCCTGATGTAATCATAGGAACCAGGAAAATGGAAAGGAACCATGTAAGTAAAGGGAAAGAAAGAGAGGGGGAAAGTAGGAGACAAATGCTACCAAGGGTGAAATGGGGGAAATGGGAGTATTTAACTGGAAGGGAGGAGGAAAAGATATACGAGGAACCATAGGAGTAAAGGGGAAGAAGGAGCTCAAGAGAGGGAAGATAATAGGAGACAGATATTATCAAGGGGAAAATGGAGCTATTTTAACTAGCAAGGGAGGAGGAAGGGTTAGACAGGTAGAGAAAGATGAGAGATAAATGTTAAGCTGGTGTGAAAAACCAGAGTGAAATGTATTAATTTAAAAACCTACTGAAGGGTCTGGAGAGATGGCTCAGTGCTTAAGAACACTGACTGTTCTTGCAGAAGATGTGGGTTCAAATCCCAGCACCCACATGGCAGCTAACAACTGTCCGTAACTCCAGTTCCAGGGGATCCGACAGTCTCTTCTGTTTTCCACAGGCATTGCATGACATGGGTGCACTTACCTGCATGCACGCAGTATACACATACACACAAAATAAAAATAATGTTTTTAAAAACCTACTGAAAAATACACATATAATATCTGTACATGAGTATATGTGTTATAGCTGAAGGCTATATAACAAGAAACACAGTGCCAGACAGGAGAACCCTCCCTTTAAGTTGCTGGTCAGGGTAGTTCAAGAGACTCCCCAAATAATACAGGGTATCTCTACAGCCCTTAATTACCTCCTAGAGATTGAAGACCCTATTGCTTATGACAGGACATACTTTGGAGGCAGGACTTGGAGCAATGGAACTGGAACTGACCTGGAAGCCTCCTCCCTGAAGACTAGCTCTCATAGTTTTAGAGGATACTATGCAAGTTGCTAAGGGAGAAAACTCAATCAATGGTCCAAACCCCAGCTTTAAAGCTTAATATTCACAATAATGACTGGCACAGAAAACTATCTCTATTGGTGCAGTAGTGGCACTTTTATCTAGGGGGTAATCAACAGCTATCTAATTGACTTAAAACCTGCTCAATGGGAGGGAACTCATGTGTGGCAATGTAAAAATAACCAAATACACCTGGCTGGAGAGGTCATAGATCCTAGAGGAAACCCTCTGTCTGTCACATCCCTAGACAAAAGTAATTTCTTACTGATGCTAAATATGGATCCTTATATTTACAGACAAGTATATCAATCACCACTAATCAAAAAAGCTTCTTTTTGCAACAGATGGAGACCATTACAGAGTTCTACAACTGGTTACACACAGAGAATAAGTTTCTGTAAAGTGTCCAGCCCTAAGTAACACACCTACAATGGAACCTTCACACCTAAGGCTCATGGAACAGGGTGGAACAGGGTGTAGAGAGATACTAATGCATCTCTCAGCTCTCACCAGTGAAGCTTCCTCATGTAACATAGAAGGCCACAAGTGGCCAAAGTGTAGAAAATAAAGAGACTGCAGAGTCCCTGGATATGACTCTTATATTAAACCTCACCCACCCAGGGCTCAGGAACCATTGTGGAGGAGAGGGTTTCTAGAAAGATTATAAAAATGAGGAGTGGTGCATGACCATAAAGAAGCAAAGTCTCCCAGGCTCCTGGGAACTTGCTCATATGGACTTAGAGCAATGATGACAGCATGCACAGGACCCATGCAAACTCAATCAAACAAAAACCAACATAGAATGGGAGAATGGGCAGGAGGTCCCAATCTTAGCTGAAGAACTATTGGTAGTTGATCACTGCTGGGTGAAGGAGAGTTGATCCTTTTTAAGGGAGTGATACTTAATAGGCTGAACAGGCTCCAGTGGATGGACATCTGAGAACACAAACTTGACTTGACAGACCTTAACATATATGACAGAGTGCATCAAATCCAGTGGGTGGGCCATGGGGTGGCAGATGGGGAATGGAGTTTAATATGATTAAAATATACCTGGAAAAAAATGAGCATCCTAGTTCTGAACTTCACTAACCTATTTACTTTACTGATTGTCTTTCTTTTTGTGTGACTCTATTCCTGGGGTGATATAAATAAATGTAAACTCACCACAGATGGAGAACTAAGGACAGACTAAGAATACCACCAAAGTCTAACTTGGTGAGCCAATGGGGTTACTGGGGTTACTTACATGAGTCTGAGTGAGGGGTTACTTACAGGAACAGAAATGACTCAAAGACAACTGTATCACCAAAAGCCCAGTTGGGTAACAGCTTAAGAAAGCAAGCAAGAAACCAGGAGCACACTGTACAACTTGCAGGCAGCTCAACAGGTTAGAGAGTGTCTTCTCCAGGCAGCGTGGCTGGTCTTTGCCTCTTACAAGCAGGTAGGCTGGCCTCTGCTTCTTCCTGGTGGCTCAGCTTGTCTCAAGAGTATCTCTCAACTGTCCTTAGGGCTTACATATGCTTTGAAAGGGGGGAATCCTGATGAATCTCGTCAAGTTCAGGGACTTCAGGAGGCTATTGGGTTATTTACATCTTTTTAGAATTCTATTGTTTACCTCCCATTTGAACATCTTGTGTCCTAATGCGCTTCCCTCCAAGAGGGAAGGTTTTGTCTTGGAGAAAACTGCTACACAACGCTTCTCCCAGTTGTCCTCTCTCATGCTAGACCGAGATTCCAGCTTTGGTCACCCATTGCTTCTCCACCACCACCACTACCAAGCTACCACCATCTCTCATAGGCATTCCTGCAATAGCTCCCCTGCTGATCTCTTTACACCCACTTTAGCTCTTTTCTAATCCACTCTGTTCTATTGCTGCATTGGATTGTGTCAGATCCCTGAAAAATTACGTCACACACTCTTGGCTTCCCAGCCCAGCGCTCTAGGTCAGAGTTTCTTAATTTTTTTCCGCTCACAATCCCTTTTCACTTGAGAAAAGTTTTACATGACCTCAGTACATAAAATAGGTACAAGCCCAACATTCCCTGATAACAAATCATAGATTTAATTTTATTTTTTTATTATTGTTTTTGAAATATTTTATTTATTATTTTAATTTTATGTGTATGAGTGTATTGCCTGCATGTATGTGAGCACGCCTGTGTCTGCCAGAGGTCAGAAGAAGGTTTCGGATTCCCCTGGAATTGGAGTTAAGGATGGTTCGTAGACGCCATGTAGGTGCTGGGAATCGAACCCAGGTCCTCTGCAAGAGCATTCAGTGCTCTTAACCACTGAGCCATCTCTCTAGACCCCATAGATTTATTTTAAAAGTTCTTTGATATATACATAATTTTATCATTTAATAAAGGTGAAAGCAAATTTTTCATGCTAATGAGATGGATGCAGGTTTTTTGTTTGTTTGTTTGTTTTTTTAGCACAAAGTATTAAATCTTGACCTATTATTTGATACAGGGCACAGAGCATCTTTAATTTTTTTCAGAGCTGGGTAATAGTTTGATTTTACAGTCATCAACACTGAGGATGATGCTTCACATAGAGACATTGTATGAAATGGAAGGAGTATTTTTAGAGCCATTTCAGAAATTGTCAGAAATTCTGTTCTAGTACCAAGTCCAAAGTCACTTAATGATTTAAAAAAAAATAAAATGCAAGTCAGGAACTCAAACGCAATTTTTTTTTCCGGTCATTTTGAGACAGGGTCTCCCTGTAGCCTCAGCTGGCCTGGAACTTGCTATATAGACCAGACTGACCCCAAACTCACAGAGCTCTGCCTGCCTCTGCCTCCCAAGTGCTGGGATTAAAGGTGTATACCACCACACTGGGCTCAAACAGCAATTAAAAATTTTTTTTAATTTAAATATTTTATTTATTATTTTTATTTTGTGTGTATGAGTGTATTGCCTGCATGTATGTAAGTGCACCCATGTCATGCAATGCCCAAGGATATCAGAAGAGAGCATCGGATTTCGCTGGAACTGGAGTTATAGATGGTTGTCAGCTGCCATGCGGGTACTGAGAATTGAACTCAGGTCTTCTGCAACAGCAGCTAGTGCTCTTGATTACTCAGCCATCTCTCCAGCCCTTCAAACAGTAAGTTTTAAAAGCAAACATTCTGATACAATATAATGCAAAGACATACTAATCTGATACTTACATGATGAGGAATGATGGCAGGAAAATATTGTCTTCAGACATTTTAGAAAATTAAGACATGTTTCTACAGGAGCAGAAAATTATATATGCAGGTTATAACACACAATAATCTGGAATCTGAAACAAGGTGTTTGAGGTAGCATCCATTGATTGATGCTGCATGGCCTGATGGCATGTGCAGTTCAAAGTGTTGTGTGTTCAGAACCAAAGTTATAGTAAAGTTTTGAAATGCTACACAGGTGAGCACTGCCAGATACACTTGATTCCTTACACTTTTGATTTTGAATGCATTTTTGGTCACTCACTTTTAAAAATCTTTTTCTGTTGCCAAATTTTTCTCAACTCCCACATTTAGTTACATGACCCGATATGTGGTAAGAACCCATAATTTAAGCAGCTGTGCTCTAGGCATAATATAGTTACAACCTTCCCATGCAATGTGCATCCCTAGGGCTTGTTAGTCTTCATTCCAGACCACTGATCTTGAATCTCTATTTTAACCTGAATCCCGTTAGGATATGAGATTCCCCTTTCTTCAAGACCTTAGATGGGCCTGGCCCCCTTTTCTTCCAGCCTCCTCTGGTCATTTTCCTCCTCTTACTGTTGCCTTTATCCTGTCCTTCATCAACTCCCCTGATACCTCAGGCACCTCTTCACCACAAGGGCTGGTATCTGCTGTTCTTACCGCACGCAATGTTCTTCCTGTCATCTCTTTGCTTGCTACTGGTTAATTCTCTCAGACCTCAGCTCAAATATCATTTAGAAAGATTGCCTTGACTTCAGAGCCTGGATGCCCCCTTTATTACTTAGTGGTGTAATACCTTTGGCTTTTCCTTCAGAGCACCTAATATAAATGGTAAAGATATGTTTATTTGTGTCTGGGTTCAGTGGATGTGCATCATTCTTCTTAGACTGAAACTCCATGGAGACATCCTTGTATTCCTTAGTACAGTGCCTGGAATGTCATAAGTATCCAATAAAATGCATCCCTTGCCATCATTGTCGAGCATTCAATAAATATTTATTGTTATCTAGTATGTGCTAGGTGCTGGACATACATTAAAGTGAAAACCAGTGTTTTCTGCCTTCATGGCACTTACAGTGTAGTAAAGGAAACAGGCACATTACCACAGAAAACAATGTAACAACTGAGGGAAACTGGTAAGAATAAGGTACATATTACTATGAGCATTCAAGAGAGTTGGTCAGAGATTTTATATCTCCTGCTACTTAATATATAACAACATAAAATCCATTTTTCCTTTTAAAAAATTGTGTGTGTGTGGTATATGTATATGTGCCTGTGGGTGCCTGTGTAACATGTGTACACGTGTGCATGGAGGCCAGAGGTTAACACTGGGTATCTTCCTTGATTGATTTCCATCTTACCTTTTTGAGCCAGGGGCTTTCACTGAGCCTGAGGCGCATCAATTTGGCTAGACTGGCCAATGGGCTACAGGAATCCGCTTGTCTCTACTCTCCAAGAGCTTGAGTTACAAATGTGTACCACCTTACTCAGTTTTTACATGTATACTGAGAACACAAATTCAGGTCCTCCAGCTTGTATGGCAGGTACTTTACAAACCAAGCCATCTCCCCAGTCCCTAAAAAAAGTCTTTGAGATGCAGAACATGCAATTCACCCATTTAAATTGTACATGTATGGTTTTTAGTATATTTGGAGTTGTGTAATCATCACACCACATGCATTTCTGAATGTTTTCACTGCCCCCCCAAATAACTTAATTCCCTAGACCATCACCCACATCCTCCCCAGCCCAGGGTAACCACTAATTCACTCTCTGTCCCTGTGGATTTACCCATTCTGAACATTTCATATTAAGAGAATTGTACAATTGTACAATATTGTATAATATTTTGTGATTGGTTTTTTGTTTAGCATCTTTTTGAGGCTTAGCCAATGCATTGTTCTCTCTCCTTGTCTGCCCATTTTCCTTCCTTCCTTCCTTCCTTCCTTCCTTCCTTCCTTCCTTCCTTCCTTCCTTCCTTCCTTTCCTCCCTCCCCCCACCTTCATCTCATGTAGCCCTGGCTGGCCTCAAACTTACTATGTACCTGAGGATGATTTTGATCTTCTTGCCTCCAGCACGCAAGTGCTGAGATTACAGGCATGTGCCACCATACCCAGATTTTATTTCTTTTTATTGCTGAATAATATTCCATTGTACTGTGCGTGTGTGTGTGTGTGTTTTCAGAAACAGGATCCGGTTTCACTTTTTTTTTCTCCAAAGATAAACAAATTCAGTTTGTCATGTTTCTAGAAAAAGGTGACAGTAAAATGTTGGCTGAGCCTTACAAGGGTGGCAGCCATGTGTAGAAAGCTGCTTTTCATGACTGATTTTATTTGCTCAGTTTGCTTAGTCTACTTGGTATTTCAGAAGCACAAACGGAAGTGATTCTATTTTGGCATTCTCTCCCCTTTTCTTGCTAGGTCCCTACTGACTTTCTGTGTTAAATTATGCAAGTTACTTTAACTGTTTATTTAACTCCTGCGTGCTCTACAAAACAAGCCGAGTCCAGCCTGCTTGTTTGCCAAGGCTGTTTGGAGACAATTTCTCATATGATATGCACCATCAGCTCCCACAGAAGGCAAAAGGAATTTGGTGTGTGGGGGTAGTCTGGGACCCAGTCCAAAATTAGTGCTCATCTGGAAGAAATAGAGAAGCCTAAGTCTTGCTTGCTGGTCTTCTAGTAGTTTCATTGTTTATCCTCTAAGGAATTTTGCAAATCCTTATCACATTGGTGGTTTTTTTTTTTTTTTTTTCTTCTATATGGTAAGATTTTTTTTTTCTTTGTAAAATTATTGAACCAGATAAAGTCTTCTGATACTCCCTATTAGCTCACTGTGAATCAGAGTAATTTGAGACTTGGGGAAGGATTACCCATAACTTTCTTCTCTTCCCTCCCCTTCCCTCCCTTCTTTCTGTTCTCTCCCCACCTTTCCCCTCCTCTCTCTCTTTTCCTCTTCCTTCTCCTTCCCTTCTCTCCTCTCCCAAGACTGGTCTTTCTAGCCGTCCCCCATCGTCGCTTCCCCCCGACCCCCGCGCCGCACTAGGGATGTAAAATCCAACTAGATTTAAGTTATCATTCATCCGGCCATTCAATATACTCTATGCTGTCTGCCGAGGAGGATGCAGAAAAGCAAAACACTAAGCTTTGCTTTCAAATGTTTACAATCTGATGGAGAGTTATGGGGTGGTCCATAAGGAGAAAGTGTGTGTCAACAGCTACAAAAACTAGAAGTGGAGGGAGCAGAAACAGGAGCAGACATTTCTGCCACGTGGGGCCATAGGCACAGTCACATGGAGATTGTTTGGTGCTATATTTAGAGAATAAAACTTTTAAAGGTGGGGCAGAAAACAGCATGTAAACCTTCTCAAGGGTCTTTCTCGGGATGGGAAGGTAGACCACAGTCGTTTGAGGTGTGAAAATCTTCTGGGAACTCTAAACCTACACAAGTTGGATGGAAGCCTTGCATACCACGCAAAGGAATCTATTCATGGTTATTTAAACGTCAGAAAGACAGTGAAAGCCTTTGGCAAATTGTACTCTATTTCAGTAGGACGATGAATTGGCAAAACGACAGTTAAGGACAAGAGACTTAGCAAGAGGTTGGTACAACAATCCAACTGAGGCAGAAAATGGCAAGGAGGTTGGTGACCAACCGCGCAACAGGCTTTGAAGCCTAGGTGTGGAGTAGGCTGGGGGTACAGAACCCCTTGGGACAGAACTTCTAACACTGGGAGGAGCCCAAATTATAGACACACCTTCCAATGACGCCAGGTGGCCGGCTGCGGCCTCCGATTGGATCCTTCGGCTGCCAATCCTGAGAAGAGGCGGTGCCTCTCCCCGGCCGCCCGCTGCTCCGAACTCTGCCGGCGCAGGCAGAGAGCCGGGGAGCCCGGGGAGCGGGAGCTGGCGAGGCCGGGGCTGGGGCGCCGCCGCGGAGGTAGGCAGGTGGGCAGGGCGCGGGGTCCGGGCCGCATCGAGGACTCAGTCCTCAGGATCCCGCGTCCCGGGGAGCGCGCCGTCCCGAGTGGGGGGTAGCTGAGCGGGACAGGGATGCAGCGCGGGACGCGTCCTGTCCTGCTCGGCCTCCGGGTCCCGCGTCGTCCGGGGCAGCGGGCAGGGGGAGGCGCCCCGCAGCCCTACGTCCCCTGGGCTCCTGAGACGTTCCGTTTGAAAAGTGGGGCCGGGGCTTGTGGCACCAAGCGGGGATCGTCGCGGGCGCTGCGGGGCAGCTCCCTCGTCCCCGCGCGCCGAGGGTCCCGCGGGAGATGCTGCAGCTCGGCCTGCGCTTCTGGAGGATAGCGCTGTGAATGACCAAAGTTCTCCAACTTGATGGAGTGTCAGAGTGCCCTAAGGTGATCCAACCTGACATTCAGCTGCCCCTGCCTTAATAGAGCACTTTAAAAAGACGCTGTGGGATAAGCTGAGCCATTCGCGTTGCAAAAACCCTCTTCTACCTGTAGGTCACTGACTTCTCTGAAAACAGGAGTCTTTGCAAGCCTGGATCACAGGGCTGTGTGTGTCCCCAAGGAGAGTGGAGCAAGGAGCAGGCAATGTTCGGGCAGTGTCGCCATAGGGCAGGCGTGGCCCAAGTGGGGCTAGGTGGTAAGGTTCCTTAAACAAGGCATGCTTCAGTCTGTTTAAGACAGACATCTTTTCTGTATTAGGGGGAAAAAATGACACAACTCAGGGCCCAAACTGTTCCTTAAGAGAACTAAAGAATATGAGGGACTGAGCCAAATTTCATCAGCATAAGTTTGTGTAGATGAATTCTTTCTTTTCTTTCTTCTTCTTCATCCTCTCCCCTTCCACTCCCCCCCCTCCCCTTTTGGGATTTGGAAGAGAAACAGGAAGTCAGAGATTCGGAGAAAAGAGCATTCACTCCTCAATTGTAAACAGTTTATTTTATGTCAATAAATAATTTCAAAAGTCATTGGAGGTCTTTGGAAAACCACGAATTTTTCCTGTCTCTTGCAGAGAAGGTAGATCACGTTTGAATAAAAAATCTAGAGATTTAGAAATTGACTATAACTCCCAAAACTGTGTAGCTCTAACTGGGTGGTGATTTTGTTCAGAATTAGAATTTTAATTTTTTAATTTTAATTTTTTATTTTTTTGTCTTTTTGAGACAGGTTCTCCCTGTAGCCGCAGCTGGCCTGGATTCGGAGATCCGCCTGCTTCTGCCTCCCGAGTGCTGGGATTAAAGGCGTACGCGAGAATTAGAATTTTTAACTACTCAAGATGGTGCATTCACGGAACAGTTACCTTCTGCTTATTTAACAGAATTACAGAACCAAACGGGGAAATCAGGTGTCCAGACCTTGGGCCATCCTGAAATCAATCTGCAGTTTTGAATTTATTTTATTATGGCCCAATTAATGGGGACTGCAGGTGTTAATTACCATTTTAATTATATGCCTAAAGCTTATCTACTTCACTATAAAAGGCATAATTATCATAACTAAAGAAAATAGGTGTGTTTAACTTTGAATTTACTTATTGTCTCATTTTCATAGAAAAGTACTCTAGGTAAGGTCTTTGTGCTGTTCTTTTCAGAGCTGAGGTTAACAGTTCCCAGTTATTTGAGTTAATGGTGAAATTCTTAGCAGGGATAACCATGTGTAATGAATCATTAAGTTTTGTAAACTTAATGGGCTCCTAGTACACATTCATTTTTTCTTGTTTGTCTATATGTCCCTTTTTTATTGAGATACAATTCACAAACCATAAAATTTACCCTTTGAGAGTGTATAGTTCAGGAGATTTTAGTGCATTTGCAAGGTTGTGCAGGGTATTGTGTATTTGCAAGGTTGTGCAGAAAGTATTCTAATTTTAGAATGCTTTTTTCATCCCCCAAAGAAACCCTGTGCCTATTAGTAGTCCTTCTCCATTGGCATCTCCTCATAGCCCTTGGAAACCACTGACCTGCTTTCTGTCTTTGTGGACATTTCATATAAATGGAATTATATAAAGCCTGGTAACTTTTACTTTGAATACTGCTTTCAATGTTCATAGGCAGTTATAGCATGTAGTAGACTTTTACTTCTTTCTATGGCTGAATAATGTTCTATTGGAAATCTATACCATGTTTTATCTATTCATCTTATGATAGACATGAGTTTCCACTATTCAGTTATGAATAATGGTGTCATTAACACTTATTTTCAGGCAAAACTTGACTAAGTTTTGGTATAGACAATGTATTTACTTCCTTTGGGCAAATACTTAGCATTGGAGTTGCTGGGTTATATGATAACTTTAATGTTTAAATTTCTGAGTAACAGTTGAACTGTTTACAAAGCAGTTATAACATTTTTGCAGCACTACCAACAATATATGAGTTCCAATTTCTACACTTTCTCATCAACCCTTGTTAGTCTATGCTCTTATTTCATTATATCGATTCCATTTGGTATGAAGTGGGATATCATGACTTTGATTTTTCACTTACTCTTTGATTTTTCTCTTATAGACATCATGCTGAATATTCCTTTGTGTGCTTATTGACCATTTACATATTCCTTTGGAGAAATGTCTATTATAATTTCATGTGTACATGTATGACTAGTGTTCATGTTCATGTGTACAGTGCATATCCATAGAGAGGCTAGGAGTAAACATCAGATGTCTCCCTCAATCACTCTTCACGTTATTATTATTATTGTTGTTGTTATTGTTTTGGTTTTTTGAGACAGGGTCTCACTATGTAGCCCTGGCTGGCATGGAGCTCCCTGTGTGGACCAGGTTGGCCTCAGACTCACAGATTCATTTGCCTGCCTCTGCTTCCCAAGTACTAGGATTAAAGGTGTGTGCCACCACACCTGACTCTCACTTATTCTTTAATGTTTTATTTATTATTTTTATTTTATGTGTATGAGTGTATTGCCTGCATTTGTGTAAGTGCACCTGTGCAATGCAATGTCTGCAGAGGTCAGAGAGGGCATCAGTTCCCCTGGAGCTGGAATTATGGATGTTAGCCACCATGTGGGTGATAGGAGCTGAACTCAACTGAGTCCTCTGCAAGAGTGCTCTTAGCCCCTGAGCCATCTCTCCGGCCACATCAACTTTGTTACGTGGGTGCTAAGGATCGAACTCAGATTCTCCTGCCTGCATAAGCACTTTACCAACTAAGCCATCTTTCCAGCTTCTAATTTTGCCTGCTTTTTAAATTGGGCTGTCTTTTTATTTTTCTTTTTTGATTTATTTTTTATGTGTATGAGTTGTGCAATACACACAGAGGCCAGAAGAGGGTGTTGGATCCCCTGGAACTAGAGTTACAGATAGTTGTTAGCCACTATGTGAGTCCTGGGAACTGAACCTGGGCTCTCTGCAAGAGCAGTCAGTGCTCTTAACCACTGAGCCATCTCTCTAGCTCCTGGGTTGCCTTTTTTATTGATTGAGTTGTATGAGTCCTTTCTATATTCTGAACCCAAGTCTCTTAACAGATACATGTTTTTCTATCACTTTTTAAGGCTATAGTTGTACATTCTTCACAGTGTAAGTGAAGCTCATAATTCTTTTTTAAAATTTATTTTTAAAAATATTTTATTATTTTTATTTTATGCATATGCCTTTATTGCCTGCATGTAGGTAAGTGCACCCATGTCATGCAATTCCTGAATAAGTCAGAAGAGGCTGACTGATCCCCTGGGACCAGAGTTATAGACAGTTGTCAGCTGCCATGTGGGTGCTGGGATTCAAACCCAGGTCTTCAAGAACAACCAGTATTCTTAACCACTGAGCCATCTCTCCAGCCCAATAATTCTTATATTTTGATGAGGTCTTATTTATCTGTTTTTCTTTGGTTATTTGCCCTTTAGAACATATATAAGAAACGGTTATGAAGTGTATGAAGATGTACACCTGTTTTCTTCTAAGAGTTTATACCTCTGGCTTACATGTAGGTCTCTGATGCATTTTATGTTAGTATGTGTAGGATGAAGGGGAAGACAGTTCATTCTTCTGCATGTGACTATCCAGTTGTCCCAACATCATTTGTTGAAAATATAATCCCTACTGATCTTGATACTCTTGGTACTCCTCTAGTGATCTTGGTACTTTTGTCAAAAAATCAGTTGATTATGTGGGCTAGAGAGATTGCTCAATGGTTAAGAATACTGACTGCTCTTGTAGAAGACTTGGGTTTGGCTCCCAGCACCCACATGGTAATTCCAGTTCCAGGAAAATCTGATGCCCTCTTCTGATCTCTGTGGGCATTGCACACATGTGTGTACCCTCATGCAGGTAAAACACTACTACACATAAATCAGTTGATTGTAAACATAAGGCTTTATTCCATTGATCACTCTGCTTATTCTATGTAGGTATCATATGGTCTTAAGTACTGTAGCTTTATAGTGAGTTTTGAAATTTGAGCATGGGAGTGAGCCTTAAGTTTTTTTTTTTTTCTTTTGTCTTTTGTTGAGACAGGGTCTCCCTATCTCCCTATAGCCTAGCTGGCCTGGAATTCACTTTGTAGACCAGGCTGGCCTTGAATTCACAGATATCTGCCTGCCTCTGCCTCCAGAGTGCTGGGAGAATACTTAAGTTTTTAAGATTATTTTGACTATTTGGGGTCCCTTGAATTTCCAGGTAAGTTTTAGGCTCAACATGCCAATTTGTGCCAAAAAAAGATACTCCAGTTGGAATATCTGCAGGGATTACACTGAGTCTGCCCCTCCACTTGCTGAGCTGTCATCTGTGCAAATGACGGCATCCAGTCCATGGTTGCAATGTCTTGCATGAATGAAATGTCTTCAGTTATTTAGATCTTTCATGTCTTTTGGTGGTGATTTATAGTTTTCAGAGTAGAGATCTTGCCCTTGTTCTGTTAAATTTATTCCTAAGTATTTTATTCCTTTTGATGTTATTGTGAATGGAATATTTGGGAGTTTTTCTTTGCTAGTGTACAGAAGAACGAACAATTTGATTTTTCTGTATTTATGTGGTTTCCTGAAACCTTACTAAACTTAGTAGTTCTAACATGTTTTGTGCATGTTCTTTGAATTTTCTATGTGCATGGTCATGTTGTCTTTAAGTAGATAGTTTTGCTTACCTTCTAATCTTGAAACCTTTTACTTTCTTGCCCTGACTATATCTGTAGTATAAGGTAGAACAGAAATAGTGAGAGCAGACTCTTTGTCTTTTCCTGATTTTTAAGGGGAAAGTTTTCCACCATTGGCCAGTGTGAATGTTGTCAGCTGTGGGCTTTTTTGGAGATATCCCTTATAAGGATGAAGAATTTCCTTTTTATTGCTAATATGTTGAATTTTTTTCTTATGAAGAGATACGGATTTTGTCACTTTTTCTTCCTGTGCTGTAGAAATGATCATGTGGTTGTTTTTGTCCTTTATGCTATTCATATGGTGCATTGCCTTGATTTATTTTCATTTGTTGAAAGCATTCATGTACTATTTATGTTTTTTTAATTCTTTATTGCATTTGCATGCAATGAAAGTTTAAAGAAAATATTTTTCATTATATTTGCATACAAGAGTAATATTAAGAGATTCTAATGCATCTTTTCATTTTTATTGAATTTTTGGGAATTTCATATTTCATTTGATTTTTTTAAGGTATTTTTTTTGAGACAGGGTCTCCCTGTAGCCCCAGCTGACCTAGAACTCACTATGTAGACAAGCTTGGCCTCAAATTCACAGAAATCCACCTGCCTCTGCCTCCCAAGTGCTGGAACTTAAGGTGTGCACCACCACGCCCGGCTCATTTGATCATATTTAGACCCTCCTCCCCTGTCTGCACCCTTCCCTTAATATTTCCTGCCTGATTTCATGTAGTCTGCATATTGAGTACAGTGTGTGTCCCCAAATGCCCTTTGATGTGGGTTTATTCACTGGAGTC
Source organism: Nannospalax galili (assembly GCF_000622305.1). Taxonomy (NCBI): domain Eukaryota; kingdom Metazoa; phylum Chordata; class Mammalia; order Rodentia; family Spalacidae; genus Nannospalax; species Nannospalax galili. The sequence goes on from NW_008340854.1 coordinate 4,267,393, forward strand.
TGGTTAACTTATCATCACATGCTTAAAACCAACTTTCCCTCCTCCAGCACCTATTGGTTGCAATAGTTACTTAGCTAGTGCTGGGGTTTCTTACCCACTTCTCCACCTCTATGCTGGAATTTTGTCTGACTGAAGCTCAGTTGGGTCTTGTGTATGCTGCCACCATTGATGTGAGTTCATTTGAGTAACTGCTCAGCTGGCTGGAAAACTTTTTCCTTGTGGTCATATACCACCTCTGACTCTTACAGTCTTTCCACCCCCTCTCCTGTAATGGTCCCTGAGCCTTAGTTGGTAGAGGTTTGATATAGGTGTCCTATTCAGGGGTAACCACTGTGCAGCCTCTTATTCTTTGCACCTTATTCCTGTTGATGTTATTTTAAAAAAATTACAGGCTGGGCATGTAACTTGTTGGTAAAGCTCTTATCTACCAAGCACAGAACTGAATTCAATCCTAAGCACCTCAAGGAAAGCAAACACCTGTACACTGAAATATAAAGAAGTTATTCTCATTGTAGAACAAAAATTACTCAATATGAGATAAAGTCTGTTGCTTAAGGCAGAAAAGTGTTCCTATATTTCTCCACAATTGTATGAATGGCTTAGGAATTAAGAATGTCTATTTTATTACTGTTTTAAAAAATATTTTTATTTTATGTGTATGAGTGTATTGCCTGCATGTATGTAAGTGCACCTGTGTTGTGCAATGTCTGCAGAGGTGAGAAGAGGGCGTCAGATTCCCCTGGAACTGGAGTTACGGTTGTTTGTTAGCCACCATGTGGGTGCTAGGAATCGAACCTGGGTCCTCTGCAAGAGCAGCCAGTGCTCTTAACTGCTGAGCTATTTCTCCAGACCATTTAAAAAATATTTTATCCATATTTTCTTTCCCTATATCACCTTTAAAGAGAATAATGAGGGAAATGAAGTCCCAGTAGAATGGAAAAGTTTGTGATCAACAATCTACACTATCTACTTCTAAGTCATTGATAGTAAATGCTGAAGTGAAACAGTAATAATAAATGTTAATATGGGCAATGAAAATGTCATTCACAAAGCTAATATTAAAAAACTCCAGAAAACAGTAGGATTGGGAGTCTGTTAGAGAATCATCTCTAGCTCTTCAATGATGTTTCCCTCAATATATGGCCAGGGATTTAGGGGCATCTGAAATCTTTGCCAGTGGCTGTGATGATCCTTCATAAAAAGTTGTAGCTTTTGTAGAACAGTTTTTTAATATTTACTTATTTCTAAATTATTGAATGATAATTTCAATATTAAGGTGAAAACTGTCTTAAGCACAAAATATTTATGCTAGAAAAATGATTTTTCCAGTGAGTCTTTAGTAGTATGCAGGGTTGGTTTTTGGTTTTTTTTTTTTGTTGTTTTGTTTTGTTTTTTTTGTTGTTGTTGTTTTTTTTGAGACAGGATCTTACTATGTAGTCTTACTATGTCCTGGAACTTGGAACTCACTATGTAGTCTAGGTTGGCCATGAACATATTGCAGTCCTCCTACTTCAGCCTCTGGAGTGCTGTGATTATAGGTGTGAGCTTGTAGCACGCTATTTTTTAAAAAAAATTGGCATACATTTAAGGAAGGGGCTATATTATGCTAAACACTGCTAAAATAAATTTGGTCCTTCTTTTATAAAACAAAAGAATATTCAACAGCAGAATCGCTGGAGTTCTGAGTTTTACCATCAGTGCTTTCTTTGGTGGCTACTTGACTCCTACAGGAGATCCATTCCTAAAGTAAATTTGATCAGTTCTTATCAAAGGCCATTCAGAAATATATTATTAGGGTAATAAAGCATTAACATTTAAAACTACCCTGAGCCAACCAGAAACAACCATGCTTCGTAAATCAAGTAGCTTTTTAGAATTTTAAAACTTGCTCCCTGACCTCTAGTCTTCCTACCTACTGTGCCTCTCCCTGGGGGTTATCTTCAAAAGGACAGTTAATATCATGGAAAATACCAAATCCAGTTTTTTCAATGTAGATAACTCCACAAAGTTCCTATTTATATGTTTTCTCTTTTCACACTAAATAAAACTCCTGTATACTTGTCAGGCTCATAATACTTTACCTAGTTAAATATGCCAAAGGACTTCTGGTTTGAGGAACTTAGCCTAGACGTGGATAAATCCAGAGTTGTGCTAAGCCATCAATTTAATGCAAATCTAAACTATAATTTTAGCACAGGTATGGTATTTCCTTATTTTATCATATTACCAACTGCTTCGCATTGTAATACCTTGAAAATTTAAGAGGTACTTGCTAACATAATAAAATTAAAGCTTGTGATTAAATTATGAGCTGATAGAATTTTAAAAAAGTCTTGATTGTGCTGTTGTATTGTTCAAGGTTCTGTTGCAAACAGAAATATTTCATTTGTTCCTCACAGCATGCATGAGAGGCTTATGATTATTAGTGTCCTTTTTAAAAGAAGTTAGGTAAATGGAGACATAGAAAAATTAAGTAGGCTTAAAATTAAGTTTGGCTTCCATCTCTGGCCTCTTGTCTGTCATCAGGTTCTTTCCACAAACTGTAATTAAGTGCCGGATTTATCTTAGAATTTAGAACTTGCATCTGGATAGCATGTGGTAGTGACTACATTGTGTATTGAGTGATTTCATGCATTATCTTTGATACTGATGTGTTGTTTGAATGTTTTCTTTTTTTTCTTTTTCTTTTTCTTTTTAGAATAAATATGGCAGAGCTTTCAGAGCCAGAAGGACTGGTAGATTGGAAAGAACGATGCATAGCTCTGGAGTCTCAGCTCATGAAATTCAGAGTTCAAGCAAGCAAGATACGAGAGCTCTTAGCAGAGAAAGTAAGCTTTTCTCCCCAATGTTTGTTATTAACCATGTTTCTTGAGCCTTTTCAAATCTCATTACTCTTAGGGGTTAAGCATTTTAAAAATAATGACTATAGGCTGGATGTGGTGGCACACACCTTTAATCCCAGCACTCAGGAGGCAGAAGCAGGCAAATCTCTGTGAGATCAAGGCAAGGTTGGTCTACATAGCAAGTTCCAGACCAGCTGGGGCTACAGAGAGACCTGGTCTCAAAAAAAAAAAAAAAAAGAGTATATAAGTTAACTTTTTTGGAACTACATTTGACTTGACATATTCTTCCACCAAATACAGGACAAAAATGTCTATTTGTAAATACTAATGGAATGTGTGAAAATTATGTGTTTGATGAGTGTGGAGGTTTTTTTTTTTTTTTTTTTTTTTTTTTTTTTTTGGTCTTTTTGAGACCAGGTCTCCCTGCAGCCCTAGATGGCCTGGCACTCACTATATGGACCAGGCTGTCCTCGATATCACAGAGATCCAGCTTCTCAACTTCCCAAGTGTTAGGATTAAAGGTGTGCTCCACCACACCGAGCTGTTAGCATTTTGATCTTCTTAGTGTTTTAAGAATATTGTGGTGGTTTGAATGAAAATGTCCTGCATAGGCTCCAAGTGTTTGGACATTTTGTCCCCAGATGATGGTACTGCTTTGGGAGGTTTTAGAAGGTGTGGCTGTCCTGGAGGAAGCACGTCACTAGCGGTGGGCTTAGGGAGTTCTTAAGCCTTGCCAGATCTCCAGTCGCCCTCTTGCTTCCTGTGCCTGTGTGATGATGTGAGAGCTTAGCTTCTGCTGCTCCTGCTCTAGCCACCTCCAGCCACCATGCCTCCCTGCCGTGACGGACTTTAATTCCCCTGGAACTGTAAGCTCAAATAAACTCTTCTTTCTATAAGTTGCTTGGGTCAGTGTTTCTATCATAGCAACAGAAAAGTGACTAATACAAATATTATTTTAAGTCAGGTGTGGTGGTACAAGCCTACAATCCCAGCATCAAGGTTAAGAGGTCACAAGCTTAAGACCAACCTGAGCTACAAAGTAAGACCCTGTCTCAAAAACAAAAGCAAAAACAAATCATTTAAAAGTAATTAAAGAAACCTATCTCCTGATAGTAAAATATGTTTATATTTGAAAGTATGCACCTGTTCAGGAATTTCTATTAACTAATTGTATATTATGAAACCATCATTTGGGCTAGAATTAGGTTCAGTATAATTATATGCTTCCATTACTAGTTCTAGAAAAGTGATTTAGAATTTTATGTCATGGGATTTTTTTTATAAATACATATATCCAATAGATCTATTTATTCATCCAGCAGATACTGAGGGATAATGATGTTCCACTCATTTTTCTTAATACCAAAGTTACCTCAGTTACCATGTCTGTTACCTCAGACAACCCATGTTTCTGATTCCTGGGAACTTGGTTTCTGGACCTTGCTGTCTGGTATGATAGCTATTAGCCACATGTAACTATTGAACATGTTAAACAAGCCTAGTTCAAATGCATAATACACAGTTTCAAAGATTTTGTATGAAAAAAAGATAAAACATCTCAGCAATAATTTTTGTATTGACTGTCTTCTTGACAGTATCTTGAGTTAAATGAGCAATATTCTACTAACTTCCCTTTTTGTTTTTTTACTGTGTGTTCTAGAGAACTTAAAATTAACATGTGATTCACCTATTTCTAGATAATGCTGTCTAGATGGATGAATGATAGTTGTGGTCATTCAGAGTTTACAGGTGTTTTCTTAAACTCCAGTTCTCATAATTCTTTTTGGATGGAGACTGGTACATGTGTGACTTCTCTGAAGAAAGTCTTAAATCTTTCTTCCTTCTTAGCAAAGAATCCCTTAGGAGTGTCCTAATATAATCCAGTAATGTACCATTTTGTTGAAGCCTTCATATATATCATTCTTAACTTTTGGGTAGAAAGACAAAGGTTATCCTAGTCGGCTTGGGTCAAAGATGAACTAGTAATAAGCTTTGTGGAATGAATCCTCAATATTAATGTGATCTACTTGCTAAAAGAATAAAATTAAAGCTTGAAAAATTGTAGTTTGAATAGCTTTAGCTAAGGGAAGTTTATTTTACTCAAAGGTAATTCTCACCTTTCAATATAAAAGTCCTTTCTCACATCAAGAGGTAATTTATCTAGCATTTTCTACAACACCAACCATGCACACAGTGATTTTGTCTAGTTCTACCAGTCATTCCTTGTCCTAAACCTCCTGGAGGTGACACTTCCTAGTTATTACCTTTGCTTCTCAGTTGCTGACACTGTTGACCACAGCTTTCTTTTCAGAGTTTTCTTGATTTCTCTACTCTCTTAGTTTCTGTATGGAATAAACAGAGGTTCTGTTTATTTGGCTTCTAATTACTTAACCTATTTTTCAAATTTTATGGCAACATTTGTTCTGATTGTGTGTGTGTGTGTGTGTGTGTGTGTGTGTGTGTGTGTGTGTGTGTGTGTGTGTGTGCAGGTACACGTTTCTACTTGGAGGCCAGAGGACAACCTTGGGTGTTGTTCCTCACAAGCTGTCCACCTTTTAATTTTTTGAGACAGGGCCTCCCTATAGCCCCAGCTAGCCTGGCACTCACTATGTAGACCAGGCTGACCTTGATCTCACAGAAATCCACCTGCTTAGGTCTCTCAAGGGAATTAAAGGTATATACCACCATACCCAGTCCACCATGTTTTTTGAGAGAAACTCTCTTACTGGGACCTTGGGCTGGATGATTAGGCTAGACTGACTGGGCAGTGAGCCCCAGGGATCCTCCTTTCTCCACCTCTCCAGCACTGGGATTAGAAGGCAGTTTTGAGGATTAAACTCAGGTCCTCATGCTTATATGGCAAGCCCTTTAGTAAGTGAGTGGTCTCCCCAGCCCCTATTCTGTTCTTTAGAAAACCATTACAACAGATTTCCTTGTGAGAACATATTTTTAATTTATTATTTTTTAACCATTTTAAATATTTTATTTATTATTTTTATTTTATGTGTATGAGTGTTATGCCTGCATGTATGTAAGTGCACCTCAAACCCAGGTCTTCTGCAAGAACAGTCAGTGTTCTTAACTGCTGAGCCATCTCTCCAGCCCCTATTTTATTTTTTATGTGTATGTGTATTGCCTGCATGTGTATGAGCACCTGTGTCATGTAATGCCTGTGGAGGTCAGAAGAGGGCATTGGATTCCTCTGGAACTGGAGTTATGGATGGTTGTTAGCTGCCTTGTGGGTGCAGGGTATTCAACCTGGGTCCTCTGCAAGAGCAGCTGAGCATCTCTTCAGCCCCGAGAACACATTTTTCAAATTTATGTGTTTCTCTATCTGTAAAATTGTAAGTAGTTGTTTATTATCAATCTGTATGCTATTAGATTCATTGTTTTCTTTGTCAGTGATTGAGTTTTAAGAGGGGCATTATTTTAGAATTGCTGTGGTTTCTTCCCCTTTTCCTTTTTTCTAGATATTTATTTTATAACTGTGATTTAAGTCTTTTGACAAATCTAAGAAATAGAATCATTCAAATGTATTTTACATGTTGGAAAATGGCAATGTGAGCCAATTACTCATGGTTTCATAGTAAATATATTCAACACCAAAATAAAAGTAAAGATTTCCACAATATTTTTTGGTATGTTCTATTATGAAATATTTTTCTCTGGTTTAAAAATTCTTTTTTTGGGTCCACTTATGTTTTAATAAACATGCCTAATGTTTATTTATCATGTGTTAAGCACTTTATAGGTATAATGTACTAAATTCATCTAACAATTTGTGAAGTTATAAATTTTGTTCCTGTTTTATGAATTAGGAAACTGATGCTTAATATGGCCGGTACATCTTCTACATGATGCATATTATTACATATTATATATTAATATTATATATGAATCCTTCCAACAATCTTATGAGATAGGCTCTAATATCATCCACTTTCACCTAGGAGGAAAATTAGGCACAAAAGTTATTTAACTTGCCTATGTTCATACCAGAAAGTAAGTGATGGTGCCAACATTTGAACCCATATATTTTTGTCTTTGAAGCCTAAATGATTACCTACCACCTTATATGACTTCTCTGATCTAATTTTATCACCATTCTGCTTTCTCTGGCGTATCTGCCCAATCTATTTATTCTGTCTTCTATTCACCCATGCAGCATATAGATCCACCTCTGTGTGAGGGCAGGAATTTGTGTGTGTTGGTTGCATATGTTTGTAGCAATAACAATTTATGTAACATTACACATTTTTTCAAAGCAAACCCTCTTGCATTGTTGTGCCAGCTGGAGTAAAATATTGCATTCCTGAGACTAGTTAGGTCCCATCTGTACCTTTGGCCTTATGTTAGGACCAGTCTGCTCAGAGCCTTTGCCTCCTACTTCTCCATACTTTCTCCCCACATGGATGCAGCCCCGAGGCTGAAGATGCTGGAGAGAATGAATACTAATTGGATTCTTTAAATCTTTGCCAGGAATTGTGGCCAACTTTCTCCTGGAACAGTTCTAATTCTTAGCTCTATTTTATTGGCTGTGGTTTTAGGTGCCAACTCTAGGTGCTAACTGTGATTACCAAGCTTTTACTGTGACCATTAGGTGGTTCAAACCTTGTGGTAACTCTATAAGGGGTAATTATTATTATTACTGGTCTATAGATATTAGCATTAAGACCGAGAATAACAGATTAGTGTGTCCAATACAGCACAGCTAACAAACAGCAGAGCTGCCATTGAATCACATATCTTTCAGATCTGTTGTGATGCATCTAATGGAGTATTTGGCATATAGAAATAACTCATTATTACTCTCTCTCATGTTCCTCTTCTCCTTTCTCTTCCTTTGGTGCTAAGGATTGAACCTAGGGCCTTACATATGCTAGGTAGGAGCTCTGTCACAGAACTAAACCCATCACCTCTCTTGTATCTTTTTTGTTTGTTTTGGTTTGTTTGTTGTTTTTGAGGCAGGGTCTCCCTCTATAGCCTCAGCTGGCCTGGTACTTGATATGTAGACCAGGCTGGCCTCGATCTTACAGACATCTGTAAGATCTTCTCCAGTGCTGGAGTGCTGGGAATAAACCACCTCATGCCTTCTCTCTTGTAGCTTGATGAATGGATTACACTTGTTAATTGTTGAAAGACTTGAATATAATTACAGATTGATAGCAAATATACTTCTGACATTTTTAAAAAGAAATGGCATGAGATGATTTCACAGTATTTTTATAATTAAAGATGGATTTCAATTACATATGGGATTTAAAAAATAAAACCTTTTTCCACCTACCCTTTTAAAGTCACAATTTCCAAGTAACTTAGAATATTGAAGCTTGTGAACTAAAAAGCCGTATTGAAGTCTTGGGCAAGTGCTGCTGTAAATGGGAGAGGTCTTTAAAGGAATTTAAGGAATGGTGTTGGAAATATCCTTAGTATGCCAAATATAAACTCTTCAGGGAAGCTGAGATGTGAGCAGTTCTACTTTTCAATATCGCTAGTTAGTTTTATGAGGCATGGAGGGAAAAGGAAACATTTCTTAAGTTAAAGCAAAATGTTACTTTCTATGAACTAGCCTTTTAGTGAAAAGGAAAGAGAAAAATATGAAGCATTTGCCCTTTGGACATCTCTATTCCCCATGTAACAGATTCTGGCCTTTCCCTGATACAGCATTAGCTTCTAGGATTTCTTGACACTTGGCCTTTCTTTCAGGAATATGATTCCTTTGAGAAAATTTAGGTCCGACCCTAGGATAAAAGATTTCCTTGGACATTGGAGCAAAGGATTTTACACAATAGGACAGGACAATACCAGTACCACAGGACCTGTGTAATTAGACATCTGTCCCGCTTACTCTTTTAGCTCACCTAATGTTACACAGTTCTGGATTGAAACCACATGTACTAAAAAAGGGACCTCATAGGCTAACTTAAATGTCACTTTCTGAGGTTATTGGCTGAAGATACTATTTATTATAAGAAATATTAAAAATGTTTAAGATGGGGTCTTTCATGGGCTCTATAGGGAAAACCAAGAAAAACACCTGCTAAGGAATTGTGTCCACATCATTGAATGTGGAGATCTTAGAGTACTCTACCTAAATTATTCAATCTGTGGGACATGTTTGTTTGTATACAATGTCTGCAAGCAGGAGAGGATCACTGAGTATTGTGTGTGATGGTGTTATGAGCCTAACTCAATGGCAAGTTCTTATCTGCCACTTGTCACTCAGTTCACTGTGGCTACAGAGGACATTTCTGAGTAATAAATCAAGTGCAAGATTTAGAATTTGATGCTTCATTTTGTTATGGCCTGTGTAAGTGGCCTGCTCATAAAATAATTAACTCTACTTTTCAGTAAAACTTTATGTGGGGCAGTTAATTTCAAGTTTCATTACTGGCCTAGTGTAGATTGGTTGTGGACTTGGACTTAGGTTTACATTGTAGTTTGCACCATGAAAGTAAAAGCTTATGTGAATGTGCCCTGTGAACTTTTTTGGAGTGTTTTGCTAAGTTATTTCCCAGCTCAAATGATTATGAAAGAAATAGTTACTCAGTGTTTGAACGGACTTTACAGTGCTCTTAGATATAATGTATGTATTTACATTAATGCAATGTGAAGTGTTCAGTGTTTATGACCTGTAATATAGATTGTGAACAGTAGTAATTTCCTTTTATAAAAGTTTACTCTTGATTTTAAGTATTTTTAAAGAATCCATTCATTCCCATTGTTCATATTTGTTCAGTAAACACTTCTTGAGTTTCTGTTAGGTAGCACTCATCAACCATTATTGTACAATTATACCTAACAGAGAGAGACTGGAAGAGGGGAGATGGGGGGGAGAAAGAGAGGGAGAAAGAGAGAGAGAGAGGGAGGGAGAGAGAGGGAGAGAGAGAAAGAGGGAGAGAGAGGGAGAGAGAGGGAGAGAGAGAGGGAGAGAGAGAAAGAGAGAGAAGAGAGAGCAATTGAGAAATTATTTCCTGTCCAATGCTAAAACTCAGATTATAAATTTAGCCTCTTTTGGTTATATCTCTATTCTTTCTGTGATAGATTCCCTGAAAATATATAACTTAAAATTCTTCCTATTGGAGCAAGGAATATGGCTCAGTCAGTAAAGTGCTTGCTATGTAAGCATGAGGACCTGAGTTCAGATCCTCAGAGTCCATGTAAAAGCTGGGAGTGGGTGGTTTGGAGACTGGTGCATCCCTGTAGATCATTGGCCAACCAGCCTAGCCAGTTGATGAGCTCCAGGTTCAGGAAGAGAACCTGTCTTAAAAAATAAGATGCAGAGCAATGGAAAACGACATCAGTAGACATCTGGCCTCCACACACACACACATGCATACACCCACATGAACACATACATACATTCACCACACGCATAATTCTTTCAAGTATGACTATTAACATGATTGAAGGTTATCAATAAAGGGTTGCTACGCTGTAAGAATAACAAAGGACAGAAATAAAGACCAGTGTTTTCCAGCTAACAATGTCATGATTTTATGTATTTGGGCTGGTTTTCTTATGGTTTTATACTATTGCACATTGTGTGGGTAGTTTATGTACAGCTGTGGTTCAACAAAAAGTACACCAAGAAATTAGAATATGAAGACAAAAGGCATGCAGTTTCCTGTCTTCACAGTGGGAATAACAATTTCTGCTTCATGCAATGACTGTGAAGTCATATATTTGAAAGTTCTTAGTTCTAAACATTAAGTTCTTTTCCCTTAATTATCTTTTTTCCCTCTGAGACTATTTTCTTCTTTTTACAGTTGTTCCGTAAAAGCTTACGGTGCAAGCTTGTCTCACATGCTGGCTGATCTTTGGTGGTCAATTCACATTTGAGAATGTGACATCTGTGAAGTTGGTGGGCAATTGCATATATGTAGCCATTGTTGGTCTGTTGTCACCTTTTGCTTTATGGTGAATGGGTTGGAGACTGCTGTGAGCTTGTAAATGCTCCAGCTGTTGGATGAATACACTCCAAACATTTTGTTCAATTTTGTAAGGAAAGAAACTTTCAGTTTTTTTTTTAAAGGAAATAAATGCTTAGTTGCTGGACATTTGGCATATGGGAGTGAGAAGATTTCAGGAAATTAGTTGACTCCAATAACAACATGTTTTCCATTAATACCTAAGATTTTTTAGCCAGATTCATCAATCCCCTTTCTGGGTCTCTGCAGCATTTGGAGGAGCTTTTGGCTTTCAGGAAGAGGAGCTCAGGGCCCTCCAACATTATAGTGTGCGTCTCATCATTTTGTTTCACCAAAAACAGGGATTAAGGGGGATAGTATAAGCTTTCAGAAACAAATAGGTCCCTATTCAGGATCAGGAACCAGAGTCCTTTCAGGCTTCTCAAAAGTAGTATTAGAAGATGATGAAATAGAAGTGCTTTCTGAGGCCAATTATGAAGTTATTAAACAATATTTTGTGGGGCTGGAGAAATGGCTCAGCGGTTAGGAGCACTGGCTGCTTTTGCAGAGGACCCAGGTTTGGTTCCCAGCACCCATATGGTGGCTAATAACTGTCCATAGCTCCAGTTCCAGGGGATCCAATGTCCTCTTCTGACCTCTGTGGGCATTGCATGACGTGGGTGCACTTACACACATGCAGGCAATACACTCACACACATAAAATAAAAGTAATCAATAAAATATTAAAAAATATTTGCATGTGTGTGTGCGTGTGTGTGTGTGTGTGTGTGTGTGTGTGTGTGTGTGTGCATGCATGCACATACTATACTGAATGTGAGGAGGTCAGAAGACAACTTGTGGGAATTAGTTCTTTCCTTCCACTGTGTAGGACCTGGGGATAGAAGTCAGGTCATCAGGCTTAGCAGCAAGAGTTTTTATCTACTGAGTCATCTTGCTAGCCACCAAGACCTAGGAAGATAGGATATGTGAGCAAAGGATCCATTGTGGAAGAAAGTTGAAAGGTCTACCCAAGACGACAGCTGGGCTTGGGCAGAGGGGTGACAGTCTAAATTGGCAAGAGTCAGAGGCTGTAGGAGTGCTTGCATGAGAATTGGGTGGAAAACCAGGTATGAATGAACAGCTTGCAAGATAAACAGTAGCGGAAAACTGGAGTTGGATTATTGGTAAGTTCATGGAAAACTAAGTAAAGGAACAAGACAGTCGTAGGAGATAAGTCATGTAGAAAAGGTTAGCGTCACCATGGTTGATACATGATTGAGAAGCATATCAGTCACATAAACTGTGGCTCTCATACACAGTCATAGTGTATGGTCCTGAGCAGTATTGTAAACAAAGGAAAGATAAAAAGGTGGAAAGAATGGAAGATGTGAAATGTGTGTGGTTTGATGGCAGGGAGACAAAAGGGTTACATCTTCATTTTCCATTAAGGAAGTAAGTAGGAAATCACTTAAAAAGGTCAACAGAAATAGAAGTGTGTTATTTAGAACATGAAGCTAAATATAAAAAGAATTGACTAAGAGAGTCTACTGTATTTATTAATAAATCTTTTGGAATTAGTTGATACTTTCATGTATTTATAGCTTTGATAAATATAAAAGTAAAAAGAAAAATCAAGCTGTGAAGTAAATGGACTTGTTTAGTCTTTTGAAAGGGCATCTGTGTAGGATGGTTCCATTATTTAAATAATCAAACACAATAAATTGTTTTGACTTTTCAGAATGTGTGAACAAAAAAAAAATCTTTTGTGAGACACACACACACACACACACACACACACACGCAATGGTTTGACACATATATTTGAACACTTGGTCCCTGTTGGTGGCACTGTTTGGGTGGTTATGAAGCTTTTGGGAGGTGCAGTCCTGCTGGAGGAAGTATATCACTAGGGGCAGGCTTTGAGAATTTACAGAATTTACAGCCTCGCCTTACTTCCAGTCCACTCTCTTGACTACCTGTAAAGTGTGATCAGCCAGCTTCCTGCTCCAGCCACCTGCTGCCGTGCCTTCCTTACCATTATGGACTCTCCCTCTGGAACTGTAAGCCAAAATAAACACTTCCAGAAGTTGGTTTTAGCCATGGTGTTTTATAACAGCAACAAAAAGTAACTAATAAAATATATCTCCATGTCCCAGTGCTTGGGATGGAACCCAGAGCCTTGTACTTGCTAAGCAAGTCCTCTACCACTAGTATATATACCTTCAGTATATGTTTGGATGTTAGGCACACACAGGATTATGATTGTCATATTTTCTGGATGAATTACTCAGTTTATAATTCACCCTCTTTATTACTAATAAGATTTAGGCATGAAAGTCTGTGTTGTTTGATGCTTCTTTTATCTAATATTAATATTTTCTAATATTAATATAAGTGTAGTCTTTTAAATAGGTAGATTTCTTATTCTTTTCATTTCTTGTCTTTTTTCTTTCTTTCTCTTCCCTTTTCTTTTGTTTAGACAGTGTCTCACTATGTAGCCCTGACTGACCTGGAACTTGCTATGTAGACCAGGCTGGCCTAGAACTCATAGAGATCCACCTGCCTCTATAAATAGATTTCTTTATCCAACCAGGGAGAGACAGTTTCTTCAATATGCCTGGAATCATGATGAATGCATACATTTTTAGTATGTAATGTTTTAAGTGTATCTGAAATAGTGATGGATACTTCCTAGCTTGGGCAGTGTTTATCTTCCTTTACTTCAAAGCTCTTTTGCCCTGTGGAGGTTGGGAAGGTAGATTGGATTTCTAGTTAAGTATAACCACTCATGTTCCACCATTAGTGCCATTAGTGCCATCCTAGGGAGCAAACTTACAACATCAGTCTTTCAGAGACACTTAGCTCCTTAAGTTAAACTCTTTTAACTTCTTAATTTAAATTCTTAACTCTTTAATGCTCAAAAACTAACCCACATAAATAACAGATCATGGAATTGGAATGTGACAAGGAAACCTAAGGGTGTTGGCAATGATTAACAGAAAATCTTGTCTAGAACAGCAATGTGTAAAGGAGGTTGGGTGAGAGAAAGGATCAGAAATCAGTAGCAGTAGAAAGTATCAAAAACACGGTGCTGTGACTGTTACAGTGGTCAGCATCGATTGTTCTTCAGAAAACATTCTTTTTTTTTTTTTTTTTGGTCTTTTTTGAGACAGGATCTCCCAGTAGCCCCAGCTGGCCTGGAACTCACTATGTAGACCAGGCTGTAGGCTGGCCTTGAACTCACAGAGATTTGTCTGCCTCTGCCTCCCAAGTGCTGGCATTAAAGGCGTGCACCACCATGCCCTGCCAGAAAACATTCTTTAGAAACTGCATTTCTAGAACAAAAACTAGCTCTTGAAATTTAGGTAATGCTGTGGCTTTGATGGATACTAGGCGACGCTAAATAGTGTTTAAATTCATTCCAAACCACAGAATGGAAAGATGTCAGGAAACAAGAAAGATTTCAATTGTCCTATCTTGTCCCTGAGAGAACTAGTAATTTTCCCAGTGTTACCACAAAACCACATGCTTTGAAAGGCTATGGTGGTGTGGGGATGGGTTGGAATAGAGTTTGGTAGAATCACATTTTGGATAGGACGAGTAATACAGCTGAAGGAGATCTTTCATTTGGAAAATAATTTGTCCCACAACAACTCTTTGGGTTGCTGTGGTCTCTCTCTCTCTCTCTCTCTCTCTCTCTCTCTCTCTCTCTCTCCTGTTGTAAAAAAATTTTTCCCCCACCACCTCTTTGTGTTTCTGTGTTCTCTCTCTCTCTCTCTCTCTCTCTCTCTCTCTCTCTCTCTCTCTCTCTCTCTCCTCTCTCTCTCTCCTCTCTCTCCTCTCCCTCTGTCTCTCTGTCTCTCTCTCTCCTGCCTTATTTTTTCAGACAGAATCTCTTCATTCAACCTGGAGCTCATCTGCTACTGTCTGGCCAGCAAATTCTGGGGAGTTTCCTGTCTTCCCCTCCCCAAGCACTGTGACAACAGATGTGCATCGGCACACCCAGCTTTTACATGGGTGTTGAGGATCCAAGCTCAAGTCCTTATAGTTTCATGGCAAGCACATCACTCATGGAGCATTTTACTCAGCATTTGTATAAAAAGAAAGAATACAGATTGTCTCTCAAGAAAACTCTTTGAACATTAACCTGTCATTATGTCATTCATAGTTTGTCATATATTTAGTCTGGAATGTATCCTAATGATTTAAATACACATTTTTAAATCTTAAAAAAAAGGGCATGCAACTTTTTGTAGTATATTTATTGGGGACATATATTTATACAGTTTATGGAATGTGACTTTCATGGTTATATTTGAAGTTGAGATACTAGGTTTTTCTATAACACACCCAAGGACTGAGTGTTACGTGAAAATAGCATCCCTATAAATTGCATGTCAAAATAAGAATGGCTTTTATTGGGATGGTTTTGAGAGATAGTCAATGATACCATAGAAATCAGTCATACTTATAGATCTATATCCGGTAGGGTAAGCTTGGGTTTCAATTATCTATTGCTACATAAAATAAAAAAGAAAAGTCTGTTTCAAAAATATAGGGGCTTTGTCAATCTAGCCATTCTACATTGTGTGTGTATACATACATTTATCTGTGTATATTTCAAAGCATCACATTCTACATGGTGAGTATGTACGCATAATTTTTTTATCAATTAAGAAATATTGCAGTGACTTATAAAAAAGGAATCATTCCTGATTATATTGGTGGTTCTTTGCCTCTGTTTGGTATTTAATGGGGTAACTCATGTGATTGCATTCAAACAAACTGAAAGCTGGGGCCACTGTGGATGCTGAAATGGAGCTGAGTCTGGGATGTCCAAGATGATCTCACTCATATACCTGACACCTTAGTTGAGAGCAGTGGAATAGCTAAGACTGTCCAAGGCACACCCCTTTCCCCTTCTTCTAATGGTGTCAGCAGCCAGTGTCCAGGGAACAGGAAATATTCTCCACCTCTTCATGGGAAAGGCCACAGTGGAAAACCAGATGAGATGGGACAGATAGGACCACCTTTGATTGATGTGTGAAAACTTGTTTCTGTCACCGAGAAACAGAATTTCTTTTCATCTTTAAGTTTTCTCATCTAGGATACCATGAAGTTCTCCGAACTTCAAGAACATAAACCTGTCCTTTAAGAAGATAGTCTCTAAATGTATTCCCAGTGTCTACAGCATTGAAAGATACTAAGCAGACTGGCTTGGATGGGGCAGATTACAGTTTATATTACCTATGTGTTTTAAAACTTTAAGGTTAGTCACTAAGTTCTGCCTTCCATGCCTGCAAGTGTTTCTACGCTTAGAGGATTAACACATATACACAATATGAATTATTTTTACACAGTCTAAAGTAATTTAGTATCATTTTCTTTCTCCTGAATAATGAACTTCATATCCAGCTAGTCATTGAGTATTTCATCTTTCTTTATTCTATTATCTTGAATTTTCTTTCACCTTAAAAAAAAATAAAACATGTAGCCATTACAGTTACTCTGTGGGACACAGCGCATCCCTGCCACATTTCAGCATCTTCTGTTACCAACATCATCTTCTGTTACCAACATCATCTCTCATCTTCTGCCACTCTGTGTTACTCTGAAGCTTCTCCACATGCTTCTTAGTCAGTAGTTTATATTTTCACCCTTTTGTGTGTTAAATTTTACTTTTTATGCTATGAGCTTTTTCTTTTGCTCATCTCAGAAGAGTTTATTATGTGGACATAATCTATTGATCTATTGTGTGTTAACAAATAACCCCAAACTTAGTGGCTTAAGAACACTACAAACATTTATTATCTTGCATAGTTTCTATGTGTTAGAAGCCTTGAAAGTAACTTAACTCATCTTTCTGGTGAAGTTGCAATAAACATGTTGGTCTAGGCTCTGGTGATCTGATGGCTTGACTGGTGCTGGAGGATCCATTTTGCAGATAGTTCACTCAGATGGTTATTGGCAAGTTGGTGTTGGCTAAGCATGAAGACACCTCTGCTGGGCTACTTAAGAGTCCTCATAACAGAAAAGGAGTCCAAGAGAGTACAAAGTGGAAGGCACAGTGTCTTTTATGACATAGCCTCAGGGGGCATTCTCCACCATGCTATAGTTTCCTGATGTCACAAAGATCATCCCTAGGTGGTAAAGGAAGGGAACTAGACTACAGGAAGGTGAGGACCTTTGAGGGCCATATTGAGGCTGGCTACTGCACTATCTACTGAGATTTTTTTCATATATATATGTGTGTGTACATATATATTTACATATATATAACTTTTTCATATATATACACACACTTTGAATTATTTTCCTGCTTGTCTTTAACTTCCCCCTTCCTTTTTTCTTCTTTCAAAAATTCTTGTTCTTGGGGCTGGAGACCCACTGGTTGTTCTTGCAGAAGACCTGGGTTTGAATCCCAGCATCCACATGGCAGCTAACAACTGTCTGAAAACTCCAGTCCCAGGGGATCTGACAGCCTCTTCTTACCTCCGCGGGCATTGCACGAAACAGGTGCACTTACCTATATGCAGGCAACACACGCATACACATAAAATAAAAATAATAAATAAAATTTTAAAAAATTCTTGTTCTAATAAAAGATGTTATTCTCAGACTGGAGGGATGGCTCAGATGGCTGCTCTTGCAGAGGACCTGGGTTTGGTTCCTAGCACCCACATGACAACTGACAACTATCCACAGCTCCCGTTTCAGGGGCTCTGACACCCTCTTCTGGCCTCTGTGAGCTTTGCACAACATGAGTGCACTAACTTACATGTAGACAATATGCTCATACACATAAAGTAAAAATAATAAAATTTTTTTAAAGATACTATTCTCATTTAACCTCTGACCATTCTGACATAAAAAAATCTGAAATTTCTCACATAATATTACCATGTTTACCTTGGACTAAATGGTTCTTTTAAAAACTTTTTATTATTTTATGTGTATAAGTGTATTGCATGTAGGTAAGTGCACCAGCATTGTGCAATTTCTGTGGAGGTAAGAAGAGGGTGTCAGATCCCATGGAACTGGAATTAGGGACAATTATTAGCCAACATGTGGGTGCTGGAAATTGAACCCAGATCCTTTGCAAGAACAGCCAGTGCTCTTAACCACTGACCATCTCTCCAGCCCCTAAATTGCTCTTCTGAGCATTGATTTTGGTTAACTGGCTGTCTTCAGGGTTTTTTTTTTTTTGGTGTATTTTGGAAATTTTGGGCTACTTAAAGTGTTTATTTGGTCAGACTGTATCCATATGGTAAAAGTATATAACCAACCACAATCAAAATGAGAAATTTTCTTGCATTATTGTCAGTCTCCTTCCCACATTCTAAGTCCTGGAAGGCACTATGATGGTTCGAATAAGAATGTCCCCCATAGGCTCCAAATATCAGTTTTGGAGTTGCTGTTTGAGGACGGTCATGGAACCTTCAGGCTGTGTGGACTTGCTGGAGGAAATATGCCTCTGTGGGTGGGCTTCGAGAGTTCATAGCCTTGTCTCATTTGGAGTTTGTCTCTCTGCTTCTTGTAGATGTGAGTACTTAGCTTTCTGTGCCATCTGGCTCCTGCCAATGCCTCCCTGCTGTGTTGGATTCTTATCTCTCTGGAACTGTACTGCAAATAGATTTCTAGAAGTTGCTTTAGTCATGGTGTTTTATCACAGCAACAGAAAAGTAACTAATACAGGCACAAGTGTGCTTTCTGTCCCTTATGCCCCTTTGAAAGGATAGTATGACATAAGGTGTATGATACTTTGTAGCTGGATTGTATCACTTATCATAAAGCTTTCAAGCTTATCCTTGCTATCTGTATCTGTAGTTTCCTCCTTTTTATTATAAATTAGCACTCCATAATGGCCACACTCCAATTTGCTTATTCATTTAGTAGTTGAGGGTCATCTGGGCTGATTTCTGTTTTGGCAATTATAAATAGAACTGCTATAAATATTCACATACAGGTCTTTGTGAGGATGTATGCCTTTATTTCTCTTAGGCAAACATCTAGTAGTAGAGTTCTTATCTAGCATTGAACCTAGATCCTGGTTCAGTCCCCAGCACTGCAAAACTTTTTATGTTTAGAGACAGTTCTCTGTTTTGCCCAGGCTGGTCTTGACCTTCTGGATTCAAGTGATCTTCCCGCCTCAGCCTTCTGAGTAGCTGGAGCTACAGGTGTGTTCCACAGTGCTTGGCTTTATTGATTATATATTTTAAAGCATATCTCTGAATTCACTATTTTGTTCCATTAGTATATTATGTCTGTTTTTATGCAAATATCATATATGGTTAATTGCTTGACATCAAATATTATAGATGTCCAATTTTGTTTTTGAAGTTCTTTTGGTTATTTCTGTATAAATTTTAGAATCTGATAATTTGCACAAAAAATTTTTGCTAGATTTTTTTTTTACTGGAACTGGGTAGACTTTATAGATCATTTGGGATGAGCTGACATTTTAATAACATATAATCTTCTTGTTCAAACTCTGCTTTTATTTGAACCTTTAAAAATGTTCCAGCCAGGCATGGTGCTGCACATCTAGGCCCAGCACCCAGGAGGCAGAGGCAGCAAATTTCTGTGAGTTCAAGGCCAGCCTGGTCTACAAAGCAAGTACCAGGCCATCTGGGGCTACAGGGAGACCCTGTCTCAAAAACACCAAAATAAATAAATAAATAAATAAAGATTAGTTTTATCTGATATAAGGTGATGTTAATGTTAACAAAAAAGATTTAGTGTTTTCCCATACTTGGTATTAATATATTTGCTAAAATTAATAATTGTAATCCTGGCACTTGGGAGACAGAGGCAGACAGATCTCTGTGAGTTTGAGGCAAGCCTGGCCTACATAGTGGGTTCTAGGCCAACTGGGCTACAGGGAGACCCTGTCTCAAAAAAGACAAAAAAAAAAATATTCCTTGGGACTGGAGAGATGGCTTAGTGGTTAAGAGCTCTGGCTGTTCTTGCAGAAGATCCAGGTTTGAATCCCATCATACACATGGCAGCTAATAACCTTCGCGGACATTGTACAACACAGGTGCACTTACACACATGTAGATAATACACTCATACACATAAAATAAAAATAAATAAAAAATAAAAGTTAAAAATGTTCCTTATCAGTATTTTATGGTTTTTAGCATACAAATATTGCACAAAGAATTTTAGATTCCTCTCTGAGTGTTTTATAGTTTTGAGGCTATATTATTTAACTCTTCTGATTGCTGTGGCCAAATACCTGAAAGAAGCAACTTGAGAAAGGAAGGATTTATTTTTGTTCACAGTTTGAAGATATAGTTCATCATGGTATGGAAGGCATGGTGGTGGGAAGCTGCTTGCTCTCATGTTGGTGGACCAAGAATGAGGGGGATGGGGGAGGGGACAGGAGGGGGAGGAGGAAAACGGAGGGGAGGAAAGTGGAAGGAAGGAGAAAGAAGGGAAGGAGGGAGAAAGAGAGAGAGACCCGGTTGGAGAGACCCTGTAGGATTAGGCTGTAATCCCTAAGACGCGCCCTTAGTCACCCACTTCTTCCAGTGAGGCGGGACCTGATCGTTCATTGTTCCACAGTCTTCCGGAACAGCACCACCAGCAGGGAACCAAGTATAGAAACACATTTCACATTCAAACCGTAATAGAGGCTATTGTAAATGGTAGTATTCTTGAATTGCACTTTTTTGTTTGTTTGTTTTTTTTTTTGTTTTTTTTGTTTTTTGTTTTTTAATCATTATTTTTTTTTTCCATAGAGAAGAATTCATTCCAAAGCAATTGACATTGAGACGTTTTCACCTGCATTTCTAATCTCTATATACATGACTATCACTGGTCACAGTCGCCCACCTTCTGAGCTCCTCGGCATCTGAGCATGAATACAAACTCGTCAGATAGATTTCAATGGTAACGTTTTTCACATCCATCAATTATTAAGGAGAAAATTTTAATTCTTTGAAGAATTATTTTTTTAAATT
>NW_008340854.1:4294535-4317851 GCF_000622305.1 Nannospalax galili
GAAGGATCAGGAAACAGTATTGGTTCCCCAGGTGTCTGGGGCCCCGAGACTAGGAATGGCGCAGGGCCCAAACTAGGAGTATAGAACGGCGAGGGGTGGGGTGGAAGGGTGAATGAGGCTTAGGGAGTCCCGGCGCGGAGCGCTGCGCTATTGAATTGCACTTTTTAATTGTTCATTGCTTTTATATAGAAATACAAACTTTTTATATATTGACCTTTTATCCACAACTTGAATAAACTCATTTGTTAGTTTTAGAGGCTATTTTGTAAAGTATGTGGGACTTTTTATGTAGTCAACCATGCCATCTGTGAATGACTATTCCTTTAGCTTCTCCTTTCTAGTCTATATGTCTTTTATTTGTTTTCTTGGCAATTATATTTGCTAGGTCCACCAGTTAAATGTTGAGTAGAAGTGGTAAGAGGCCATCCTTACATTTTTTTTTGTCATTAAGTATGCTCCTAATTCTATGGTTTCCACAGATGCATTTTGTTAGGTTTCATAAGTTCCTCATATTCCTAGCTTGGCAAGATATTTTTGTTGTGAATAGATGTTGAGTTTTGTCAGATAGTTTTTCATTAGTTGAAATGATCTTTTTTTCCCTCATCTTTTGATATGGCAAATTGAGATTTTTTTCAAATTTTGAAACAACTTTACATTCCTAAAATTAAAACCCACTTGGTTATTCTACTTTGATTCTACCATGACCAAAAGCAACTTGGGGAGGAAAAGATTTATTTTGTATTACACTTCCAGGTCAGAGTTCATCATTGAGGGAATTCAGGCTAGGAATTCAAGACAGGAGCTGGAAGCAGATGCCATGATATCTTGCTTACTAGCTTTCTTATATAGCCCAGGCCCACCTGCCTAGGAATGGTGCTGCCCACAGTAGATTGGGTCATCCCACATAAATCATTGATCAAGACAGTTCCTCATAGACAAGACCATAGACCAATCTGATCTTGGCAATCCCTCAAATGAGACTCCCTTAGATGACTCTAGGCAGTGTCAAATTGACAATTAAGGCTAACCAGGACAGCCATGATATCCTATCTTTATTGTATATATTTGGATTTGACTTGTTGGTATTTTAAAAAGTTTTATGTGTACGAGTATTTTGCTTGTATGTACAGGCAAAAGAGGCCAGAAGAGGGCATTGGATCCAGAGTTACAGATGGTTGTTAGTCACCATGTGGGTGCTGGGAACCAAACCCTGGTCCTCTACATGAGCAGCCAGCGCTCTTAACCACTGAGACATCTCTCCAGCCCCTGATTTGTTGATATTTTGTTAAGAATTTTTGGCATGGTATTCATGAGGATATTAGTCTGATCTTTCATTGTGGCAATGACTGGCCCTCTGACATGTGTTAAGAAGCTTTCTCCCAGGATATCCTGAGAGAGGCTTTTTGTTGTTGAGTTTGTAAGCTATATCATCCTGGAGTTTTCCTTTTCGAGGTTTTAAAACAACAAATGTGTGCATTTCATAGATATGAGGCTATTAAGCTTCTTGAGTGATATTTGGTATTTTAGGTCTTCAAAATTGCATGTTTCATCCAAGTTGTCCAATTTTTATTGTTCATAACATTGCTGTGAGTCTACATTGAGTTTCTGTGAGTCTACATTGACATCCCTCTTTACATTCCTGATATTGATCCTCTGTGGGTTTTTTAATTGCTTTATCAGTCTAGTTAGAAATTTATCAATTATATTGCTTTTTGTGAGAAACAGCTTTTGACTATTGTTCTTTTTTCTATTTCTCTTGCAGTCTTTACGAACGGTTTCCTTTTTGTTGGGCTTTAGGGTTTGCTAGTTGCTTTAGTTTGCTTAGTCTCTTGAATGTGTGTATTCTTGCTTTTTCTTGCTGTAGTACTCTCACAAAGGTCACTAATGACCTCGTAATTATCCTATCATCTCAGTTGACAACTAGTGAGAAGCTGCTTTAGCATTTTAGTCTTTTTTCCTCTGTGTATTCATTTACAACCTAATCCCAAAGGTATTTTAGAATCTTATTTTTTTATTTTATTGTTTTTATTTTATGTGTATGAGTATATTGCCTGCATGTATGTGAGTGCACCCGTGGAGGTCAGAAGAGAGCTTTGGATTCCCCTGGAACTGGAGTTAAGGATGGTTTGTAGCCACCATGTGGGTGCTGAAAATCGAATCCAGGTCCTCTGAAAGAGCAGTCAGTGCTCTTAACTGCTCAGCCATCTCTCCAGCCCCTTTAGAATCATCTTAGTAACTATTTTCCTGGAACTGGTTAAGGATGGTTTGTAGCCACCATGTGGGTGCTGAAAATCGAATCCAGGTCCTCTGAAAGAGCAGTCAGTGCTCTTAACTCTTCAGCCATCTCTCCAGCCCCTTTAGAATCATCTTAGTAACTATTTTCTCTAAGAGCAGAATTACCTTTGATGACAATTGGCTATTTTTCTAATGCAAGGTTCTAACACCTCTCCTTGTCCTCCCATCATAGTCTTTAAAAAAAAACTTTATTATTTTATTTTATGTGTATGTGTATATTGGCTACATGTAGGTAAGTGCACCCGTGTCATGCAATGCCCGCAGAGGACAGAAGAGGCCATCAGATCCCCTGGAACTGGAGTTATGGACAGTTGTTAGCTACCATGTGGGTGCTAGGATTCAAACCTGGGTCTTCTGCAAGAACAGCCAATGTTCTTAACCACTGAGCCATCTCTCCAGCCCCTTTTTAAAAACTTATTTAAAAACTTATTCTTTTTAAAAACTTATTTTTTGGTTTATTTGTTTTTCTTTTACATGTATGAGTGTTTTGCCTGCATGCATATAAGTGTACCCGTGTTCTGCAATGCCTGCAGAGGCTAGAAGAGCGCATGAGATCCCCTGGAACTGGGATTACAGATGGTTGTTAGCTGCCATGTTAGTGCTGGGAACCAAACCCAGGTCCTCTGTAAGAACAGCCAGTGCTCTTAACTGCTGAGCCATCTCTCCAACTCTCCCATTCTATTATTCTATTCTTTTTGATGCAATCACCTCCCCTTGCCAGTTACTCATCATAAACTACTTGATCCATAATTCTACTATTCAAATATAGACAACTTCTTGGTATATATCATCCCATGAAAACAAATGCACAAAATTTTCCTCTACAAATGAAATTAAAATATTTATTACTGTTTTGCAAACTTTCTTTCGATTAGATCATTTATATATCATTTCATATATCATTTATATTTGTCTCTTTTTTGTGGGCTGGGAATCAAACCTAAAGCCCCATGCATGCTAACTAAGCACCCTACCACAAAGCTCCATCCTCAGCTCCATCATTTGTCATTTACTTACTTATTTATTTATTATTTATTTATTGACTGATTGATTTTGATCTTTTTGAGACAGGGTCTCCCTGTAGCCCCAGCTGGCCTAGAACTCACTAGATAGACCAGGCTGGCCTCGAACTCACAGAGATCCTCCTGCCTCTGCCTCCCAAGTGCTGGGACCACAGGCGTGTGCCACCACACCCTGCTTTCATTTGTCTTTTAATATCTCATCTATGTCTTCCCACATATATTGGAGAGATTTTCAGATGCATAGAACTATGCTCTCATGTGTGTATGTAAATTTAATGCTTATCAACTTAGGACCAGTCCTTTCCTCTGCACATTCATTTACTTTCCCCCTATGTTATATCTGAACAAATCCCACATATGACATTTCATCCATCTATGCATATTTATAATGACTAGATTATATCTAACTATGTGAACATGCTACTATTTACATATTTGCAGAAATCACTGGTTTTTAGGCATTTATAGCTTTCTCCTTGCCTGTCTCTTGTCTCCCATCTGTGTGCGTGTGTTTGTTTGTGTGTGTGTGTGTGTGTGTGTGTGTGTGTGTGTGTGTGTGTGTTGCTGAAGATTAAACCCAGGGTGTCATGTATACTAGATACGTGTTCTATCATTGAGCTATCCCCACAAGCTTGTGACTTGTTTTATCATTCCGATTATAAATTACAAATGCTACCATCGTTTCTTAATTAATGAGTTATCAAAAACTTTCTTCATTACTTTTGTTTTCTTAATTTTAGCCTCAAATTTTATTTATTTATTTACTTATTTATTGGTCTTTTTGAGACAGGGTCTCCCTGTAGGTCCAGCTGGCCTGGAACTCACTATGTAGACCAGACTGACCTTGAACTCACATAGATCCTCCTGCCTCTGCCTCCTGAGTCCTGGGGATTAAAGTCATGTGCCACCACACCTGGCCTAGCCTCAAATTTTATGATACAGCAAATTATATTATCCCCACTTTATACATAAGAATTTTAGAATCCAGTGGCAAACTGTTGGTAAATAGTACAATAAGCACTAAAACCTAGACCTCATAAATATAGTTTGTCTATTTGAAACTAAAAGGAATTATTTTTAAAAGCAGTACATGTGTTTGATAGAAGCATATTGCTTTAAATATTCTTCATAATAGCTGGGTGTGATGGCACACATCTTTAATCCCAGCACTCAGGAGGCAGAGGCAAGCCTGGCTTCCATAGCTATTTCCAGGCCAGCTAGGGCTACAGGACACCCTGTCTTAAAAAGACAACAACAACAAAAAGTTCCATGTAAAAGTTGGACATCTAGCCAGGCGTGGTGGTGCACACCTTTAATCCCAGCACTCGGGAAGCAGAGGCAGGCGGATCTCTGTGAGTTCGAGGCCAGCCTGGTCTACATAGTGAGTTCCAGGCCAGCTGGGGCTACAGGGAGACCCTGCCTCAAAAAGACTAAAAAAAAAGTTGGACATCTATTAAAGTATTTGATACTATACTGTACGTCTTTCTATTCAATTTTTACATAAATACAGTAAAATAAGGGCAATCTCATTTTACAGACAAGGAATGGAGATTCAGTACAGTAAAGAACTTACCCATCATTACACTGCTCATAGCTGGTGGAATCTAGTTTCTAATTTAAATCTTGTTTTCAAATTTAGAGCTTTTTTCATTTTTCCCTTTAGTATTTCATGTACCATGACTTATTAAACTAAAATAGCAAAAGTGACTTTTTGAACCTGTATTTAAAGATACATGTATGTGAATTTTCATGTTCAATAACAAATTTAGCCTATTTGCATATCATGGTATCCTAAAATGATGCATTTGTATATAAGGAGGAAATGGTGTGCATGTGTATAATGCTTTTCTATAATGGACATTTTGTTTCCAAGATTACTGCTAGCTACTAAGTTTTTAGAATTTTATTGACTAATTGGAGTGTGCAAGGCATGGTATCAGGAAGTATGTTACACATGATATTCTTCCTTCCAGCACTTACTATATAGTGCTGGAGGAATGGAAATAAAAAAATTGCATTTGCCAGAAGTAAAAATAATAGTTATTTTTCACATTGTGACAAAATACCTTAAAGAAAAACTTAAAGGATTTATTTTAGCTCATAGTTTCAGAGTTTCAGTCTATCAGGGAGTGAAAATGTTGAGTAGCAGGGTAGTTCACATTGTGATGGCCAGGAAGCAGAAGAGAGGGAATACAGAAAAAGCCCAGGAAACATACTCCTCCACCCCCACCAATGACCTACTTTCTCCAACTAGGTCCCACCTCCTGCCTTTCACCATTTCCCAATAAGGCCATGATATTATAAATCCATCAAGGGCTTAATCCATTCATTAGGTCAGAGCCCTTTGGGTCTAATCAGCTCTAAAAATACCTTTACAGACACACCCAGAGGAGTGCTTTACTAATCGCCTAGGCATTTCTTCATCCAGTCAAATCCACAATTAGAATTAACCAAAGCTATCCTTAAATGCACAATACTTACAGGTGACAGCTTTGTCTTTTCATCAATAATTTGGAATGTATTGAATATCTACTATGTATGAAGACTTGTACTAGGTATATAACAGTAGAGACTGACTTCTGCCCTTCCAGTTATCACTGGAAATCAAATATATATATTTATCTGTGTGTGTGTGTGTGTGTGTGTGTGTGTGTGTGTGATATGTCTGTATGTGTGATGTGTGTGCATGTTTGTGTGAGCTTGGGTACATGTGACATGTGTAGATTAAAGGACAACTTTGGGTGTCAGTCCTTGTCTTCCACTGTATTTTTGCTTGGGTCTCTTGTTCACCTCTGGGTATGCCAGGCTAGCTGCCCTGTAAACTCCCTGGGATTCTTCTGTCTCAGCCTCCCATCTCACGGCAGTATGAGTGCTGGGATTATAGATGAATGCTACCATGGCAAGCTTTACATAGGTTTGGGGAATCTGAATGCAGGTCCTCAGTTTCATGACAAGACCCACTGAGTCATTTACCCAGCTCAGAAACCAAATATTTCAGAAGGAAAAAAAAAATCAGACCATATATTTACATAGTCTCTGAAGAAAATATTAATTTTTTTAACTAGCAAAATTTGATGAGCAAGGATTTGTGAATTTGTTTCTCCTTGCAATTTCATTGTTACCTAAAACATAGGTTAAGGCTTCAGAATTACAAAAATTTCCCCTAAAATGGATGTAGTTAGCGCAGAAAGCAGCATATTCCCAGTGGTGGAAGAATGTGGTCTTGACATGAGTCTGCTAGTAAGCAGGTCTTTTGGTATGGAAACTTCTAGAGATACCCAAAAGGTATATTTGTCCAGTTGCTTCTGTGTAGTGCCTAGTTAAATAAAAATGCAATACAATGCTTTAATCTCATTAAATGTTTGAAATATAAGGTCTAGGGGAGGTACATGGAATATACCCATCTACATATCCAAATATTGAAAACTTCTTGGTGAATCTCATTCCCTGTAATATACGACCTTTTTAAAAGTGCTGTCATTTGGACAGTTAAATTGCTACATGTGGCGACAACAGGTGTTCTACATCTTTATTATTTCTTATAAATATATTGCGAACTACCTATGTAATTTTGAGTTTTTCAAATGGATGCATAAATAAAATGAAAATAGGTAAAATTAACTTTATGGTATATTTTATTAAATGTAATGTATCTAAAATATTTCAATGTGGAACAACATGAAATTAATATTAAAAACTGTTCAAGAGATATTTGCCATTTTTGTGCTGTTTTCTAACAATAGATATTATTGGATAAAGTGTGTATTTGATATTTACATGATAGTTAACTGACTAGTCACATTTCAAGTGGTCTGGACAGCACAGTTATAAACCAGCCCTCACTCATTTTTTGAATCTTCTGGAGGCAAGAAAACCAGCAAGTCATTGAAAGAGTGGGGCAATACCCTCAGCTGGTACACATCGTCCCTTCTGTTTTGTGGGGAGGCAGTCTATTAAAAGTAACAGCTCTATCTGAACAGTGGTCTTCTACTACTTGTTAGGGGTTATTAGACATTGCCTCTTGAATAAGGTGCCTGATTGACTTTGTGTTAAACACATTTCTACCCTTGTGATCCTCAGCATTTTTTGCAAGACCGACAGAAAATTTCAGGCAGATTGCCAGCTGCTTATCAGAAGATAAAATCCATGCCGGGTGTGGTGGTGCACGCCTTTAATCCCAGCACTCGGGAGGCAGAGTCAGGCGGATCTCTGTGGTTCAAGGGCAGCCTGGTCTACATAGTGAGTTCCAGGACAGCTGGGGCTGCATACAGGGAGACCCTGTCTCAAAAAGACCAAAAAAAAAAAAAAAAAAAAAAAAACCCAAAAAACCATAAAATCCAAACTCTTTGATCTTTACAGTTTTTATGCTCACTGAGAAGCAGGTTAAGCCTCTTCAGCGTCTCTACACCTAAGACAATGCCTCCTTCCACAGCCAGATACTATGGTGTGGCCCAGATAGCCTTGTCCTCAAAAGGTTAAGAAACCTGGCCACAGTGTCTGGGCCGTCTTTTGCAGTCTGGTCCAGGAATTTTTAATTTCGGGTTCTCCGAATTCGATACAGAAAACACTGATCCTCTTACCGAGTTCCACGGGCGTCCCTTGGGAAATGCCCCGTCAAACCGTGACTGTGAGGTGGGCGAAGACCACCAGACCCCACTGTCGAAAGTGAATTTGGCCAAATGTAGTTTATCAGAACCCAGGTTATCAGACCCCTTAAGACTGAAGCCTGCGGGGAGCCATGCTCAGGGCTGGCTGTTGTGCAGCCTGGAGGAAGAGGGGTCGGTCCATCTGCGAGCCTGCTGCTTGGTCGTGCGGGAGCCAACAGCTGGTGTCGAAAGTGAAAGTGAGCTCAGCCAGTCACAGACCTGTAAATTTGGCCCAACTTACAGCCCTGAGAGAAAAAGACTTGAAATTGAATTTTACCTCATGGCAGTGTATTCCACACATCCCTTATGTTAATTAGCATCGAATCCTCTATAATATGTGTTTAATCGGTCTTTTATATACTTCCATCAATCTGTAAGAATGCAGAGCTCCTCGGCCTTCACTTAAATACACTCGAAGTCTTTTTATTGTTTTTGGTATGTATTGACCTTTAATTTCTAATCTGTTGATGAGCATTCCTGTGGTATATGGAATGCCACATCGTAAGGACATGAATAATGACCTATATCAATGCTGTGAACTATCAACCACTAAGAGCTACCAAGGTATCTGCTAGTTAATGTATTACATTGCATGAAAAATATCAATACTTTGCCATTTTATCAATCTTTAAGTATGAAGTGCTTTTAATGTGTTAATTGTAATTCATATCCAATGAACCACTTCATTTTTTGTGAAACTCATGATGACACTGTGAGATTTAAAGCCTTTTACCAAAAGGCCTATGTAAATGTATATTTTTTTATCCTCCTTCACCTTACAGATGCAACAGCTAGAGAGACAAGTTATTGATGCTGAACGTCAAGCAGAAAAGGCTTTTCAACAGGTAGTGTATAATTTAAATTTTTTTCTCTCTCTACACATATAAAAATTGTTTAGCCCCAAATAGGAGGATAGTTGTCAACTGTTCTGAATATTTTATCATTTTTACAGTTCATGAACTCAATCTATAGAGTGGAAAACTTTAACTCTGTTTTGTCCAGTACCAAAATTTTCAAGAGGAAAACAAGACTGATTAGAAAGTTTTATCTTTTTAGAAAATAAAATATGACTTTTATGGCACTCCGAACCATAATTAAATTTTACATATAAATATGATCATAACAACATACAGCATCATGTATAATTAAGAGTTGAAAATTTGAACACCCTTTTGTAGAGGAATGAGTAAGTGAACTAAAACAAAGCTTTGAACCAGTAAACTATTAAAAATAATTGTTACCAAGATATTACTAATAGGGAAAATGCTTAGAATTATATTAGGAAAATATATACAAGGCTGTGTGTTTCATGTTTTAATATTTGTGGGTAAAGAAAGTCAGACCTGTGGGTTTTTTTAAAAAGGCTGAGAGGAAACACTCCCAAAATTTAAAAGAAGTTTGCTTGGATTGGAGTATTAAGAATGTTTTTTTCCCAATGCCAGGGATGGTGATGCATGCCTTTAATCCCAGCATTCTGATCTCTGAGTTCAAGGCCAGCCTGGTCTACATAGTGAGTTCCGGGTCAACTGGGGCTACAGGGTAGACTCTGTCTCAAAAAGACCAAAAAAAAAGGGAATTTTTCCCCTATATTTTCAAGTCTTCTCAGGATTTTCCTTTTTTAAAATTTATTTTTATTTTATGTATGAGTATTTTGCCTGCATGCATGTAAATGCACCATTGTATGCAGTGCCTGGAGAAGCCAGAAGAGGGCATTGGATGCCCTGGAGTTACTAGCCTCTATGAACCCAGGTCTACAAAAGCAGCCAGTGCTCTTAACTGCTGAGCCATTTCTCCAGCCCCATTTTTTTTTTTCTTTTTTTCAGACAGGGTCTCACAATGTAGCCCTGACTGGCCTGGAACTTACTGTGTTTACCAGGCTGGTAAATCCCACCTGCCTCTCCCTCCTGAGTGGTGGGATTAAGGCAAGAGCCACCATGCCCAGCCACATTTTTTCTCGTTTTTCTATACTATGTTCATTAGTTTAAAAGCTGGTTTGATAAGTCAGCTATCCCTTTCTGAGCCCTGATAGCAATAAAATGAGTGGTTTGGATGGGCACACCCAGGCTTAAAGTTCCTCCGATGATCTTAAATCCATAGCTAACCTTTATCATATTTAGTCAAATCAAGAATTTCTTAAGGCTTCAATACAAAGTTCTTTCTTCTAAGAAATGCATATTAAATTTATTATACTTTCTTTAAGCTTGTCATGTTTCTTCCTTAGTTTCTTTTTAACATGGTTCCAGGAATGTTTTTCCCTTTTTTTTTTTTTTTAATTGTATTTTTGAGACAGGGTATCCTTGTAGCCCCAGCTAGCCTGGAATTCACTCTGTAGACCAGGCTAGCCTTGAACTCACAGAGATCCACCTGCCTCTGTTTTCCAAGTGCTAGGATTCTAAAGCTATGTGCCACCCCACCCGGCATGTTTTTCCTTTAAACTTGAGTACTACCAAATCATGTTTTTACCAGAAAGATTTAGTTGTACATAGAAATTGTTTGAGTGGCTTAACAAATTCTAAGCAATATCAATCTAATCTAATCCTTGATTTCTTAATTATATTTGAAAACAAATCTTAAAAGTTTATTATATAAAACATCAACCACATATGAGAGTAATGATGTCTTAGTTTGTTTCTTCATTGCTGTGACAAAACACTCTGACCAATACCAATTTGGGGAGGAAAGGGTTTATTAGGTTTATATCTCCTAGGTCACAGTATCATCGGGGAGCCCAAGGTAGGAACTCAGGGCAGGAACCTGGAGGCAGGAGCTGGAGCACAGGCCATAGAGGAACACTGCTTATCTCACAGGATAGAGTCAGAGTAGTCTAACAATGGCTGCACCACACTGGAGAGGCTGAGAATCTGTAGTCGCTCAGTCCACAAGGCTGGATGTCTCAGTAGTCCTGATCTGGCGTTGAAGGTCTGACAAATTCCAAAAGATCAGCTAGTCTCAGTCTACAGCAGCAAGACGAACTCACCAGCGAGAGAGAAGGCAAGCAGCAAGAAGCATGGCGTTCTCCTCTGCCTTGGTCTTTTATACGGGCTGCCATCAGAAGGTAACACCCACATTTAGGGCGTGTCTTCCAGTTTCAGATGATCCAATCAAGAAGATCTCTTTCATTTCAGTTAATCCCAGATCCAGTCAAGTTGACACTGGGATTAGCCATCACAAATGATAACATGTAATGAACTCGCAGCAGTTGGGTTGTGGTTTGTACT
This sequence comes from Nannospalax galili, assembly GCF_000622305.1. Taxonomy (NCBI): domain Eukaryota; kingdom Metazoa; phylum Chordata; class Mammalia; order Rodentia; family Spalacidae; genus Nannospalax; species Nannospalax galili. The sequence continues at coordinate 4,305,717 of NW_008340854.1, forward strand.
GCCAGTCACCTTTTCCCTCTACTTACCCCTACACTGGATTATTTTGAAAGAACTCCCAGATATTATATAACTGAATCCATAATTGAAACTGAATGAAATCTTAGCAACTAATCTAAAAGTATAGCCGGGTGTGGTGGCGCATGCCTGTAGTCCCAGCACTTGGGAGGTAGAGGCAGGTGGATCTCTGTGAGTTCAAGGTCAGCCTGGTCTACATAGTGAGTTCCAGGACAGCTGGGGCTACATGGAGACCCTGCTTCAAAAAGACAAAAAAAAAAAAAGTAAAGACTTAAAAAATCCCAACCACAGTACCATTGTCATGCCAAAAGTATTTATTACCAAAAATTCTTCAATACACCAAAGATCCAGTTTCCAAATTTCTCAAAATAGATCATAATTGCTTCTGTTTTTGATTTTTTAATTGAAGTGAAGATCACATGACATAAAATTAATGATTTTAAAACAATTTACAATATTACATAATCACCATCTTTAACTCCAAAATATTATCTCAAAGTGATTTTAAGCATTTAGCTTCAATTTCCCCTCTTGTTTAGGCCCTGACAAATCACCAGTCTGCTTCCTGTTTCTATGAGGTTCCTTCTTCTGGGTATAAAGGCAAGGCCTTGCTATGCAGTCCAGGCTGGCCTCAAACTTGCATTCCTCCTGCCTTAGGCTCCCCAGTGCTGGGATTGCAGGTGTGTGCAACATACCATCTTGGACATTTCTTATAGAATTATTCATGTGATATGGGATCTTTGTGTCTGGCTTCTTTTATTTAGCAGTATATTTTTTGAGGTTCATCCACATTGTGCATCTACCACAATTTATTTATTCATCTGTTGATAGAATTTGTGTTGTTTCCACCTTTTGGCTAGTGTAACTAATGCCACCTTGAGCATGCGTATACATATATTTGGGTCCCTGTTTTTATTTTTCACTTTCATGCTATTTTTGTCTCATTTTTACTAGTTTGTTCTAACCAGAACAGAATTATGATGACACGGTTCGTGTGATTCTTAAATTCTAGTCTATGTGTTCTTTTTTCCTTCATTTCAATTTTTGTTGAAAAAACTGGTTTAGTTTTTCCCCTGGAGCTTTTGCATTCTGGATTTTGCTTCTTACACCCTTCATGTGATATTCAGCATGTTCTCTGCCATCATTTCCCCTAAAATACAGTTAGATTTAAAAATTGTATTTTCGCATCTTTGTCTTTCCTTTTGAAAATTCTTTTTTCCAAGAATGTCTCACCAGTGTTATCATATACCCTTATCAGGAGGCATGTAATGTCTGTCTCTCTTTTTTTTTGTAATATTAGCATCCATTGATGATCTTGCTTTGATCAATTATTGTGTCAGGGAAGTGATTGCTTTTAAGAAATAGACTTCAATTTTTAGGGAAGTTGTAGATTTACAGTAAAACTGAATAGAAATTACAGAGTTAGCATCTGTCCTTTCTCCTGTCACATACACACTCCAGCCCCACTACCAGCATCCCATTTCACTGTGTTATAGTTATCATAACTGACCAACAGATATTGACACATTGTTGTCATCTGATGTACATAGTTTATGTCAGTGTCCACCCTTAGTGCTTTCATGTCCCATGGGTTTTGACAATTCTGTGATATTTATCCACTGCTTTAAAATCATGTAGAACAGTTCTACCATCTGAATGCTCAATCTACTCATCCTCTTCCAAAATGTATAATTAGAATCATACAGTAAGCAGACTATTCACGTTGGCTTGGCTTTACTTGGTATTATCCATTAAAGTTCCTCCGTGACTTCATGGTTTGATAGCTTATTTTCTTTTATGTTGAAAAAGATTCCGTTGTATGAGTTGCCACCATTTATTTATGGTTATTACTTTTAGAAAACCAAGATGTAAATTAACAAAAAGTACCTTAAACTTGAATATCTAAGTCTATAGATAATCACCATCTTTGTAACTACCACTGGATTAAGACACAGAATACTTTGTCACCCTAGAAGATTCTTTTGTACTCCCTCTCAGTCAACACCTCTGTTCCACCAGATAGCCCTTATTTATCACACAAAATTAGTTTGGCTGTTCTTGATACATAGGCTTGATTGCTGTGACAGTACCTGACAGAGAAACTTAAAAGGAGGAAGTACTTATTTTAGCTCACAGGTTCAAAAGCTTCATTCAGTCCATACTTGGTTGGGTCTGTTGTTTTGGGGCCATAATCAGGCAGAGCATCATGGCAGAGAGGAATAAATTTGGTCATCTCATGCTGGTCTAGAAAGAGAGAGACAGACAGAGAGAGAAAGAGAGAGAGAGAGAGAGAGAGAGAGAGAGAGAGAGAGAGGAGAATAAGAAAGAAGAAAGGAGAGACAGTCTCCAGACAAGATATCTGCCCCCTCAAGGACATGCCCCCAGTAATCCATTTCCTTCAGCTCAGCTCTGCTGAAGTTTCCAGAACCTACCAAAGTAATGGCAGCAGCCAGGATCAGGCCCTCAGTACATGAACTGTTTGGGGGAAGACTTCATGTGTAAACCTTAACACTACTTTTTGGTGGGTTGGCTTCTTTTGCTCAACATCATGACTGTGAAACTCATGCATGTGCTATATGAGTATCAGAAGTTTTTGAACAATTGCTTGGTCGTGTTTGATTGTGACTATACTTCTATTTTTATCTAGTCACCTGTTGATGGACATGTGGTCATATATAGTTTAGGATTTTATTAATAAAGTAGATACGACCATCTACATAGTTATGTTTTGGTGGATATGTGGTCTTATTTTTCTTGGGTATATACTTTAGAATTGCTCAATCACAGGTTGGCAAATGCTTACTTTAGTAAATGTCAGCAAAGAGTTTTCAGAGGTGAATGTACCAGGTTGCATTCCTGCTGGCAATATGTGAGAATTCCAGTTGCCAATAGTACCAACACTTAGCATTGCTATTTTTTTTTTAATTTTAGCTATTCTGGCCCTGTTAATGTTGAGAAGAATGCTAATCTAAATTTTCATCATTACCTTAACAAATATGTTTACACAAACTATGCCAATTCTGTAAGTCGAATCTGTCTTCTCTTGTTCAGAACTTGCCTTTTGACTTTTTTTTTTTTTTTTTTTTTTTTTTTTTTTTTGGTTGTCTTTTTGAGACAGGGTCTCCCTGTAGCTCCAGCTATCCTGGAACTTGCTGTGCAGACCAGGCTGGCCTTGATCTCACAGAAATCTGCCTGCCTCGACTCCTGAGTGCTGAGATTAAAGGTGTGTGCCACCATGCCTGGCACCTTTTGACAACTTATAATGACCCTTGCCTAGAAAAATGAACAGGTTTATTATTACTGTAAGATGTCCCTTTGAGTCTACCAAGATAGGAGAAGAATGTAGGATGTGGCAAGAGGAAGCCACTGTGACACACTTGTGGGCACTCCCATAAAATTGTGGACAATGCAGATATCAAGGCTAGTTCTTGGGGCTGGAGAGATGGTTCAGTAGCTGAGATCTCTGGCTGTTCTTGCAGAGGAGCTGGGTTTGATTCCCAGAACCCACATGGTAGCTAACAATCATCTGTAACTCATTCCAGGGGATTTGACTCCCTCTTCTGACCTCCATGGGCATTGAATGACACGGGGGCACTTACACATACATGCAGGCAATACACTCATACACATAAAATAAAAATAATAAATAAAATGTTTTTTTAGAAAGAGTAGTTCTAACCCAGTTCTTCTCTGGAGTTCTTAGAGTTCAGTTATTCCAATTCACATATGACAATGTTGTAAACGCTTGGAATTAAAACCTAGTGTTTGAGGTGAGTAGTTCTCCCTTTCCCTCTCCTCCCTTCTTGCTTCCTTCCCTTCCTCCCTTTCTTCTTTCTAAGGGAGAGAGTTAGAGGGATATAAGACCAAAGGTTAACAAGGAAAAGTCTGTATAGTCAAAGAGAAATCAAGATGGAATTCATGTTTTTCTTCCTTGGAAATAGACCTAAGTTTTAATTGGATGTAAATTCAAAGTCTACCTACCACTTTTTGACTGAAAAACTTTCTTGATTTGAGTCCCAGTTCTGTCATTTATAAAAAGTTGCTAATATTGACAGAGCTGATGGCCTCGGTACTGCATAGATGTTTATAGCAGAGTGATTAAGTACACAGACTCTGGAGTCAAACTGTCAGATTCAGTCAGCCTTCCTATCTTCCCACTTGGCTTTTGCTTCCTATTTGTAAAATGTAGTACAATATAATCCCTCTCTCATAGGATTTTGTAGAAATTGAATAGGGTACTAGGAGTAAAGTACTTGGGATTTTTCCTAGCACACAGTAATACTGAGTAAGAGTTAGCTATTATGAAGATTGAAGGCACTTTAAGTAAAGTGCCTGGCATGACAGTCAGCCCTTGGTAGATGGTGGTGGTAGAAGTACTGCTAGTAATGGTAAGGAGCTGTATTGTGCCCATGTTTTCATATTTATTAGCTGATGGTACCAAGAAGTGATGTGCCCTCTTAAAATACAACAAGGCAGTAATTACCAGTAATTTGAAAGTTACTAAAATTGGATGGAAGACATGTCATTCTTTGTCCTTCTATATAAAAGCCTTTATCTTTTTTTAGTAATGGAATGAATGAGCCACATAGCCCTGTCAGTTTGTTTCTCTGACTTTTGTGTCTTTTCTGTCTTTTCCTTTCTGTTTTTGGCCTTTTCTGATGTATCTTTCTACCTCCGCCTGTTCTTTGTGTTAGCCTACCTTTCCATTCCCTTCCTTTTTCTCATTTGATGGCTGTTTTATTTTTATTTATCTATTTTTTTAAGACAAAGTCTTATTGTCTTATTCCTGGCTGGCCTACAACTTTCTATGTAGACTAGGCTGATCTCAAACTCACAGAGATCCACCTGCCTCTGCCTTCCAAGTGCTGGGACTAAAGTTGTGCACCATCATGCCCAGCTTATTTATTGGATCTTAAGAGATCCAGTTCGGGTCCTAAAGAGGAGTGCACTCATTCTTCAGGTAAGGCGGCCAAGCTATGGCAATTTGCTGCCCTTGGGGCTCACTCAGTTTAGCAAGAAGAACTGCCTATTGAGCTTGTCCTTTGAAGAGCTCGAGAATAAAGTCGTTTAATTCCAGGCACTACATCTTTAAGCTAAACCATACAGTTTCATTTTTGATGTCTTAAAATAAGAGACAGCTGTAAATCATTCAGTTTCTGTAAGTTGGCAAAATCTGAAAAAATATTTCCCTTTGTCACAAAATTTAAAGTTATGCACCGCCTGTTTTGTTATGCATCAGAATAAATTTTTTTCTATAAATTCCTCATGAGGAGTCCAAAAGTTGTCAGGAAATATAAACAGAACAAATGAACTTTCATGTACCGATCATGTCACCATCTTTGGCCTTTGTGTTAACTTAGAGTAATTGAATCTTTTGCTATGTTTAACAGTTTTCACAGGACTGTGGCCTATCTGATGTGTGTGAGGCTTAAATTCAGCTTTTTTTTTTCTCATTGAACCATATCTAAGACCTAACCAACTATCTTTACATCAGCCAAAAGATGTTTTCACTACTGAAGTAGTAATCAGCTCAACTTGATGCTTTAGCTCAAATACCTCTTTCTCTTTGTTTATTGGTGAGATCACTTTCTTAACCAGTTATTCATTTTCCAGATGATTGGTGATCTTTACACCAAATGCTACAGTACACATTTCTATTGTTTTCAAGTTCTGAAAGCTGTCTGTGCAAACCAAACCAGTACTACTTTTAAGTACTCTTGTGAGGTTAAAAAAGGGGGAGCAGGGGACTGGAGAAATGGCTCAGTTGTTGAGTACTTGCTGCTCTTGCAGAGGAGCTGGGTTCAGTTACCAGCACCCACATGGTGGCTAACAACCAGTCCAAGGGATCTGATGCCCTCATCTGGCCTCTGTGGTCATTGCATGTATATGGTGCACTAACATGCATGCAGGCAAAACACTCATACACATAAAATAAACAAACAAACAAGCAAAAAAACCCCATCACCTTTGCACAGTACTGGTATATAGGAATCAATTTCAAGTACTTGATTGGGTACACAACCCCATGTATTGATGTCCAAGTATTCCAAAGTAATACTCTACTTTATGCTGGTCCAAAGAGGGTCATGACTTCGCTCATAGAATGTATGTTTTTATTTTATCCTTTGGGGCCCAGTCCCTTGTCTGTGTTTGATTAAGGCCCAATTGGAGCTGAATTTAAAGTTCTCTCTAACAGTGCTACTATGTGGGCTAATCTGTGTTTCAATAAATTTCTCTCTTGCTATTGATGCTATTTTTGGTCCTTAAAAATGCTGATCCTTCTGGAACAGGGACCTCTGGCTGACTAGATTTACCAGAAGGGCAGATAGGGGGGAATGGATGGGGGTGCTGACAGCACAGTAGACAGTGGCAGGGATAGCAGAGTATGGAGGCTCTAGTGGGAGAGGAAGGCTGTCTACCTGACAAGTTTGTATTCATGCTCAGATGTCGAGGAGCTCAGAAGGTGGGCGACTGTGACCAGTAATAGTCATGTATATAGAGATTAGAAATGCATGTGAAAACGTCTCAATGTCAATAGGCTTGGAATGAATTTTTCTGTATGAAACTGTGTGTTTTGACAACGAAGTGGAGATCTTTTTTAAAATTAAAACCTCATTTAATTTTATGTCTTATAGAGTTTATAATGAGTAAAAGATTGTACAAGCATAATAATTCATCTGTAAACCTAAAAAGGAGATCTTTTTAAAGGTTAAAAATTCATTCAGTTTTATGTCTTACAGGGCTTATACTGAGTTCAGTATTATACAACTGTATTAATTCAACTGTGAACCTAAAAATTTACAGTCAGTTTTGAAAGAGATGTATCCTTGCTCTGGAGTGTGTTACTGAATATGTCAAAGCTGTAGTGAAATGCTTCTTCTAATCATATGGCTATTAAAAATAAAAAAACCTATTTAATAAAGTAAAAAAAATTACTGTTGCCCTGTCACCCTCATACCCAGCACTTCGTAATGGTTTGCTGCTCTTCACTAAAAGCAGGTTTATTTACTGCTTTTTATTTTTGTGCCTTCAGCAAGAAAAGTCTTCCTAAATTTTGAAATACTATACCATAATTGTGTTTAAAATGTGATTAGAAATAGTTGATTTTCAATTTTATCTTAAATAACTAGAAAATAGTTGGGTTCAAAATAGTCTTTAACAATTCCCTCATCATTCTATTTGCAAACAGTTGTGATTTGTGGCCTTATATAATGCCACATTACAATGATGCATGCCCAAATAAAACAGCCTGACTCTTAGCATCCATTTTAGCCACGAGGGGACCTGAACTGTTCTGAGAACCTATTCTTCGGATTACTCTCAGAACCATGCTCTCGAACAAAGGCCTTCTCTCTTATTAAAACTGTACATCCATCTAGAAATGGGGAAGGAAAACAGTGGACCTTTATCAGAAGGCCCTTTCTGACCTCTACTAACCTAGAATAGCACACACACACAAGCACAAACAGATGTCAGTTAGGCCCTGTTGTTTGCAACACAACTTATTGCTTCCAATAAGTCTCTGCTGTTTGCAGAGCTCGCTTGATATGCAACACATACACACACATTCATACATTGTTCTGTGTCAAGAGCAAGGAAAGGTTATAAGGAATTAAATCTATAGACCTAGGTCACAAGAGAAGCCCAAAGTTTAGTAAACTTGTTCTACATTATAGACAAGCTGGAGTAGTATTAAATGATCTCAAAATATAAGATTAACTTTTTTGTTGCAAGGTTAGTAAAAGTCATTTGTCCAGAGCATGTCCATATTGTAAAAGTCATTCTCACAGTGAATCTTTGTTATGTCATTATAACTTATATGACTTATAACTTATATGTTATGTCTATAATTTATAGAAACTGTCAGCCCAACTAAGAAATATAATCTGTAGTCATAGAGTTCTTGCCTCACAGGCATGAGGCTCTGCTTTGATCCCCAGCAGTAGGGTAGTGCGTGCGTGCATGTGCACACACACACACACACACACACACACACACACACACACATCTTATCTTGGTTACTTGCAGTGTGGGAGGGAAGGATGAGATAAGAAATGGAAATGACAACATGAATAATTATAGTGAGAGTAATATTTTTAATATTTTTACCTCCTGCTTTTCTAATGTGGTTAAGATAATGAAAAATGGCACTGGAGGTTGTGGGTGGTCCCCAGAACCACCCTCAGGTTTGATGGTTGTAGGAAGGATTCACAGGACCCACAAAAAAATTTTCACACTCATTGCTATGGTTATATACAATGAAAAGAAACAGTTTAAAATCCATAAAGGAAAAAGGTGTCTTAGGTGGTGTCCACAAAGACCCAGATACAAATTTCCAGTCCCTCCCTTTCAGTGAAGTTGCACAGGAATCCTCCCACCAGATGCTTCTACAAGATGAATGAAGCACTGCCATGCAAAAGTTCATTCAAGACTTAGTGTCCAGGATTCATGCTGGGAGCAAGTCTTACAGGCCTAGAGTACTGATGTGACTGCTCTTACTAAGTCTTTGGCTTCCCCATTCCTCTACTTCCTTCTGGAAGAGGTCAAACTGTTACACTCTGACCCCAGATCCCAGGGGAACAAAAAAATAGGTATCCAGCAACAATCACATTGCCAGAATTAGCTTTTTGATGTTCCCAAAGATGTTGGCTATTCAAGGCAGTCTTATATATAACAAGATTCTCGTGGGCTCAGAGTTTGCTACCCTACCCTCAAACTAGTCACAGGCCAGTCTTTTCTTTGGAATCTGAACATCCCAAGTCTGCTGGGTTAATTATTTACTGAAGAGTAGCTTAGGGATTTCAGGATCAAGAAAGTTTAAGAGGTAATGATGGAGGAATTTCCTGAGTAGAAGCAGAGACTGGCCCAGAAGTAAAGGACAAAAGCACCCAAAAAGTATGAAGCACTTCACACTGGAGGCTATCAATGGAGATTTTTTGCAAGAGTTTATTTAAACCAATTGAATTCATAGGTGTTTGCTACTGGTCAGTCTGTAAGTAGTTAAAATTCTTGTATGGTTAAGGTGAACTGAATAAAAAAAGAAATGGGCTATTTTCCATGTGCTTGTGGTAGGATATTTTAAAGGCTGCTTGTTTCTCCTGTGAGGCTCTTAGATTTTCTGTGAGCTTCGTATCCATCTTGGTTACCAAGGAAGGATGGGAAATCTTATGGAACTTGGTCTTAGCAGGACCTGTTGGCAAGTACGATGCTCGTAACTACTTTGTAATTCTTTCCCTAAGAGATTTTCCACATTTGCCAATATTTTTTCTTGCCTCAGAAAGTTGTTTATCTAGAAATAAGAGTCACATTAAAAAGTTTCAGACAATAAAGATGCATCAAGGAGGTCTGTGGCATTCATTCATAAATAAAAAGTTTTCATGCTGAGCTTTTTTTTTTTTTTTTTGAGATGGGGGAGTGGTTCCAGGTCCTAGTTGTCCAGAGCTATAGAACTTCCTAAGAAGTGTTTCATGTGGCAACCAAATGTCTATTGGGTGACTTACTCAGACATATAAAAAGGGAACTTTGATGTTTCCAAAGATGCTGGCTATTCAAGGCAGTCTTATATATAACAGGAATGTCTGTAATATTTATTTCTACTCTTAGTTATATAGTAATCAGACTTTTCATCAATGTGACAAATAACCTGAGAGAAACCGTTTATAAAGGAGACAGTATTGATTTCTGGCACATGGTTTCAATCTGTGGTCAGTTGACTCCATTACCATGGTTCTGAGGAGAGGCAGAACATTGTGGCAGAAAGCATGTGGTGGAACAGAGATGCTTACTTTATAGCAGTCAGGATGCAGAGAGAGGGGGAGAGGAAAAGGAGAGAAGAGAACAAGAGCTTCAAAGTTGTGCCCCCGAATGACCCACTTTCTCCAAACAGGTCCCACAACAAACCAATTATGCCATCAAATTATGAATCCATCAGTGGATTAATCCATTGCTGAAATCAGAGCCCTCATGAGTCAATTGCCTCTCAGTGACTGAGTCTACCAGGTGTAGACCAAACCTGCAGCATATGAGCCCTTTGGGAAATACTTCCTATCCAAACTGTAAGGTCCCTTGTATGTCCATCCTCCCTCCCTCCCTCCCTCCCTTCTTCCTTCCTTCCTTCTTTCCTTTCTTTCTTTCTTTCTTTCTTTCTTTCTTTCTTTCTTTCTTTCTTTCTTTCTTTCTTTCTGTGGTATATGTACATGTTCATTTGGGTGTGTGTACAGGTGTATGTGGATAAACATGCACATGTGCATGTAGAGGTCAGAGATCAATGTCAGGTTTCTTCCTCAACTGCTCTCTACCTTTTAAAAAGTTTATTTATTTTTTGGTAATTTTATACGCTAACACAATGCATTTATAACCACTCACCCCTGCTCCCCCTCTCCAACTCTTCCTGGACCCACCCCCCAATATCCCTCTCCCAACTCCATGTCCTCCTACTCTTCCCCACTGAGTACAATTAGTTGTCTTGGACGTGCATGGATATAAGGCACCAGAAAACTGACCGTCCCTCTCCAGTGGCCATAAACTGCCAGTAACTCCTCAACTAGAGGTGGGGTCTTGAGAGCCCCTTTCTTCTCCATGCTAAATTGTTAACTGGCTTTATCTCCTGTGGGTCTTGTGCCAGTAATCAGCGATTGTGATGTGATGTGAGTTCATGAGTACAATGGCCTTTTGGGTCTAGAAGTCAGTATTTTACAACAATCTTTCCTGGCCTCTGGCTTTTACAGTCTATCTCCCCTCTCTTTCATGATGTTCCCTGAGCCTGGTAGGAGAAGGGGTGTGATATAGATGTCCCATTTAGGGCTGAACAATTATTCTCTGCATTTTGACCAATTGTGAGTCTCTATTAACTGCCAGCCACTGCATAAAGATGAGGTCCACCTAATTTTTTTTTTGAAACAGAGTTTCTCATTAAATCTGGAGCTCATAGATTGAGCTAGACTGCCTGAACAGTGAGCTCCAGGGATCCACGTGTCTTCTCCCCAGCACCAGCATTGCAGATGGGTACTGCTGTGCCCAGCTTTTATGTGGGTGCTTGGGATCCAAACTCATGTCTTCATGCTTGCGCAGCAGGCTCTTTACTGACTGAGCCATTCCCTAAGCCCATTCGTTTTATTGAGGTTTATCTTCTGTTACTTTATACTATCATTTTGGACTTGGGCTCTACTCTTCTCTCTCTTTGCTTTCACAGCTACACAAGATGCTGTGCACAACCAGAAAAACTATCATAGGACTGAGTATTTACTGTCCAGCTTTTTCCTGCTGAGCTATTTTCACAGCAGATCTCTTAGGCAGAGCTTTGTCTTTCATTTGTTGTGGGTGTTTATTATTCAACTCATCTAGAAAACCCAGTACCTTTTGTTAAAGAATCTAAACTTAAGATCTCTTAAATTATTATTTGAAGGGCTCAGTACATTTTTCTCCTATTTTTTAAAATCCACCTTGACCTCAGAGATCTGCCTGCTTTTGCCTCCCAAGTGCTAGGATTAAAGGCATGTGGCACCACATGGCTATTTTTTTTTAACTTTTACAGAAACTTTATTGAGAATTTCATACGTGCATATAAGGTCTTTTGATCAAATCCATGCCCACTCCCTCCCTGCCAATACCTCCTATATCTCCCCATCACTTTTTTTCATTTATTTATTTTTATGGGGCTTTTGGGTACTCTAACATTCCCCCCCTCTGAAGAGGAAACCATAAAAGCTTTTAAGGATTAGATACAAGCTCCCAAATACTTTTGACATTTTTGGCCTTTAGAAGAGAGAATGTTTCTAACAGGCCCAAGGACGTTTTGACTTTTAGCCAAGAAACCCGCTACTTTTCTTTGGGGTCTTTTTACCCTAACTGCCTAGACAATTCCTACCTCCTATTCTTATCACGCCATCCTCTGAATGGATTATCCAAATTGCCAATAGGGAATAGGGACACAGACAGCTCTGGCTTCTTCCATGCAGAACACGGATGCAGGGTGAGGCAATTGGAGTACCCCTTCAGTGGGTCTATCTAAAAGACTCCCAAATTGCAAATTGCATAACTTTTATCTCTAAGGGAAAAAGAAAGTCCTTAAATAGTGACTAGGAGATGTGAAGGAGAAGTAAAGGCAAGAGTAATTAGCAT
>NW_008340854.1:4318353-4321110 GCF_000622305.1 Nannospalax galili
CTTTCCTTTTGGATGCCTAAGACCATACAGTTGGCCCAAATAAATCAATTTATTTTTACACTTAAGGTCATTTAAGAACCTATTCCTCAGGGGTCACATGGACTTGGAAGGAGCTCCTGGCTCCTTTCTTTTACCAGTTCCATCTATGTGAAGATAAGTCAAAGGCCCTGTTTGACCATGTCTGGCTTCACTTGGAAGCATGAATGAGATGTTTCCTCTAAGTTGACCCTCCTCTTTGTAGACTGGACACTGGTTCAAGTCCATCTCATGGGGTCTCCATGTCCTCCCTGAACAAGAGGACAGGTGACTCACCACATTTACAGCACATTTTGAGAGATGTTCCATATTTCCCTGGAACTTGGTCAACCTTGGAGGGCAAGGGGCAAAAACGGTCCTTTAAGTTCCTCTGACCATATTAGTATAGGCTTTAAAGTATGGCTGTTAAATGTCCAATAAGGTTAGTTCCACCAGTCTGATACTTTTAATTATCCTGTGCTATGTAGATAAGGCTTGGGTAAAGAACCAAATATTCTCAGATAAACATTGACTAGATTTATATTTTGTTCCTTAAACTAGTTGACTAAACCATGACCATAGAAATTTGAAGATTATGTGTATATTATTTTTGTCTCATCCTTTATATCTCATAACAAAACCTACAGAGACCTTCATCATTTGCATAGGCATTCTCATTTTTTCTATTTTGGAAAATATCTCCATTCCCATCCTATTTCAGAAAATGTCTCCATTCCCATATCCTTTTAACATCTTTTACATTCTCATTTTCTTTTTTTTTTTTAAAAAAATAATTATGAGACACAATAGCATTAACAAATAAATTTTCCAATGGTCGTGAAACTTCTTTTCCTGGGGATGCTAAGCAATGCTTATTCCCTTTTAAGGTTCTAGTGTCAAGCCAATGTTTCATTAAAGTTTTACTAGGGAACCAATGAATTTATTGAGCTTACTTACCGAGATAACTGAGGGGTTGCTGAGGTGTATGTATGACCTGAGGGTTTGCACCCGGTTTGCACACTGGAAAGCCTTTACCCAGTGTCATGCTTTCTCTTCCTAGCCTTCCACAGATTGTATACTTTAGCCCTCCCCAAATCCAGGAGGCCGTGTGTGATTAGGGTCAAATTACATACAGTTGGTGGGATACTCCAGTGAGGGTTCAGTGACACTGCTTGGCCCTCCTTTAATGAATGAGCACAATTGTCAACAAGCCCAATTGTGACAATGTTTAGTGATCAGGCTCAGCTGAAGTTGTGATGATGGTAGTTATTTCATGCAGAAGGGACTGCTATACAGTATCATCTTATTAAAAGAACCTGGATTTGGTGCTAGGACCCACATATGAGGGAGAACATATGTCATTTTTTTTTCTGAGTCTGTGTTACTTCACTTAGTATAACAGTTTCTAGTTCCATCCATTTACCTGCAAAGTTCATGATTTCATCTTTCTTTACTGCTGAGTAGAACTCCATTGTGTAAATATACCACATTTTTGTTAACCACTCGTCAGTTGAGGGACACTTAGGTTGCTTCCATCTCTTAGCTATTGTGAAAACAGCAGCAACAAACATGGATGTACAAGTGTCTCTACAATAGGATGAGTCCTTTGGGTATATGCCAAGGAGTGGTATAACCAGGTCATATGGTAGGTTCATTTTTAGTTTTTTAAGAGTTCTCCACACTGTTTTCCATAGAGGTTGCACAAGTTTGCAATTCCACCAGCAGTGAATGAGTGTTCCCCTTTCTCCACATTCTCGCCAGCATTTGGTATCCTTTGTTCTATTGATCCTAGACAGTCTGATTGGGGTAAGGTAGGTGATACCTTAGAGTGGTTTTAATTTGCATTTCCCTAATTACTAACAATGTTGAACTTTTTTTTAGATGTTTCTTAGTCATCTTTATTTCTTCCTTTGAGAACTCTCTGTTTAGATCTTTAGCCCATCTTTTAATTGGGTCATTTGGTTTCTCGCTTCTTTGTTTTTTTGAGTTCTTTATGTATTATGGATGTTAAACCTCTGTCAGATGTGTAACTGGTCAAGATTTTTTCCGGTTCTGTGGGTTTTCTCTTCACTTTTTTGATTGTTTCTTTTGCTGTACAGAAGCTTTTTAGTTTAATGAGGTCTCACTTATTGATTGATGACCTTAGTTCCTGAGCAATTTCTGTCTAATTTAGAAAAATCCTTTCCTACACCTATATCTTGTAAGTTACCACCAATATTTTCTTCTAATAGTTTCAGGGTTTCCAGTTTTATATTGAGGTCTTTGATCCATTTGGAGTTGACTTTCGTGCAAGGTGAAAGGTAAGGATCTAGTTTCATTCTTCTACAGGTGGAAATTCAGTTTTGCCAGCACCATTTGTCGAAGATGCTGTCTTTCCTCCATTGTGTATTCTTGGCACCTTTGTCAAATATCAGGTGGCTGAAATTGTGTGTACTCAGGTTTGAATCCCATGATGTTCCATTGATCTATGTGGCTGTTTTTGCACCAGTACCATGCTGTTTTTATGACTACAGCTCTGTAGTATACTTTGAGATCTGGTATAGTAATCCCCCCAGCGTTGCCCTTTGTGTTCATGGTTACTTTGGCTATCTGGGATCCTTTGTGCCTCCATATGAATTTAAGCATGGATTTTTTCTAATTCTATGAAGTATGTCATGAGGATTTTGATTGGGATTGCACTGAATCTATATATTGATTTTGGTAGGCTGATTATTTTTGCAATATTAATTCTTCCAACCCTTG
>NW_008340854.1:4321397-4323376 GCF_000622305.1 Nannospalax galili
CCATATCTTCTGCAAAAGTGATAGTTTGACCTCTTCTTTTCCAATTAGTGCTCCTTTAATTTCCTTCTCCTGTCTTATTGCTCTAGCAAGAGTTTCAAGCACTGTGTTGAAAAAGAGTGGAGATAGTGGACATCCTTGTCTGGTTCCTGATTTTAATGAGAATTCTTCCAGTTTTTCTCCATTTAGAATGATGTTGGCTGTGGCTTTGTTGTTTTATAGCTTTAATTATGTTGAGGTATGTTCCCTCCAGTCTAATTCCCTCTAGGACTTTGAACATAAATGCATGTTGAATTTTGTCAAAAGCCTTTTCTGCATCTATTGAGATGATGATGTGTTTTTTGTCTTTGAGTCCATTTATATGATTAATGACGTTTATTGACTTGCATATACTAAACCATCTCTGCATCTCTGGGATAAAGCCTACTTGATCATAGTGAATGATCTTTTTGATGTGTGTCTGTATGTGGTTTGCAAGTATTTTGTTGAGAATTTTTGCATCTATGTTCATTAAGGATATGGGTCTATAGTTTTTTGTTTTTTTTTTGGTTGTGTTACTCGGTTTGGGTATTAGAGTGATGCTGGCTTTATAGAAGGAATTTGGAAGTTCTCCCTCTGTTTCTATCATTTTGAGTAATTTAAGTAGTATTGGTTGGAGGTCTTTAAATGTCTGGTAGAATTTTGCTGTAAATCTTTCTGGGCCTGGGCTATTTTTAGTTGGGAGGCTTTGTATTACTGTTTCGATTTCCTTATATGTTATGGGTCTGTTTAAACTGTTGATCTCTTCTTGGTTTAACATTGGTGGTTCCCATGATTTCAGATATCTATCCATTTCTTTTAGACTTTCAGATTTAGTAGTGTATAGGTTTTTAAAATAGTCCCTTAAAATGATCTGGATCTTTTGGGTGTCTGTTGTGATGTTTCCCCTTTCATCTCTGATTTCGTTGATTTGGATTTGCTCTTTCTTTCTTTTGGTTAACTGGGCTAAGGCACTATCTATCTTGTTTAGCTTTTCAAAGAACCAGCTCTTAGATTCATTGATTCTTTGTATTGTTTTCTGTTTCTATTTCATTAATTTCTGCTCTGATTTTTGTTATTTCTTCTCTTCTGCTGGGTTTGGGTTTTGTTTGTTCTTGCCTTTCCAGTGCCTTGAGTTGCAGTGCTAGATCATTTATTTGGGCTCCGCCTAATTTTTTAATGTAGGCATTAAACTTCCCTCTTAGGACTGCTTTTAATGTGTCCCAGAGGTTGTATTGTGTTATATTGTCCTTTTTGTTGAGTTCCAGGAATTCTTTTATTTCTTTCTTAATTTCTTCTTTGACCCACTCATTGTTTAGGAGTGTATTGTTCAGTCGCCACGAGTGTAGTGAATAGAGCTTCATCCAGTGTTGATTTTGAGCTTTATTGCTTTGTGGTCTGATAGAATGCTTGGAACTATTTCAATATTTTTGTATTTGTTGAGGTTTGTTTTGTGCTCCAGTACGTGGTCAATTTTGAAAAAGTTCCATGGAGTGCTGAGTAGAAAGTGTATTCTTTGGTGCTTGGGTGGAATATTCGAAAGATGTCTGTTAAGTCCATTTGATGTATGGTATCATTTATTCAGATGTCTCTCTGTTTATTCTTTGTCCAATTGACCTGTCTGATGGAGGCAGTGGGATATTAAAGTCCCATATTATTACTGAGTTGAGTTAATCTGTGTCTTAAAGTCCTGTATTGTTGTTTTTATGAATTTGGGTCTACCAAAGTTTGGTGCATATATGTTCAGGATTGTGATATCTTCTTGGTTAATTGTCTGATCTGAAAGAAGTGACCCTTCTTATCTCTTCTGATTAGTGTTAGTTTGAAGTCGATTTCATCAGATATTAGAATTGCAACCCCTGCTTGTTCCTTAGTGCCATTTGCTGGGAATATTCTTTTCCATCCATTCACCTTAAGGCAATGCCTCTACATGAAGGTGAGATGGGTTTCTTGCAGACAGCAAA
>NW_008340854.1:4323420-4334443 GCF_000622305.1 Nannospalax galili
ATAGTTGTTTCCTCTCTCTGCTCTCTGTATTGCTTCAAGTATTCTTTGAAGGGCTGGTTTTGTGGACATGTATTCTCTCAGGCTGTTCATGTCATGGAGGATTTTTCTTTCCCCCTCAACTATAATAGACATTTTTGCTGGGTATAGTATTCTGGGCTGGCATCTATTGTCATGTAGAACTGGAAATACTTTGGTCCGGGCTCTTCTGTCTTTCATAGTTTGCATTGATAAGTCAGCTGTAATTCTGATGGAATTTCCTTTATATGTGACTCCCAGCACATGGCCACTAACAGCTGTCCATAACTCCTGTCCTAGGGGATCCGACAGGCTCTTCTGACCTCTGTGGGCATCGCACGACATGGGTGAACTTGCCTACATGCAAGCAATACATGCATACACATAAAATTTTAAAAAAATGAAATAAAAATTAAAAAGAATATTTTCCATAATCTTTCCTTGAGTAGTCCAATTCTTCAACTTTATCCTCAAGTGTTGATATCCTGTTTTCCATTTCATTCATTCTAGTGGTGAGGCTTTCCCCTGTTGTTTCAAGTTGGCTTATTGAGTTTTGCACTGCCTTCTTTATTTCTGCCTGAGTTTTCTTCAATGTTTCTATCTCTTTTGTGAATTTATTCAGAAGTTTATCCCTATCTGCTTTTAGGTCTTTGATTTGTTTGTTCATGTGTTCTTTAAATTCATTGAATTCCTTGATCATGTTTATGACTGTTCTTTTAAATTCAGTGTCCTGGGTTATCTCTAGGGGGTTCTCCTTGTAGAACTCTTCTACAGGATTGGTGGAGTTTGTGGGGACATAGTGTTTTGGCTTTCCATTTAAATTATTCTTTCATTGTGGTTTTGGCATGTGAATTTCTTTTGTTGTTTATGATTCTGATATGAGAATTAAGTTGAACTATGCTTCTGTTTGTATTATCTGGGTCCCTAGATACTTTCTTTATTGGTTATGTAAAGCTGGTTGGTACAGGGTTCAGGGTCTCTCAGGTTTATTTGATGGCTTCACATCAGCTATTCAGGAGTACCCACAGAAGCTCAATTCAGGTTCCAGTCAGGTACATTCAGGCTTCCTTCACCACGTGGAGGCAGGATCCAGGTGCTCTCAGGCAGCCCCCTGCATTCTCAACCCTATGCCAGGGGGAAGGCAGAGGGAGGCCAGAACTGGGTACTCTCTGGCGGTCTGCTGAGATCCAAACTGCTCTACCAATGGAGGTCCAAACCCACCCTCTGAGGCTGCCTACTAGGATCTCAGCCTTAGCCTACCAAAGCCAGATCTGCCCTGGGGTCTTGGGAGGGGCCTCCCAAAATCCCATGTAGGGGGATAGGTATGGCACAATTAGGGGAAGCTCACCACCATGTGGAAGCAGGATCCGGGGGCTCTCAGGCAGTCCCCTGGGTTCTCAGGCCTTCAGCTAGATAGAGGTCAGAGGGAGGCCAGAACTAGGCACTCTGGCAGTCTGCTGAGATCCAAGCCACTACACCGATGGAGGTCCGAACCCACCTTCTCAGGCTATCTCTATTTTTTGAGTACTATTTTTTACTGATTTTTTGGAGAGTTTATACAGTTTATACAATGTATTCTTAAAATAAATTATTTGTGTGTATGAACATTTTGCCTACATGCATCTAAGTGTACTCATGTTGTGCAATGGCTGCAGAGGCCAGAAGAGGGTATTAGATCTTCTGGAACTGGAGTTATATATGGTTGCTAGCCACCATGTGGGTGCTGAGAACTGAACCCAGGTCCTCTGCAAGAGAAGCCAGTGTGCTTAACCACTGTGCAATCTTTCCAGCCCTCATAGAATGTATTTTGATCATATTCAGACCCTGCCCTTCACCTCCTCTGAGACCCCCCCCCACTACTCTCCTCACTTCATGCTATTATTTTTTTTAAGGCTGATTGAGTCCAACTTGTGTTCCCCAAATGCTCTTGGGTGTGGGTCCATCCCCTGAAGCCTGGTCAACTTCCCTGCCATCACACCCTTAAAGAAAACTGAGTCTCTTTTTGCTCCCTGCCCTCCAAGGTCGACTAAGTCCCAGGGGACTATGGAGCATCTCTCAAAAGGTCCTGTAACTGTGGTGAGTCACCTGTCCTCTTGATCAAGGAGGCTGTGGAGACCCCACCAGATGGACTTGAACAAGTGTCCATTCTACAAAGAGGAGGGTCAACACAGAGGAAACATTTCCTCCATGCTTCCAAGTGAAGCCAGCTACAGTCGAGGAAGACCTTTGAGTTATCTTCACATAGCTGGAACTGGTAAAAGAAAGGAGTCAGGGGCTCCTCCCAAGCCAATGTGACTCCCGAGGAACAGATCCTCAAATGATCCTCAAATTATATATTGGTTATTCTAGGCCAACTATATGGTCTTAAATACCCAAAAGGAAAGTATAACCAAAGATTAAAGTGATCAGTATAATTCTTTAAGAGTCCATGTGTATAGCTAAAGGCTACATAACAAGAAACAATGCCAGACAGGAGATACCTTCCTTTGAGTTGTTGGCCAAGGTGGCCCAAGAGACTCCCATACAATAACTCAGCATAGAACTGGGAAAATGAACCACAGACCACACTTTTATCTAAAGGAATGTTGGCAACTGATTGCTGCTAGATGAGGAAGAGCTGATCTTCCTAAAACAAGGAACTCTAGATAGGCTGACTAGACTCAGCATATGGACTAGCACTGGGTAACAGCTGGGACAGTGAACAGTAACAGGGATGACAAAGTATATAGGCTCCAGTTGGTGGGTGGCAGAGGGAGGCTATGGGAGGGTGCCATTTGGGACGCAGGTATAAAGATGAATAAGATTGTTTGGGATGTTCTGTATGAAATACACACAAAAAAATCAATAAATTAAAAAAAGTTATATTTGAGGAAGAAGCATAAAATTTTTCTTCATGTTAATTAGTAGATATTGAAAACATTGCCATTGAAATCTACCTGATGACTTTATATCCATGCTCAGGTTCCAAAAAATCTCAGAAAGTAACCAACTGTGACTAATAATAATCAAATATATAGAGATTAGAGACACATGTGCAAACATCTAAGTGTTAGTTGCATTAAAAATGAGCTTATCTGTATGAAACTATATTTTAAAAAGAAATGAAGATTTTTTTTAAAGGTTAAAACCTCATCCAATTTTATGTCTTATAGGGTTTATACTGAGTACAATAATGTATAACTGTTTTAGGTTCAACACTGTGAACATAAAATTTTACAGCCAATTTTGAAAGAGATGCATCTTTGCTCTGGAAACTGTTATTGACTATGTCAATGCTGTTGTAATGAGATGCTTCTACTAATTATGTAGTTATTAAATAAATTTTAAAAAAGGAAAAGAAAACTGAGTCTCCCTCTCCCAGCAGCTACCAGTTGCCAATAGTTCTTCAACTGGAGCTGGGACTTCTTGCCCTCCTCTGTGCTCGATTTTTATTATTTTTTTTATGATTTTGTCATTGTGGCTTTAATGGGTTTTTTGGGGGGTTCTTTTTCTACTGTGTTCTATTTTTATATTAGTTTGTTTACCCCCAAAATGTGTTATTATATAGGTCATCCAATTCGAATCTTCATTGGACACCAGCCATGTTTACTCTTATATTCCTTCCTTGTTTACATAAGAAAAATCAGAGTTAGAAACTTTCCACTTCTGTGTAAGCACTTTCCATAATATCATTACTCTAGTAAAACATGTACTTTACCTTATATAATAGCACTAGTCTGATAATCTCTTGAGTACCTACCTACCTACCTTTGTTTTTGTTTTTGTTTTGTTCTTTTTAAAACAGGGTCTCCCTGTAGTCACAGATGGCCTGGAACTGGCTATGTAGACCAGGTTGGCCTCCATCTCACCAAGATTTTTCTGCCTCTGCCTCCAGAGTGCTGGGATTAGAGG
The DNA here is from genome assembly GCF_000622305.1 of Nannospalax galili. Lineage (NCBI taxonomy): Eukaryota > Metazoa > Chordata > Mammalia > Rodentia > Spalacidae > Nannospalax > Nannospalax galili. The sequence goes on from NW_008340854.1 coordinate 4,327,327, forward strand.
CATAAGGCACCACACCTGGCTTTTGTATACCTGCCTGAAGTTAACACTATTTGGCGAATAGTCTTCAGACTTCATAATTATCACAATACATTATACCTTGCTTTTTAATATTTTCATTTTGCAATGAAACCTTTTAAGAACCTGTATATGTTAAAGTAAAATTATGAGTTTAATATTGTGATATATTAATTATTGGCACAATGTTAATATTTTACTCTCCTAATTTAGGTACAGGTTATGGAAGAGAAATTGAAAGCTGCTAACATTCAAACCAGTGAATCAGAGACACGACTATATAAAAAGTGTCAGGATCTGGAGTCTCTAATGCAGGAGAAGGATGACATCATTCAGAACTTGGAACTGCAACTTGAAGAGCAGGTTAGGAAAAACTGAGTCATCAAAGTCTTACAATGTGTGCACTTGTGAATACATAGTCACAAAGATTAAAAACAGCTTAAGTCTATAAATTTGGAGGAGAACTCTTACTCACAGGATTGTAGCGCATGCATTGGTGAGAGTTAGAAATAAAATTGGTATTCCCTTCAAGTCTTAGGTGATTCCAGGCAAAATCTAGTACTTTGTATTACTAGCACGTGCATGTGTGCGTGTGTGTGCGTGTGTGTGTGTGTGTGTGTGTGTGTGTGTGTGTGTTGGTGTTTCTTTGGGTTAGTGGCTTTCAGCTTTCTACCACCCATTGAAATTTGTATGGTATTCGTGTTCTCTCATCACCAGGTTTTAAGACTGTTAAATGTGAGCTAGAGTTTCTCGATGTTTGTTTTTCTTGGACCTTGAAAACTAAGTGTTTGAGGGAGAAAATAGCCCTGCTCCTAAGCAGATTTGTGTTCTTTCCCTAGCCTAGTTGGTTCAATTCTACTGCTCCAGAAATGGTTTATTTTGTTGATCTATTCCAGGGATTCATTTCAGTGTATGAGTTTTTTGAGAGACAGAAGAGCATTGCTAGAATTAGCAATACTTGCTATAATTTTCTCATTGTTGTGACAAAATACCTGACAAAAGAAAAGGGAAGGGTTTATCATATCTCAGTCACAGTTTGGGGGTATAGTCCATCATGGCAAGAAAGTCATGACAACAGAAGCCTGAGGCAGCTGGTCGTCTAGCTGCAGTCACAAATACAGAGAGAAGAATGCTGGTGCTCTGCTCACTTTCTCCTCTTTATTCAGTCCAAGGCCCTAGCCCATGGAATTGTGCCATCTGCATTAAAGGTGGGTCTTTCCACCTCAATCTAGGCACTTCCTCAGGCACACCAAGAAGCTTATTTCCATTGGGGCCTTTAAATCCCATCAAGTTGACAGTCAGGACTAATTATCACACTTGTATATATGCCTTTTGGTTTCTTTCTGTATCTGCTGAAAAGCCTATCTTAATCTCTCTCTCTCTCTCTCTCTCTCTCTCTCTCTCTCTCTCACACACACACACACACACACACACACAATCTCATTATGTAGTTCAGGCTGGCATTAAACTCTTGATCCTCCTGCCTTAGCCTCCAAGGGCTGGGATTACAGGCATGCACCACCATGCCTGGCAGTCTTTGACTTTTTAAAATCTGTTTGATAACTTGGAGGTAAATGTATTAACTTGGGAACAGGTTTTAAGTGGATTTGCTTTTCATATTTATGATGTACCATTTCCAAGCCAAGGAGTTTATGTTTGAACTAAATAGACTGTTAATGTTATTTCAGAAACAAGTAAGAATACAAGAAGCTAAAATAATAGAAGAAAAAGCAGCTAAGATCAAAGAATGGGTAACAGTTAAGTTAAATGAGGTATTTATTACTGTATTTTTCCTTTATTATTTACTTTTTTGGAATAAGATCATCAGAATAGAGGATTCTGATAAATGAGACATGAAATTCTGATCAGTTGGTTGTGGTGCTATCTCTTGATAGAATAGATTTTAATGTCCTTTGCATTTTTCAAATTAAAAGCATTGATAAACTCATGATGATAACTGTAAATAGTTAAAATAATGAGTTAATTTTAAATCATTATGAAGTTTTTCTGTAAAGATAATAAAGTTAATGAGTTTGGTATCTGAGAAATGAAGACTAAATGCTGAAATAGTTTGGTTTAAAATAATTTTACAATGAAAAATGTATATGGGACTGAAAATGCTTAGTTCTAGAAAAATACAGACACCATAATTGTTGAGATTGCTAATAAAGCTGCTCATTTGCTTGTCGTCTCCTTTTATTTTATTGCAACAAGAGTAATTACATATTATCAATTTGTAAATATTACCATAAACAAGTGGATTTTAGTGTTACCTCTAGATTAAAGAGTATTGCTATGTTCTTTCAGCTGGAAGGGGAGAATCAGAATCTTCGTTTTATCAACCAAAGTCAAACTGAACAGATAAGAGCAATACAGTCAAAATTACAAGGTACAAATGTTTTCACTAAGATAGCTTAGCTGGATTTATTTGGCTGTATAAGAGTTTACTAGTATTTGGCTGCTGTTTTAAGGACATAATTATGAATTTCATGTAAGACACTATTGTAAGTATATAAAAAAGAATTTCTCCAACAAACCAGAAGTCCTATACCCAAGGGATCTTGGACCAGGAGTAAAAGAGAGAGGAGTAATGATGTGTCAATTTACCACAATGTCTACTATATAGGCAGGAAAAACCTGACTGGGTAATTTTGTTTCTCTTCTAAAAGGCAATCCATTTGTTCCTTTTTAAAACTCATACTAAGTCCCAAAGAATCCAACATGCTAAAACTAAAAATATTACTATTAACCTTGAAGTTCAGGAATCATAAGCAAGTGGTACCAATCTTGAAGAGTGGGAGCATTTTAGTCCTTCCAAGCAACTGCTTCTTTGTTATTTTGGAAGTGGAGAAAAGGTGTTACAAAACCAGATAAAAAGAAGTATTTATATTAGAAGCTCTGCTTCAGATGTCCAAAAGGACTTGAAGTTTGGCCTTATAAGATAATAGACCCTTTTAGCAGGGATTAAGGAATCAGAATCAATATACTTAGTTGTACCTTTATTTGAGACTTTTTTTTTTTTTTGTCTTTTTGAGACAGGGTCTCCCTAGAGGTCCACCTGGCCTGGAACTCGCTATGTAGACCAGGCTGTTGTTGAACCCACAGATATCTGCCTGTATAAGCTTCCCAAGTGCTGGGATTAAAGGCATGCACCACCATGTCCAGCTGCATTTGAAACTTTTATTTTATTTTATTTCATTTTAATTTAATTTTATTTATGTGTATGAGTGTTTCGTCTGGAGCACCCATGTTGTGCAGTGCCCACGGAGGTCAGAAGAGGTTGTTGGATGCCCTGGAACTGGAATTACAGACTGTTGTTAGCAGTCATATGAGTGCTGAGAACTGGACCTGGGTCTTCTGCATGAGAAGCCAGTGCTCTTAACCACTGAGCCATCTCTACAGCCCTTGCACTGGAGACTTTAAAGAAGGCTCCTTGACTTCTTATTTTCTGAAAACATCACCGGATTTGGTGTTCTTTGAAGGCAACTGTTGGTGGTTCAATGTATTCTAAGATGCTTGAGCTGGTAGGTAGTTAGCTGCAAATGCCACAACTTATTTCACTCATGGATTGCTAGTGTCCTAATCTTCCCCACGGTTAGGTCTTCTGGGTAAGGATTTGAATCTTGCCAAATGGGAGTATCTATTGATAACCCATTGTTTGCACTAAGTTTTCCCCTCCCCTCTCCTTGGGAGACCAGTGAGTACCCTCTGAGGTCCTAAGGCTGACAAAACTGACAGAATACCTTCTTTTTGGGTTTTACATAGTTTATGACATCCGGGAGGGGGTGACTTATAAAGGCATGGATTCTCATAGGCTTTTTCTTTCCCATATTTGAAACACTGGTGCACCATTAGCGTGTCCAGTTCTGTTTGGGGCTCTGTTTCTAAAAATGGTGAAGGCTCCTCCCCTTTTTCCCAGTGCACTCAGTGTCTCTCAGTGCAGGTCTCTAGACCTGACCCTATTCAGTTCTAGCTTTTCAGAGGACACATACCCAATACCAATTGACAACTCCAGATGTCAGCAATGAGACTGGCCTATTTAAAAAGGCATTTAAGGGCTGGGGTTTCAGTTCAGAGTGCTTGGCTAGCATGTGTGAAGTCCTGCCCTGGTCTCAATCCCCAGAACCACAGATATACAAAAAAAGGACATTTTTCTTTCGAGTTCTTTATAAATTTTGACTACTTTCTGCACTGAAGGAAATGCTCTGTTCCTGTACAGTCTAACATGATGGATGGCCACAAACCATTTATGACTGTTGAGCACTTGAAATAGATCTGGCGAAACTGATGGCCTGAATTTAAATTTTTTCTGCATTAAGACTGACTTAAATTTAAGCAGCTTTGCCATGTTAGAGGCTACCATGGTGGATAGCATAGCTAAACATTAATTACACCTGAGGGCGTAATAGTGATTTTGATATTTAATTTCCTATATTGTTGCTTTGAAAAAGAAAATCAGTTATGTTGTTTTCAATTTTGCTTTGTGTCATGTGCTTTCTTTATTCATTTAGTGTGTATCAGTGGGTGTGCCCACCTGTGCACACACACACAAGCCCAAGGTCAACTTCAGGTATCTTTATCTTATCTCCTTATTTTTTGAGACAAGGTCTCTCATTGAACCTGAAGCTCATCCATTTGGCTAGACTGGCTGGCCATGAGTCCTGAAGATCCAGTTGTCCCTTCCCCATCTCCAAAGCTTGGGTTACCATCATGTTTGGCTTTTATTTGGGTACTAGGCCTCCAAATTCAGGTCCTCATGCTTACACAGTAAGCACTTGAACCACTTGAACCATCTCACCAGCTCTGTGTATTAGGTTTTTGGCAAGAAATTGTTACAGAGTAGAATTTTATGATATAAATAAGTCCTTTGCATTTTAAATGCATAGGCTTGCATTCTTTGTAACTTCAAAGCCCAAAGGTATATAGCTAGCATGTGATAAGAGAATTCTTAAGTAAATTTTAAAAAATTCTTTTCAGTGTATATTTTTATTGAATTTTTGTGTACTTCATATAAAACATCCTTCTATGTTTATTTTTATTGAGTTTGTGCATTTCTTTCTTTTCTCTTCTTTTTTTTTTTTTTTTTTTTTTTTTTTTGTCTTTTTGAGACAGAGTCTCCCCCTGTAGCCACAACTGGCCTGAAACTCACTATATAGACTATGCTGGCCTTAATTTCACAGCAATCCCCCTGCCTCTGCCTCTTGAGTGCTGCCATTAAAAGCCAGCACCACCTCGTCTGACTCCAACACCCTCTACTGACCTCTGTGGGCATTGCACACACATGGTACACTTAGATACATGCAATACAGGCAAAACACTCATACACATAAAATAAAAATAAATCTGAAAAAAAAGAGTGGTATTATAAAAATTTTTACCAACACTTAAATTGTGTTTACCAATACTTGACTTTTTAAGAACCTATAACTCTGTAGTTTTTAAAATCTGGTTTAATTTTGTTTGTAATTTTTCATTTGTTTGAGAGTTAAAAATCTCTTAAAGGGATTATTTTTTTTTTGCTCTTCAGTTAGGAAATACTCTGATTATTCAAAATATATAAACAGATTTTACATTTATTTTTTGTGTGTGCATACATATATGTATAGTATGTATGGGGGCACACACATACCATGATGTGTACTTGTGGCAGTCAGAGAACAACTTGCAGGAGTTGGTTCTCTCCTTCCACCATGTGGACTCTAGGGGATTGAGCTGAGGTTGTCAGACTTGAACAGGTGCCTCTACCTGCTGAGCCATCTCCCTGGCAACAGGTGCCTCTACCTGCTGAACCATCTCCCTGGTTCATAAACATATTTTAAACATAGAACTGGGGCTGGAGAGGTGGCTCAGTGGTTAAGAACACTGGCTGTTCTTTCCAAAGACCCAGGTTCGAATCCCAGCACCCATATGGCAGCTAACAACTGTCTGTAACTCCAGTTCCAGGGGATCTGACAGCCTCTTCTGTCCTCTGCAGGCATTGCACGGGTGTACTTACCTACATGCAGGCAATACACGCATACACTAAAATAAAAATAAATGAAATATTAAAAAAACAACAACAACATAGAACTGGGGTGCTCAACCTTAGGGTTTCCATTTACTATACATGAATAAAAGATATACTTCAGGCTTTTTCTAGTGTAAAGACTGATTTATTAAAGTTCTTACATGCTTTCATTCTGTGTTTAACAAATCTGCTATGAAAAATTCAACTCAATTTTGATTATCAACCTTGCAGAACTTCAAGGGAAGAAGGCACCTGCTGTCTTTACACCAAGGGTTTCCGAAGGACAGCGTCTGAGCAGCTTGACATTTGGGTGCTTCTTATCCCGAGCAAAGAGTCCTCCTCAAATAGTAAAACCTGAGGAAATGAGCAAGGTGTCATCATCCAAAGAACACAAGTTCACTGAAGGAAAACATGCAGAAGGTATTGACAGACTGTGGTAGTTCACTTAAGCATTTTCCCCAAAGAGGGGAAAATCCTTCACTAGGATTGACCAGAATTTAGCTTGATTCTATTTTCCCTGACAACTCAAGACTTCGTGGGTTGTTTAGTAAGGGCCAGCACTGAGCTGCATGTCTGTAGTTGTTCTGAGTCCTCTGTTTTTGCAGTGGTGCAGGGAAGACGCTGATTTTCCCCATCTTGCTACTTTTTCCTGTAGCAGGTAGAAATGATATTTAAGGGGCTGGAGAGATGGCTCAGCGGTTAAGAACACTGGCTGTTCTTGCAGAAGACCCGGGTTCGAATCCCAGAACCCACATGGCAGCTAACAACTGTCCATAACTCCAGTTCCAGGGGATCTGACAGCCTCTTCTTTCCTCCATGGGCATTGCACGACACGGGTGCACTTACCTACATGCAGGCAATACATGCATACACATAAAAATAAATAAAAAAATATTTTTAAAAATAACCAAATGAAAGCTGATCATATGCACCTGTGTGTGGGTCAGTCCACTGGGGCGTGGGCAAGACTGTTCATGGGGTGACCATGGTCAAGACCAGGGAAGCCATAGGCCCTTGGGGAGAACTCTTCAGGTTCTTTTACTACTTGGTCACATTGTCTTATCTTTAATTTAGATCAGGACATTAAAGTAACTT
>NW_008340854.1:4334627-4336474 GCF_000622305.1 Nannospalax galili
ACGGGTGTACTTACCTACATGCAGGCAATACACGCATACACTAAAATAAAAATAAATGAAATATTAAAAAAACAACAACAACATAGAACTGGGGTGCTCAACCTTAGGGTTTCCATTTACTATACATGAATAAAAGATATACTTCAGGCTTTTTCTAGTGTAAAGACTGATTTATTAAAGTTCTTACATGCTTTCATTCTGTGTTTAACAAATCTGCTATGAAAAATTCAACTCAATTTTGATTATCAACCTTGCAGAACTTCAAGGGAAGAAGGCACCTGCTGTCTTTACACCAAGGGTTTCCGAAGGACAGCGTCTGAGCAGCTTGACATTTGGGTGCTTCTTATCCCGAGCAAAGAGTCCTCCTCAAATAGTAAAACCTGAGGAAATGAGCAAGATGTCATCATCCAAAGAACACAAGTTCACTGAAGGAAAACATGCAGAAGGTATTGACAGACTGTGGTAGTTCACTTAAGCATTTTCCCCAAAGAGGGGAAAATCCTTCACTAGGATTGACCAGAATTTAGCTTGATTCTATTTTCCCTGACAACTCAAGACTTCGTGGGTTGTTTAGTAAGGGCCAGCACTGAGCTGCATGTCTGTAGTTGTTCTGAGTCCTCTGTTTTTGCAGTGGTGCAGGGAAGACGCTGATTTTCCCCATCTTGCTACTTTTTCCTGTAGCAGGTAGAAATGATATTTAAGGGGCTGGAGAGATGGCTCAGCGGTTAAGAACACTGGCTGTTCTTGCAGAAGACCCGGGTTCGAATCCCAGAACCCACATGGCAGCTAACAACTGTCCATAACTCCAGTTCCAGGGGATCTGACAGCCTCTTCTTTCCTCCATGGGCATTGCACGACACGGGTGCACTTACCTACATGCAGGCAATACATGCATACACATAAAAATAAATAAAAAAATATTTTTTAAAAAGAAATGATATTTAAAATTTTTAATTTTCTAATCCCAATTGCAAAGTACATGTTTTAACCTCCTTTCATGTTAAAACTGTATTGTTTGCTGAAAATATATTTTAATTACCTAATATTTAACATGAAATTAATTCTGACCTACCAAACTCATAGAGGAACACTGAAGGATGCTTTGATAACTACTTGACTTCCCCTTTGTTACTTCAAAGAGGAAAATATGTGCCTAGATGTCTGGACCCGGGTCTTGGGTGAAGATTTCTACTCTCCTTTCAGTTTTATGGCTTCTCTCTAAATGTCGCCTGTGGTGCAGCTGTGGCTTTGACACCTCTAGTATAATCGTTTTTGTTGACTCTTTCCAAATGTTTTCTGGAAGCTTGAGTTTGCAACTTACCTACATTTAGTTACAGTTTTCTTGCTCTATAGAAGAAAAAGTATAGCCCTAAAATCTGTCTCTGTGCTCGGTTATGACACCCTGAAAACTGACCTACTGCCTTGGCAGTCAGAAAGCTGCGCTGTCGCTAACTTTCTTGCTGTTACTTCCATTTCCTTTGTTTTTTCAGGAATCCTTTTTCATCTCCTTGCTATTATCTAGCACTCAGGTGAGCACTGCCGAGCTTGCCTACGCCAAAGCTTTGAAAATGTAACAAACTCCTAATACAAAATCCGAGGGTATTTTTATTAAGTCTCTCATTCCTTAGTTATGAAGTTCATGTTTATGTTTTCAAAGTTCTTTTTCAATTCAATCCTGTTTTTAAAGTATTTTATTATTTTCATTTTATATTTTTATGTGTCTGAGTATATTGCTTGCATGCATATAAGTGTACCCCGTGTCATGCAATGCCTACAGTGGTCAGAGGAGGGCATTGGATTCCCCTGGAACTGGAGTTATGGACAGTTGTTAGCCACCATGTGGGTGC
>NW_008340854.1:4336783-4367791 GCF_000622305.1 Nannospalax galili
ATGTGGGTGCCAGGAATCGAACTCGGGTCCTCTGCAAGAGCAGTCAGTGCTCTTAACTGCTAGGCTAGGCCATCTTTCCAACCCTAATCTAAAGTTTTAAATCATTGTTTGTGAAGACATTGGTACATCCTATTACTTACCTTGCTAATAAATAGAATCCATATCTAAAGTCATTTTAAGAGTGGTTTGTAGTTATAATTAAACAAAAAGTAGAGGAGAGCTTTTTTTCTCTTGCTTTCTTCATTATTTTGCATATTTCATGTATAGAAGCTTGGACACAAAGTGTGTTTCTTCAATTATAGCCTTCTGTTTATTGTTTTAGGTTTACATTATGGTAATTTTGAAGGTTAGTGGGAAGAGAATTGTCATTTTCTTGGTTTCTAAAATGGGATTAATGATGTTCTTTTTTTGTGGCTACTTTCTTCGATGTTCAAAGTCGCCTATTTCACATTTTGCTCCTTTTATTATTTCTTTTTATACTGTTGTGAAGTTTTGTTCCCCAACATATTTGTTTATAAAAAGCAATTTAATTTAGATGCAATTAAGTAGAAGTATAAGGACTCTGCATTTTATATAAAACCTACAGTTTTCAAACTTGTGCTTTAAAAGGCATAAAACTAGCAAAGAATAATGTAAGCTAACCTTTTTCACATGAAATTGCCAATTTCTACGGTGTAATTACTTCAAGCAGTGTAACAACACATATAATGTAGTTACCTAGAAGTTTTATTATTAAAGGCAAACGTGCCAATATATGTATCTTCCTCTAGAAATGGAAATTGCAGAGATGTCTACTAATAACCAAGTTCAAGAAAACAACAGAAGCCAGAGATCATCGCATGAAACCTCCTGTGGCTTGGAACAGAATCGGAAAACAAGAACAAGCTTTGCGACAGATGGTAGTATATCCCAGAATTCTGGGGCTCCAGTGAGTGACTGGAGTTCTGAAGAGGAAGATGAGGGCAAGGGCAGATCCAAGTCCAGGTGCACGTCCACCCTTTCCAGCCACACGTCGGAGGAAGGTGCCCAGTGTGGCAGGATGGGGAGTGAAGCGTATCTGACAGCATCTGATGACAGCAGTTCTATATTTGAAGAAGAGACTTTTGGTCTAAAGAGGCCAGAACACAAAAAGCTATATTCTTGGCAACAGGAGGCACAGTGGAAAGCCAGGAATAGCCTTGCAAAGGGGAACTCTGAGTCAAGTAAAAAGGAGCAGGATAGTTCCTCAGATGAACTGAATAAAAAATTTCAGTCCCAAAGACTGGATTATTCCTCCTCATCGAGCGAGGCCAACACCCCAAGCCCTATTTTGACCCCAGCTTTAATCCCAAAGCATCCTAACTCACTCCCTGGAAGAGGAACACAGTTAGTGCCTTCATCACACCTGCCACCCCCCAAGTTAAGGATTCCTAATGTTTTCAGCATAAGTGTGGCATTCACCAAAAGGCACTTGAGCCAGCCACAGTTGTGTTCCGACAGGATGTTTGGCTCAAACAGAAATGCTATCAGCATGATAAGACCACTGAGACCTCAGGAGACGGATCTGGATTTAGTTGAAGGTGGCAGTATGGAAATCACGGAAAGCCAAGATGCAGGCTGTGAGGATGGATTATTTTCCTACAGCTCCCCGGACGATCAGGACAGCAGTGAGCCAGCCAAGAAGGCAGCGTGCAGCAAGCCTCCCACTCCGCCCCTGCACCGGTTTCCCTCTTGGGTAATTATATCCCTGTGTGCAACACATACATGCTTTTTTCTCAACATGCACCCTCTGGTTTTTGTTTTGTGTTTTGAGACAGGGTCTCCCTGTAGCCTCAGCTGGCCTGGAAATCTCTATGTAGACCAGGCTGGCCACCATCTCACAGAGCTCTACATGCCTTGGCCTCCTAGTGTTGGGATTAAAGGTGTTTGCCATCAGGCCCAGTGCACCCTCAGGTTTTACACCCTGCCACACACACCATTTCTTTTCAAATCCAGCTTTGTTTTGACAATTTCTAGTTTTCAGAATACAATTTCCCCTTCTCATTCCCAACCTAGTCCTGAATACTTGAGAAACAAGAGAGATGGGAATTCAAAATATGACTTTATTTACTGATAAGAGAATTGGAACCCAAATGAGCTTTTCAGTGTTAAACTTCTGAATTAGACTTATTCACCCAGCCTGAGCTGGTGCTAGACCAGTGGCTGACAATTTCTAGTTTTCAGAATACAATTTCCCCTTCTCATTCCCAACCTATTCCTGAATACTTGAGAAACAAGAGAGATGGGAATTCAAAATATGACTTTATTTACTGATAAGAGAATTGGAACCCAAATGAGCTTTTCAGTGTTAAACTTCTGAATTAGACTTATTCACCCAGCCTGAGCTGGTGCTAGACCAGTGGAGGCCTCCTCCTGTGAGAAGTGAGGTTATGACTTCTTTAACTCACACAACCTGGAGAAACAGTACAGATGCTTGTTTCCTGTGGGAGCTGCTTCTCAAGAGAAAAGAGAGAGGAAAGTTCTGGGCTGTGCTTGCCAAGGAAGAGACAGTGAATGGGTTGGAGAGGTCTGGAGTGTTCAGTGACTGGAGATCCTACCACATAGAAGGAAACATGATAGGGTGAGGAAGAAAGAGTCCCTCTGTGATACTTAGAGTCGATTCTGAAACAGCACTTTACTCTTATTGGTCATTGTGTTTTGAACTTTTTCATTTAATTGATTGGCTTAAGGGAGGTTTGCCTTACTCTTAATGAGCTTATAAATCCATTATGTCAACCAAAGCATCTTCTTACAAATCTAGAATAGACTGAATCTTCTATGGAAACATTGACCATTACTACTGTCAATTGTGTGATAGTTCTTAGAAATATCTACATTGATAGATTTTTTAAAAAATTTTATATTTAATTATTTTTACATTTATTTATTTGTGGGAGGCAGGGGTGTGCATACATGATGAGCATTTTGAGGTCAGAGATCAACTTGCAGGAATCAGTTCCACCAGTTTGGATCAAACTCTGGTTGTCAGACCTGGCGGCAAGTACCTTTAACTCACTGAGCCATCTTGCCGTCCTAACAATTCTGTATTTAAAACTAAGTGAATTGGTCTGTTTTATAGACTTAAGTTTTCTTCCATGTATTGGCATAATTTTAACCTTTGGTCTCAAGAGATGCATCTGGAGTGCCAGAAATTTGGGATTTTGGAGTCATGTTCTTTTATTATGATTATTTTATTTAGTAACTACTCTAAGTAACTCTAAGTAAATTAGGGCTGCCATGGTTTTCCTAATATAAATTCAGATTTTGGGATGTGTCTGCTTCTATTTACTTTCAAGAAAACATTTTCATTTCAGCACCCACATGAAACTGTCTCTAGTTTATTACTAAATTTCGAATGGTACAGGAAAAGTAGAAGTTAATGGCATGTGACTCTCTGGAATTCCAGCTATGTTACCCTTTAGGCAGTGAAAAGTTGAAATTTTGCCTCTTTATTATGTTGAGATTTTCATAGATTTCAGTTAGGCTTTTAAGTATGTTTTATTTGGCAAACTGTTACACACTTTTGCCTTTTGCCTCCTTCTCCTCTTTTAAAGCTGTTCAGTCCTGGAAAAGCCTTCTAGTACACTGACCAAGGTTGATGTTTCTTAGGCCTTTTCAGGTTTCAGGGGAAAATGTTTTAGTTCTCTCAATTAGCAAGGTGCTGTTTTAAAGCATAGCCTATCCTTTTTGAACTGGAATATCATTCTGAATAGAATAGTGATTCTAGTGGGACAGCCTGTGACTCAGCAGTACCCTGATAGTCAGCTCCTTAGAAATGAGAGACCCCATTGTCCCTGCTCTGGTGGCTCAGCTTGTCCTCTCCTACAGGGACCCTCCTTCCACTCTCCTTCCTACTTGGTACTCTCGCTCACCCTTTGCACGCCCTCACAGCCTCCAGCTCCTGTTTGTTGCCTATTTTTACAGACTTTCTGATCCATGCACTCTGCCCTTCATTTCTGCACCTCTCACATCTTCAAAGAAGCTACATCTTATCCATTCTGCCAAACACTCATCAATCTAAAGTGTCCTCCATCCTCAGTGATCTCATGGCAGTTACCCCTCAGGTCAACCTGGGAGAGGATGGCATTGGTTGCTTCCTGTGTTCTGGTCTAGCCAGCTGTGTTCAGATTGGGACCCTTTCCAAAAGGCAGAGCATGATCATTCATGCACTGGGAACTATACTACCCAGAGCCCCTTTCTCATTGGACAGTGCAAATAGCCATTCTAGTACCCATTTCAGAGATCTTAGAGGAGAAGGAAAAACACAGTAACCTACTTTGGGAACAAAATAATAATTCCAATGTAATTCTCAAATGTTTTCCTTCTAACCATGGTAGACTATTAAAGAAGAAATGTATGTGTATTCAGTGGTTGTAAATGGTATTTGACTTCAGATTACAGCTATTCAGTGTTTTTCCTTTTCTAGAACATCTCAAACCATATGTAGAATGGTAGAACATTAAAGATATGCTTATCTGTGGTAGGTGATTGTGAATGAACTTTCTCATACTCATTCCCTTTATCTTCCAAAGAATTTAAGATGTCAAGCCAAAGTTTGGGAACAGAAATGAATAATGGAATGACTATTGATTGGAGAAAAAAATCTCTACACTGTAATTCACAGTGGTGTTTTTAAAATTATTTATTTATTGATTTACTTATTTTTTACACAGGGTCTTCCTGTAAGCCCTAGCTGGCCTGGACTTCAATATGTAGACCAGGCTGTCCTAGATCTCACAGAAATCCATCTACCTTAACCTCCTAAGGTGCTGGGATTAAAGGCATATACCACCACAGCCAGCCCCTATTTCATTTATTTTTATTTTATGCATATGAGTGTTTTGCCTCAATGTATGTAAATGTATCACATGCATACGTGCCCACAGAAATCATAAGAGGGCATTGCATCTCATTGAACTGGAGTTACAAATGGTTGTTAGCTGCCATGTGAGTGCTGGGAATCAAGCCTGGGTCCTCTGCAAGAGCAGCCAGTGCTCTTAACCACGGAGACATCTCTCCAGCCCCCCACAGTGATATGTTTTTTTGGCACTGGTGAGTTTTATGATAATGCTGTATACTTGTGGATATTATCTGAAGAACAGATTAAAACATATATATTCAAAGTAGTCATTTTTTTGCTTTAAAAACTTGGTTCAATCTCTCTTTTATATTAGGAAAGCAGAATTTATGCTGTAGCCAAATCAGGCATTCGAATGTCTGAAGCCTTCAATATGGAGAATGCTAATAAAGGTGAGTGTGTTTGCTTGTTATGACATGGGCGAGCCTTGCATACATGTGCTAAGTGACAACACAGCACAAATACATGGTACAGCCATGAAAAGGCAGGCACGTATTGTTCTACATCAGTGAGGCCATTAAAGCAATCAGATTCATAGAAACAGAATGTAGAAAGATGGTTAGTAGGGACTAGGGAAAGTGGGTAAAAGGGAAAGTATGTTTAGTGGGGTTTAGAATTTTAGATGAAAACATTCTAGAGATCTGTTTTACAACAATGCGAATAAACTCAATTATAGTACATTGTATACTTAAAATGATTGAGACGGTAAATTTTATTGTTTATGTCTTTAAAAAATCTGTAATAAGGGCTGGGCGTGGTGGCGCACGCCTTTAATCCCAGGACTCGGGAGTCAGAGGCAGGCAGATCTCTGTGAGTTCAAGGCCAGGCTAGTCTACATAGTGAGTTCCAGGACAGCTGGGGCTACAGGGAGACCCTGTCTCAAAAAGACCAAAAAAAAAAAAAAGAATCTGTAATAAAAAGTTTTGTTAAGTATGTGATTTTGTATTGCTCTTTCACTAGGCTTCCCAGATGTCTGAAGTTATTGGAATAAAAGGAATTATATAAATGTTCAGGAAATGATTTTTGATTTGCTTTAAAACTGATATTGGTCTTATTATAAAGACACAAATATGTTAAATTCTGATGTGGAAAGTACTTTGCTATATTTACCTAAAAAAGGCTAAAGTAGAAAGAAATGGACATTTTACCTGTTTAAAGTTACAAAAATTATGAAAGTATTGGTTTCTGTGTCTTTCCTTCAAATATATTATTATAGAAACAATGCATGCCCTTATTAAAAAAAATAAATAAAAGGAGCATTTGGAAGGTGATGGCAGGAAGACCAAGAGTTCAAGGCTAGCCTCAGCTATCTAGGGTCAAGGCTAGCCTGGATTACATGAGACCCTGTCTCAAAAACAAAGCAAAACAACCACACAGAAATGTCTGGAATAAGAAGAGAAAACTTCCCATTGTTTCTTCTACCTGCCTCCTGTCTGTCCTCCAACTACCTAGTCCATATAGAGAGATAATTGCTAATGTTCTTTCCTTTTTAATTATCTTGTGTTCTCAGTATTCAGGAAATTATATTCCAAACCTTCACCACTGAATTCACTCAGCGGGGCTTAAAAATGATGGTGTTTTGGAGCTAGAGAAATGGCTCAGTGGTTAAGAGCACTGACTGCTCTTGCAGAGGACCCAGGTTCTATCCTAGCACCCACATGGCAGCTAACAACCGTCCGTAACTCCAGTTTCAGGGATTCCAGCACCCTCTTCTGACCTCCAAGTGCATTTCATGACATGGGTGCACCTACCTACATGCAAGCAATACACTCATTAAACATTAAATAAATAATAACGATAAGAAAGAATGATGGTGTTTTAACAACATGTCAGAGACAGGGCCCAAATAGTCAAAGAACGTCTTCAAAAGGACCACTTACTAAATCAGTCAGGGTGATTTATGCTTAGTTCTGCACAGCTAAGCATGTATGGAGATGCTAAAGAAATAAAAGCCATGGTTCTTGCTGTCAAAGAACTTATCAATCTAGTTGGTTCTAGCATACACAAGCCAATAATGACCCCTGTGAAAAAGTGTGTTTGTAGCTTGGTGTGGTGCCTATAATCCTAGCAATCAGGAGGGCAAGGCAGGAGGATCACTGCTAGTTTATGGTTAGCCTGAGCTACATAGTAAGATCCTGTCACAAAAAAACAAACCTTCCCAATACCAGAAAGTGTAATCATAAACCTGTAAATGCCATAATTCATAAAACAGACTATGATTAGTAATCACTTGTTAACTCAATTTCTTTTTAATTCATATTCTTAAGAAATAGGCCAATGTGCCTGTCAGAAGGTTTTTTTCTGGTGGTGTTTTCTGTTTCAGATTCTGCCAACATACTTTCCTATTCCACATCGGGCCTTTATACGTCTCTGATATACAAGAACATGACAACGCCAGTGTATACGACGTTGAAGGGGGTAATGCGTCCCTTCCTGCTAGACATACATTTCTCCTCAGGAGGCTCAGGGACACTGCCTTCAAGCTCCAGATTCCATTCTTAACATTTTAAAGATATTATCCTTTTGCAGAGTTTTAAAAGTTCACAGAAATAAAGGTCTGGAGAAGACAGAGGTCTGTATCCATTATGGTATGGCTTCCCCTCACTCCTGCCTCAGACTGTTAATAATTTGAAAGGAAGTATATTATTAATGATGCAGTGGAAACTTCCTACTTAGAAAAATCTTTGTATCCATGCCAGGGTCCCCTTCCTTGCCAGAAGTACCTAATTAAAACAAGAACTGTCACATATTGACAACCTTATGTTTTGGGGAATCTTTTATAATTGACAATTTCCTAGCTAATTAGAATTAAAGGTTTGACAACATGACTTTCATAATGGCAAATACATAATGGCAAATATATTCTGGTATGTCTCAAACAATCATATTCCATAACTGCTTTCTGTTAAGCTTTGCATATCTAAAGAGGGAGGAAACTTTGGAGATAGGTATAGGGAGGCTGTTCTGCTTTTCTTTAGAAGGCGACGCAAATAAGCAGCAGCCCTTTCCTGGATGATTCATCTGGCTCGGAGGAAGAGGACAGCTCCAGGTCCAGCTCTCGAACATCAGAGTCAGATACTCGCAGCCGCAGTGGACCAAGCAGCCCCAGAGCCATGAAGCGAGGTGAGGGGAAAGTGCAGGCACCGGAGGCACTCAAAATGTTGATTCTGGACTCTATCTCCAAAATAGGACTTAGAGAAGTGCTTTTTTTTTAACTGTAGTGAAATGAGCATTAGCCTGGGACTGAGATTTCTACTTTCTAGTCATAATTTTCTACTTAATTCTCTGTGATTTCACACCCCATAGTCTTTCATGATGATGAAGAAGAAGATGATGAAGATGATGATGATTTGTGTTGTAGTAGGAGAGAGATCACTTTGTTGTGGAATGAAGGGGCATTATTAGCCAAAACAAAATTTCTTTTTTGTAGTTACTTTGTGACATTTTGGATAATTTGTGGAATAGACATATTATTGTCAAATGTAAGAAAATATACCTACAATTTGTATTGGTTAGTCTGATATTAAAGTAGAAAATGACTACAGCTTTATTTGTGCATACATATAACTTGTAATTTTTAAAATCTTTGTGTCCGTGTGCATGAGTGCAGGTGTATACATGCCATACTGCACAACCTCAAATGTCAGGCCTTGCCTTCCACCTTGTTTGAGACAGGTTGCCTTATTGTTCAGGCTTTGTGCTCCAGGCTAGCTGGTCCATGAGCTCCCTGGGGTGCTGTTGCCTCTGCCTCCCATCTTGCTGTAGGAGTTCTAGGATTATAGACATTCACTACATGTCTGGCTTTATGTGGATTCTGGGATCTGAACTCAGGTTCTCATGCTTAAGCACTTTACCTACTGAGCCATTTTCCTAGCCCAACTTTTAGTAAAATTTGTGCATAGGAAGAGGTTACAGAGAGAGCTCATCTCACTAAATGGTTCTTACATTTTAGGGATGTCTTTGTCACATTATATGTCTGTTGATTTCCAGACTGTGTTCTATGGAATCTCTGGGCATTTTCAAGCTCTGAAGCTTCAATCAGAGCTGCTCAGCTTTCATTGGTTTAATATTTCGGGCTTCCACAAGTTTCCGTGCTCTCACCTGGTTCCCTGTAGTCAGAATTAAGTTTTGTCATATTTTTGCTCAAAAAGCTTCTGCAAGCGTTCTTCATAATGGCTGTAAGGTGTTTCTTATTCTTTTATATCTTTAACCTCATCCCTTCTTTTCTCTTAATTCGGGGCTGGCCTTTCTAGCCCTCTTGTTTACAGGTTAAAAACATGTATGTTTCTTTTTTAAATAGGGTCTTTTGTACCCAAAGCTAGTCCTGTACTCCTCATCACCTGTCTTCACTTCCCAAGTGCTAAGATTGTATGTGTGCGCCATCATTCTCGACTTTCCACATGCCTATGTAAGGGAACCCCTCACTGCCCTCATCACTTTGCTCAAACGTTGCTTCCTCGGTGAGATCTACCCAGACCACACTGTTCAAATTGCAGTCCTTGACCTTCTCTTGCCACCTCTTTCTGTTTACTTTCGTATGCCCCATATTTTATTTTTTGTAGCACGTGCACCTGTTAGACAGTTACCTCCCTTCACCAGATTCTGTTCCATGAGGACTCAAGGATTTGTTTTGTTGTCTGATGTAACTCTAGCACCCCAGACAGTGCCTGGTACACTAGCTCTGGGGTTGGAAGCTGAACTTTGCCCTGCAACATTACCCCTGCTTAGCTATTTGACTTTGGATAAATCCTGTCATTTCTGGGTCTTTAGACTCCTTTAAAAAATGTGGGTGTAGCCAGGATGATCACTGAGGTTCCTAATTTCTGGTATGCTATGAAAAATAAAGGTATTATCATACAACTGTTATCTGTCTGAATCAAGTAAGTAGAGAGTAATATTAAAAGGGTAGCATTATTGTGTATGCCCTTAAATTAATGACCATTTTTTAAAAATTCTGTAAAGTTTTTTTAAATTTGTAAAAATTCTGCTGTAATGTATAATGGCCAAAGTTTTTGTCTTTATTTAGTATTTTAAAATCTTCACTTCTATTCCCCATCTGTATATGGCTTGTAACTCACAGTGGGTCTTCCCACTTCAGTTAACCTGTTTAGAAACTCCCTCACAGAAATGCCTAGACACTTCTTTCTATGGTGATTCTAAATCTCATGAACTAACCATCACAACTCAACCCCTTTTCATCTTGTCCCCCAAACATATCACTTTTTTTTTTGGTCTTTTTGAGACAGGGTCTCTCTGTAGCCCAAGCTGTCCTGGAACTCACTATGTAGACCAGGCTGGCCTTGAACTCACAGAGACCCGCCTGCCTCCGCCTCCCAAGTGCTGGGACTACAGGCGTGTGCCACCACACCTGGCTTAAGTCTCATTTATGAAAGATTTTTATATGAAAGATATTTTAATCTATAAGTTGTTTAGTAGTTTATTAGACTTTTATGAAAAACTATTGCGGTCACACTTTTATGTGATTACTTTGAAAGTGATTACAGAAACTAAGTGGTTTAAAATGTGATTGTGAAAATCTTGGTAAACTAAGGTACAGCATTTTTTTGTCTATATATCAATGTATAAATACATATATTTTGAGGATACATTAGTAGACTTGCATAGTACTTTGTATATATAGGAATAGTTATGATCATAATCATATCAAAATATTATTTGCATTCATTTGACTTTCTTGGAAATTTGTGTGACAATTTCAACCCTTAGTTCTGTTTCCCATATCAAAAGTTCTCTGTGGCCAGAGAGATGGAGATAAATCTAAGTATAGGGTGGTTTATGATGCAGGAATTCATTGCATCCTGTAGGAGAACTAACAGCTGGTGTTGGACCCACTCCAGTATGAAATATCAGCTTAATTTATGTCTTTGTTTTCCTAGGTGTGTCTGTCTCTTCTGTGGCTTCTGAAAGTGATTATGCCATTCCTCCTGATGCTTACTGCACAGACACTGAGTGCTCACAGCCGGAGCAGAAGCTGCCCAAAACCTGCTCATCTTCCAGCGATAATGGGAAAAATGTAAACATTGGCTCTGACTTTTAAAAATTAATGAATCTGTTTGTTTGGCTTTCCAAAAGGAAACAATATCATTTTCAAATGTTTTCTTTTAATTAGGAACCATTAGAAAAATCTGGCTATCTACTAAAAATGAGTGGGAAAGTCAAGACTTGGAAGCGGAGGTGGTTTGTTCTTAAAGGGGGTGAATTACTTTACTACAAATCTCCGGTGAGTGGACCTGAATTCCTCAAACTCTAAAGCAAGCTTCCAGCTGATTTTCTTCCCTGTAATAAAAATCTAATTATGTGTTAATGGCACAAAACATTCTTATAATTCCTGTTATAGCTAATCTTTTTATGTTTGCTTTTCTTCCTTTCATGCAGAGTGATGTAATTAGAAAACCCCAGGGCCATATTGAACTTAGTGCATCCTGCAGTATTTTAAGAGGAGATAACAAACAAACAGTTCAGGTACACATTTTTTTAACTTGTTACTCTTTTGGTATCATGCAAAACAATTCTCAGTTGAGATTGGACGAATCTTTGTATCTTTACTCACTTTAGAATCAGTTTGATTCTCAAAGGTATGTAAAGTCCTGAGACTTTTTAGTTAAAGCTGTAATGCAAGCTAAGTTTATGTTTGGTAATTTACACTATCCTTCTTTACCTTTTCTTCCCGTACTTTTCCAATATTTAATCTCCCAGATATTTTCAGCTCTCAAATGTCAAGCTATTTTAGGTAAGGGTTATCTGATAAATGAATTTTCAAGAAGATGTTAATGACATAATATACTATTGGATTCCAGAGCGGATGTATTTTAACACAGAGTTTGACAGTGACAGGTCTCCCATGAACTTCAGAGAAAGAAAGCTGTTGGTGAGCAGAGGCACTGTGCTGCCAAGTCTCACCAGAGGTGGCAGCTGCCCATCTTAGCCGCATAAACCTGTTAAATTTAAAACTCTTAAGATAGTCTGACAATTGTAAATTGAGACACTTTCTTTCTGAAATGTTATCAACAACCATTATTTGTTTTGTCTTGCTTCTTTGGAGGGTATAAGACAACATTAGCCAGAAAGTCCATGATTGAGGCTTTCAGTGGATTGAGAATGCCTCAGAGGTTTAAAACAGCAAATGACTGTCACGGTCACTCTCACAGTGATTAAAGTATTCGAATTGTCATGGAACCTAGCATTGGAGGTGCACCACATCTGCTTTCCTGTGTAGTAAGGATGTGGGTGATGTAGCAATGACAGGGAAATGCTCATCTCGGTCTTCACAGTGCCTTTCCTATTGCTTCCTCATCCCACTCTAGCTGACCACAGAAAAACACACATACTATCTGACTGCAGATTCTCCCAATATATTGGAAGAATGGATTAAAGTATTACAGAATGTTCTACGAGTACAAGCTGCTAACCCACTTTGCCTGCAGCCTGAGGGCAAACCAACAGTGAAAGGCTTGCTCACCAAGGTAGGAGTCTTATAGCATAGCAGTATCCTGCTACTACCTGGGTAAACTCCATGTATCATGAAGAGTGGGGTCAGACAATATAGGCATTGAATCCCTTGTTTGGGGGGTGAGGGAGGGTGTTCTAAGTGTAATACCCAAGACAAAAACCATAAGATGAAAAATAACAAATTTTACTACATGCAAAAAATGTAAATGAGGAACTGGAGAGGTGGCTCAGCAGTTAGGAGCACTGGCTGCTCTTGCGGAGGACCTGAGTTCAATTCCCAGCACCCATATGGCAGCTAATAACTGTCCACAACTCCAGTTACAGGGGATCCAAAGTCCTATTTTGACTTCTGCAGACATTGCACAACACAGTTGCACGTACATACATGCAGGCAGTATACTCATATACACAAAATTTTGTTTTAATGTAAATGAAAACTTCTGAAAAAGTCTTTCAAAGATGTGAAACCAGTTGATATGTTTAACAAGCTGGACCAGTGAGATGGCAAAGTGGGTAAAAGAGCTTACTGTCAAACTGAAGGTCTGAGTTCCATCACCAAAACCCACATAGTGGAAGGAGACACTAGACCTCAGCAAGTTGTCCTCTGACCACCACACATATGCCATGGCATGTGCGTGCACACACACAGATAGAATAAAAAATATTTAACAACCTTTTTCTAATCATTAAGTAAAGAATGAATGTCAAGCCAGGTGTGGTGGCTCATGCCTTTAATCTCAGCACTCATGAGGCAGAGGCAGATGGATCTCTATGAGTTCAAGGCCAACCTGGTCTACATAGTGAGTTCCAGACCAGCTGGGGCTACAGGTAGACCCTGTCTCAAAAAGACCAAAAAAGCTATCATTAAGAATTTTTAACATACAAATTGAAATAATGGGTTGCAGTTTTCAAATCTAATGAAAGGAAAGACTTTTTTTTTTGGTCTTTTTGACCATTGCATGACATAGCTGTACTTAGACACATGCATGCAATACACTCATACACATAAAATGAAAATAATAAAAATACATTTTTTAATTATTGGTTAAAAAACCCAGTATTGATACACACTAAGAATTTGCTAGTAAGAGTATGCTCTGGAAGTCAGTTTGCCAGTGTCCTGACTCAGGTGCTAACTCAGTTAATGTTTTTGGATGAATAGATGGATAAGGGAATATCAATTTTTGTATCTATATGCAGGTATGTTTGTGTGTGCATATAGGTGTGGAGGACAGAGGTCAACTACAGGTATCATTCCTCAGGCACTGTCTACCTTGTTTTTTTCTTTTTTGGTTTTTATTCCTGTTTATTTACTGTGTGTTACCTATGTGTGGGCCACTGCATACATGTGGAGGTCAGATGACTGCTTGCAGGAGACAGTTATTTTCTTCCATTATGTGGGTTTTGGGAATCAAATGCAGATCATCAGGCTTGGTGATAAGCACCTTTACCTGCTGAGCCATCTCATCATTTTGTTTTTCTGAGAGTTTCTCGCTGGGGCTAGGCTGTCAGACCCACAAGCCCTAGAAATCCTCCCCAAACTAGGTTACAAGCACACACCACCATACCTAGCTTATTGCGTGGCTACTGGAGTTGGAACTCAGGTCCTTATGCTTACATAGCAAGCACTTGACTGAGCTGCCTCCCCAGCTCTTAATTTGAAAAATATTTAAATATAGAGCTGTTCACCACAGCATAGTTGTTTTTTTCTACTACTTTAAAATGAGTGATAATTAGCATACTCTGAAATGCAAAGATTAAAAGTAGAGATGGCTCAGTGGTTAAGAGCACTGACTGCTCTTGCAGAGGACCCCGGCTTCATTTCCAGCACCCACAGGGTGGTTACGAACCATCCTTAACTCCAGTTCCAGGGGAATCCAAAGCCCTCTTCTGACCTCCACAGCACTGCACGACATGGGTGCACTCACATACATGCAGACAATATGCTCATACACATAAAATAAAAATAACAAAATATTTTTAAAAAGAATAAAAAAGAGTAAAATTTGAAATATATTTACTGTGACTCTATTAAGATATAGAACATTTTTATTACTCCAGAAAGAATCCTTGTACAACAGGGTTTATAATAAAGAAAAATTGGAATCAAGTTAGATGTAGGGTAGGCAGTAGCTTAAATAAATGTTTATATAATCATATAATGCCTTATTACACAGCCTTTTAAAACATTTTTATGCTTTTTATGTGTATGAGTGTTTTGCCTACATGTATGTGAGTGTGACGTGTGCATGCAGTGCCTGTGAGGGCTGGAAGAAGGTGTCAGATCCCCTGGAACTGGAGTTACAGATGGTGGTCAGCTGCCATGTGGGTGCTGGAAACTGAACCTGGGTCTTCTTCAAGAGCAGCCAGTGCCTTTAACTGCTGAGCCATCTCTCCAGCCTCTACACAGCCTTTTAAGTGTTGTAAAATACTTAATGCTATGGCAATATGTGGTGGTGTTCAGTTAGGTGACGGGCACAGTACAGAATGACACTATTACTTATTTTAGTTCTATGTAGTCACACAAAAATATCTAAATAGGGAGTGTACCAAGGTAGATTGGTTATTTCGATGTAGTTTTATTTTATGTTTGATTAATTCTGTTTTCTATCTTAGAATGAATAAAAAGGACTTATACTTGATATTATTATTAATTCTCATTTGCTGAACACAGCACTTCTCCCCCCTTTTTAATGTAAGACTGTTAGTTAATTTCAAATTAGCTGAGTTTTAGAACTGTCAATTCCCATGAAATTGAAAATAGTTCTGTTCTACTGTTAGTTTCAAATTAGCTGAATTTTAGAACTGACAATTCCCATGAAATTAAAAATAGTTCTGTTTTACATCTCAAACTCCAGTAGAAAATGGCATGCGACACATGGACACTAATAGAGCAATCAACAAGGTCACTGTGTTCATTAATGTCAAATGGCTTGTCAAAAGTGCACAGGGTGCTCTTCAGTAATATTTACAAAGGCTGACAAACTGTAGTACACTGAGCACCAAAGCTAAGGAAGAATTCACCAATGCCTTCAATAGAGAGATGAGAGAGAGACAGACAGACAGACAGACAGACAGAGAGACAGAGAGAGGAGAGACCATGTCAGACATCTACATTAGTTGTTCTCCACATCATCGTCATCATCATTATTGTTATTAATCATCATTATTATTTTGAGTCCAGATCTCTCACTGAACCTTCATAGATTCAGCTAGACTGACTGGCCAGCTAGTTTCAGGAATCCTCTGTCTCTGCCTCCTCAAGTCTATTCTCCCACAAATTAGTTTTTGTTTCTTTTTTACTTTATCAGCATGGCATTGTCAGTTTCTGCTCATATAATGTGTCTGTGATGCTTTGCTTTCCATTCCACAATTGCATTTTTTTTATGTTTTTACTTATTCATTTATTGTACGTATGCTGTGTGTGTGCGCATGCTCATTCCTGTGTGCATGAATGCAGGCACACACATACACAGCAAGCATGTGGAAATCTGAGGATAGCCTCAAGTGTTGGTCCTTGTCTCTTTGTTCAATGCGTACTCCAGACTAGCTGGCATGTGAGCTTCCAACAACTCTCCAGTCCATTTCCCATGTCCCAGGAGGGGCACGCTGGGTTTATAGACACATGTGCACTGTTGGTTCTGGGTTTTATATGAGTCCTAGGATCCAAAGTCAGGTTGTCAGATTTGGTGACAAGTGCTTTGCTCTCTAAGCCATCTCTTCAGCTCCACGCTTGAATTTAAAATGAATTTAAATAATGAGTTACCAAATGACTATACCATTAAGGTTTATAGACAGGGTACTTGTTAGATTTGCTTCTTACTTTTTATAAAGGCTTATCTACTCCCATATGTTCACCGTCAGAGAAAAAAATGGCTGTCAGTTATTCTGAGTGACTTGCTCTGAGCCCACATGGAGATTATAGTTTGAGATGCTGTGGAATAGCATTTGAGTACTTTACGATTTTCAAATTTTTTGGTTCCATTTATTTATGTGCATGTATGCTCAAGCACATGTTCCACAGCGTGTGTGTAGAGGCCAGAGGACAACTTGTGGGAGTGCGTTCTCTTCTTTCACCATGTGTTTCCAGGGGATTGAACTCAGGTCAGCAGCAGTCTTGGTGGCAAACACCTTTACCTGCTGAGCCATCTTGCCGGCCCTTATTCGAGTACTTCAGAGGACAGAAGTTTTCTCAGGGTGCTACATTGTTATTAGGCATAAAAATACACAAATAGATATTAAGAACTTGATTCAATTCTGGAAATTTGTTCATGTAATTGTCATTCTAATGTTTAAGAAGAACATTCCTTCCATAAAAATTGAGTTCTTTAAAAAATATTATCAAGCAATTGCCACATGCAACACAACGGGCTGGAGGATGTTAAAGAGACCAGCATATGATCCAGGTGCAGTGATAATGTGTATAAAAATTTCATGAGACCCATTATTTTATATGTTAACTGAACTTGAAAAACAAAACAGATAAGGGAGGGATATAAGCTTATTTACGGTGACATGAAAAGTACAATTACTGAGATGTATCATAAGGTCATAGACGGTTTGGGCTGTTGAACCAGTGACTTCTCAGAGATTTGCCTGTGCTGAATCCCTAAGGAGGAGTGGGAGTTAGTCCCACCAAATGGCAATGGACAGAGAAGGTACCCCAGGTGAGGAGACAGCATGGATAAGGCACACTGAAGACAAGCCACCTAAAGTAGCAACGTTTGGAGAAGCTGGAGAGCCGCTTGTTGTTTGTTGTTTTATACCATGTTAGGCACTTTGGACTTCATGAAGGATATGCAGAGCCCTTCAAGACTTGTAATAGACCTGGATGAATGCATGTTGTTAACAGATTAATGTGCTGAGAGGCAGATGAATTTGTAGGAGTCATAGTAGAGATTCTAAGAACAGATGAGGTAGTGGTGCTTGTGAACATGAGGCTCTGAAATGGTCATGGAAAAAGAGAAGGGAAGATGAATTTACTGTCAGGAGGTAAAGTCAATTTGTTTGGATTAGGGTTAGAGGTAGAAGAAATTAAAAGAATGCCCAGAGGAAAGATGGTGCGTGGTAAGAAAACTCCGGAGAAAAGAGCAGCTTTAGAAAGAATAAAACATTTTTTTGGAACATATCAATTTTTCAAGTTTGTAAAGACTTAGGAAGCCCAACAGGCCAGCAAGATGGCTCAGTGGGTAAAGGTGCTTTTGACATAAGCCCGGCAGCTTGAGTTCAGTCAGTCCCTGGAACCGATACAAAGGTGGAAGGAGAGAACTGACTTCACAAAGTTGTCCTCTGACCGCCACACACATGCCGTGGCATGCACACCCACATACATACATCACGTGCATACACTCTCATAGTAATAAGTTTTTTAAAATGGACTGGAGAGATGGCTCAGTGGTTAATAGCTCTAGGTGCTCTTTCAGAGGACCCAGATTCGGTTCCTGACACATGGCAGCTAAAAACCATATTTAACTCCAGTTCCAGGGAATCTACTGCCCTCTTCTGGTCTCCACAGGCGTTGCATGACATGGGTGTGCCTTCATGAAGGCAAAACTCTCATACACATAAAATAAAAATAAAATTATTTTTTAAAAAGAAGCTAGCAGACAGCAGAACACCAGACTACATCAGAAGAGAGAGCTGACTTAGAAAGGAGAACTTTGGGACTTGCAACATTTATGAGAGAGCGAAATCACCCAGAAAAAAAAATGTGCATATGTAGGGGTCTGTGATTGAAACCCTTGGGTTTCCAACACTTAAGGATACATGAGGGACATAAATGAATCCTGAGAGTACTGTCAAGGAGCCTAGAGTGGAACACTTAACTGGGGACGTGCGGAGATCCCAGGGTCATGCATTCAGTGATCCGGGAAGAAAGCCTAGCACAGTGGGCTGGAGGGTCAGTAAAAGGCGAATAGGTGCAGGGTTTGAGTTTGTAGGACTGTCTGCACTCTCTAGTACATTAGAAAGAATCAAGCTGGAGGGAATATGGAGTCAGGAGATGTGCTTTTAGGATGGGAATGACATATGCTTTGTATTTATAACCCGAGGGAACGCAGCCAGGAGAGGAGGGAGATTTAACATGAGAAGTGAGTGGGTGGGAATGGTGGGAAGGCACAATGGAAGGAATGGCCTGGAAGGATATGAGGAAGGCTGTGGATGATGTCTTCAGTTTGGGGAATATTGAGTAATAGCACTAATAATGTCCTTGGACTCTGTAAGCCAAGGTTATTTACTGAGAGTTGGGGGGGGGGTCGCTGGTTTGAGAGTAAACACTGAGGAAAGCCCAGGGTACCCAGAGACATGGGGGATTCATACCTGTTACTAAGACTTGCCTGACTTTAATGGTTTGAGTTCAGAGTTCACATTGGTTATTTTTCTCTAGCATCTTCAAATGCCCAGATTAGGAACAGAGTCTTTACAATGTAGTTATGGGGGCATAGAGATGTCCCCCTAACATCTTATTATATAAACTTCTGATATGAAATATGCTTGAAAGAATTTTTACTGTAACCACAGCATTATTTCTACCACCTGGATTCCACAAATAACTTTTTACTTGCATTATTTCATGGGTATCAAGATGATGATTTGAAATCAATATTTTATTATGAAAAATTTTCGAATGTATGAAAGTAAAAAATATAATGGCCCTTCATAGAGTCATTGTCCAGTTTCAACATTTATCAACAATGACTAACATTATTTCATAGTAACCCTCTACCATAAGTCTTTTGTCTCACTTCCTCTCCTAGATTATTCAAAGGCAGATGGAGATGACATTTTGTTGAGTAGATTTGTTAGAAGCATAGGAATGCAGTTTGGTCATGGGCCCTGGAGCTAGAATTGTTCTGTGATCAGACATGAGCTCCCAGGTTGGCAGAGAAGGAAGGGAGGCTGGGCAGGGATGGAGGAACCAGGAGATGGAAGGATCAGAGGGCTTGAAGTTCTGCATGAGGTCAAAGAATAGCAATGATGTGAGTAAGAGGGCCAAGGGAGGTGGGAGGCAGTGGTGATCAGGGAGCATGGAATGTGAGCTGCAGAAATGGAGCCATTCCCAGTAATGAAAAAAGAACTAGGGTGTGAGCACAGGGGTGGGTGGCAAAAATGGAAGATAGTGAAGCTTACTGGAAATGAAGAGAGTGCTGATGAAGAGACGATGTGGCAGAGAAGCTGGTGAAGTGCTGTGAGCCATGCAGCCTCCGCACAAGTACTGCTCTGCCTCTCGCCATCTGTATGACCTGGAATAAAGCATTTAACAGGCCCTCTGTCTTAGTGTCCTAGTCTATGAAATGGGGACAGTAATGTGCCAATCCCCCAGAGCATTAGGTGAAATAAATTCTATTGAATGTGTAAAGTATGTTCACACAGTACCTGGCGTATCAAAAGCATTCACAAAAAGTGCTGAATATTATCACAGGCACTTCATGTAGATACTGAAGCCAGCAAGGCTGGTGGCAGGATTTGTGCTGGAGAAACTATGGGGATGTGAAAGAAACCAGGAGAGCTTGTGTTTTGTGTATTGATGAAGGTTTGGGTTAAGAGCTTTGCTTGTTCTCAACATCTAAACAGTACTGATATGAAATATCTTTGTTATAGAAGCAAGGTCAAAAATTATTTTTTAAAATTGTTTCGTTTGCCAAGCCTTTGAGACAACCCTTTCTTCTTTGTAGAGATTTGGCTAGTATAGTATGTTTATTATAACTTGCAAATTCAGAATTTGAAGAAATCTTAATATAAAATTTACCTGAGAAGGATAGGATGTATCTATCTTGGCGTTTGTAGCACATATCTTTAATCCCAACATTCTGGAAGTAGAGCTAGGTGGATTTCTGTGAGTTCAAAGCCAGCCTGGTTTACATAGCTAGGTTCAGGTCAGCCAGGGCTACAAGTGAGACCTTGTTCAGAAAAAAGTTAGCCTGTATTTTGAAAGCACTGCTCTCACGGTGAATTGGTGAAGGTTTTCATTTACTTTCAGCTCAATTGTAGCCATTGTTTTGTTCTGTCATTTCCAAAGTACACGAATTATACTTTGGTTTTGAGGAAACTTCCTTCCGGAGCTGTTTAAAGAAAGTGGAAACAATCCTGTATAGCACTATTTAAAAGTGCCAGGATATTTGTCTGTAAATATATGTTTCCAAATTTAATTAAACTGAAACGTGTCTTGCCAAATGAAACTTTTCTGTTGTTTTCTCAAGGAGCATTGTTTTTAAAGCATCCATCAAAATGTTAGTGGCAGAGTTATTTTTAAACCATAGCTTTGAAAACCCAAAAGGCTGGCTGGGGTTTGTAGGGTTTAAAAAAGCCATGTATTTGACTCCTTATATAGTGAGGAAGGAAGCATTTTTGTGCATCTACCATTATCTTTTATTT
This sequence comes from Nannospalax galili, assembly GCF_000622305.1. Taxonomy (NCBI): domain Eukaryota; kingdom Metazoa; phylum Chordata; class Mammalia; order Rodentia; family Spalacidae; genus Nannospalax; species Nannospalax galili. The sequence goes on from NW_008340854.1 coordinate 4,357,503, forward strand.
ATATTGTCTAATTTGATGAACTGACAGCCCAGGGAGGTGTATGACCCTATGTTATGATGGAATAGCCAAGAGTGTAAGCCACTGCCTGTGGATATTCTAGTAGAATATACTACAACTCCTTAAAAATATATATTATATTTTGTGTGTGTGTGTGTTGTGTACCGCAGTGCACATATGGTGGTCAGAGGACAACTTGCGAGTGGTACTTCTCTCCTCCCACTACGTGAGTCCTGGGAATCCAACACAGGTCGTCAGGCTTGGCAGCAAGAACCTTTAGCTACTGGGCTGTCCTGCTGGCCTGATAGAACTTTTTTTTAAGACTTGTCTTGTTTCACCTTAAGTCTTGGCCTTTTCTACTTTAGTGACTTGCCTATTATAAAATCTGCTGTAGTAATACTAATTAAAGAAGATCACAAAATTGAGGAGGGTGTGAGAAGAGTTGGAGGGGGAAAGGAAGAATGAAAATTATATAAATACAGTACTCCTATATAAAATTCTCAAAAAATTAAATTAAAAAATATGCTTTGAGGGGCTGGAGAGATGATTCAGTGGTTAAGAACACCGGCTGCTCTTGCAGAGGACCTGGATTTGATTCCCAGCACCCACATGGTAGCTAACAACCATCTGTAACACCAGTTCCAGGGGATCAGACCCCTCTTCTGACCTCCAAGGCATTGCACAACATGGGTGCACTTACATACACACAGGCAAAACACTCATAACACATAAAATAAAAATAATAGATGATTTTTTTTAAAAATCTGCTTTGGCGGGAATTTTCATTCTCCCAATGCATTGTTATCAGAGTACGTCATTTAATTTAAGTCATTTCCAGAATCTGCAAGAGGCTGCCAAGTCTGTATCCTTCCCCAGGAGCCTCTCCCCTCCTCCCTCAGCCTCAATCAGGCCTCCTTGCTATTGCCAAGACTCACCAGATACATCTAGTCTAAATTGTAACTCCCTCTTCACCTCCCCCAAGCACTCTCTCGCCTCCTGTATTCATTGCTCTCAGTAGTTCTTTTCACATTGGTAAGCCTGACAATAGAATTTTGTCCTTCGTTGTGGTTTCCAGGCTGTGGCCTGGATCACACTGACACTAGATCACTCTTACATTGCAGCAGAAGGTTTAGCTTTGAGGCAGATGTTGGCCATGTGTGTTGTCAGGACCACTGCAGGGGAGTAGAATTACAGAGCAGGCTCAGCCAGGCACAATGTGTCCTGGGATGGGTAGTAGGGCTTTATCTTAGTCTTACCCATTGATAAAAATGGGTTTCATGTTCTTCTAGCATAGAGGACATAGTGGGGACTGCCTGGTATAGTGCCTGTACCTGCGCAGGGCTAATGCAGGTTGAAACTCATGATACAGACTTTTACAAGCCACCAACTTATGAAATGCCCACAATACTCAATTAAAAAGGGACTGGAGAGATGACTCAGGGGTTAGGGACTGGAGAGATGGCTTAGGGGTCAAAAGTATCTGCTGTTCTTCCAGAGGACCTGGGTTCGACACCCAGCACCCATATAGCAGTTCTGGCTCTGTCACCCTCTTCTGGCCTTCAAGGGCATTACACACGTACCAGTAAACATACTGGCAATCAAAACACATGTACAAATTTTAAAAAATCATAAAAAGTTTTAGAAAAAATGTATTTTGGGTGAAGTTACATGGCATACTGCTGATTTGATGTCTTCCTCACAAGACTGTAAGTCTTGCAGAAGTTTGTAACTTGTTTATACGGGTCAAGAGCCAGATACAAATTCTGTCCCAGACACTCACTGTGTACCTAATGTAGAGGAGCTACTCAACCTCAATATAGTAATAGCTTTTAATAGTATTGTGTCATTTTGTGTGATTCCTTCTAGAGAAAACATCAATTGTTTTAAACAAATTGTTTTCATTTGGGAAATCACTAGATTTAAGTTTTATTTTCAGTTTGAACATCAAAATGGTACCCATAGGGCCGCAGGGATATTGGAAATCTATGAAGTAAGGAAACTATGAATAAACTTAATTGTGAAATTGGTGCTTTTTTTTTGAGTCAGGGTCTCCTTGTAGCCCCAGTTGGCCTGGAACTTACTATGGAGACCATGCTGGCCTCTATCTCACAGAGATCTGCCCGCCCCTGCCTCCCAAGTGCTGGGACTAAAGGTGTGCGCCACCATGCCTGGCCTGGTGCCTTTTCGTATTTGACTCCTAGTCCTGGTCCTAAATGTCATATTTAGCACATAGCAAAGGTGCTGTGCTGTTGCTGTGAGCTGCTATTATAGGTGAATCTTCTAGCATTTGAACAATCCAACTGGATTATCACTTGTACTTGGGCAAACTGGGTACCTGTAGCACGTCTCAGAGAATTTATAAGCTGTATTGCAAATTCCCAGTCTTCTGAACAACATTTTAATTCACTGAAATGTAATTTCAGGTAAAACATGGATATTCCAAGAGAGTCTGGTGCACACTTGTTGGAAAGATATTGTATTATTTTCGTAGTCAAGAAGATAAGGTATGTATGCATTTTCTTTGTCTGTTTTGTCTTTTGAGACAGGGTTTCCCTGTAGCCCCAGCTTGCTATGTAGACCAGGCTGTCCTCGATCTCACAGAGATCTATCTGCCTCTGCCTCCCCAGTGCTGGGATTAAAGACATGCACCATCACACCCGGCTATGTATGCTTTTTTTTTTTTTGTCTTTTGTCTTTTTGAGACAGGGTCTCCCTGTAGTCCCAGCTGACCTGAACTCACTATGTAGACCAAGCTGGTCTTGAATTCACAATGATCCGCCTGCCTTTGCCTCCCGAGTGCTGGGACTAAAGGCATGTGCCACCATGCCCGGCATATGTATGCACTTTTAATGTGCCAATTAGATGAAAATTTTTGCTTGTGATGACTGAGAGTTTTCTTTTTGACTTTTCTGTTGCTAGGTAAAACTTAGAACTTTTGGTAAGGGTGAAACTTGGTGTTAATTTATTACTGAGATAATAACCCAGTAGGGCCTTGATTTCTAATTTTTAGCCATAGGGAGTTTTCAGTAATGTACTTTCTAAGACTTAGAAGAGCAGAGCCTTCTTTTCCCACTTTTGACCCTCATTTTATTGTGTTCCCCTGGGTTCTGGCGGGTTAGATAAAGCTGAGAACTATATCAAAATGCTGAGTGATTTCTGTTGGTTACAGGAGAGTGTTATGTTTTTTTAAAAAATGCCTTACCAAGTTTCTCTAATAAGTGAATGTTGTTCTTATAGTTAGAAGATAATTTACCCAAAACGAATAGTGTTAGTCACAGAAATACAAATAATAATGACAGAAATCCATTGTTATTCCTGTAAAGTATTGAGCATACGTGTGAATCTGTGTAGACCAACTTTGTGCTGTAGACATTTCCAAAACCACTTTGGAGTCTGGATCAATGTCTTTGAAGAAATTAAATCATAATACTTAAAAGCACTGGTTGTATTGGTTGGTTATGGGAACATGGTTTATTAATTACCTTTGCATAGCTGTAACGGAAAAAAAATACCTGACAGAAACAACTTCAGGGTGGAAGGTTTAATTTTGGCACATGGTTTCAGAGGGTCCAGCCCATGGTTGCTTGGCTTCATTCAGTTGGGAAGAACATCATAGGAAGGGGTATGGCATGTGGTTTGTGGAATGTGGTGGAGGAGCATCCTTTCATTACTAACAGGAAGCAGATGGTGAGGCAGGAAGGGGTCAGGGACAAGATAACCCAGAGAAATGCCCCTAATGCCCAACTTCCTGCAGCTAGGTCCCACTTCCTAAAGTTTCCAGAACCTCTGAAAGTAGCACACCAGCTGGGGACCAAGGCCAATACATGGGTCCTCAGGGGGAATGCTTCATATCCAAACGAGAGCATAAGATGAGTCCTGTGGTACAGGAAATAACCACATTAAATACTGAGGTGATGAGACCTAGATTTTCATAGGGTTGCTGTGCCTAGAGCACATAAGTAGGATAGTATTGCTTTGTATTATTATAATATAATTCATTTTCTTCATTTTTTAAAACTTTTTATTATCAGTGTGACTTTTGCCCTATTATTTTGCTTTTGTTTTGATACCTTTCTTTTCCCCTCAAAGTTTAGATAAGTTAATTTTTCATTTTTCTTCTATAAGTTTCTTCATTAAGTGCCCAGCATGGTGCTTTGTACATAGTAACTACTCAGTATACATTTATTATTTAGTGGGTCAAGAATCATGTTTTGGGGCTGGAGAGATGGCTCAGCAGTTAAGAGTGTTTACTGCTGTTCCAGCGGATCTGAGTTTGGTTCCTAGAACCCTTGTTGAGTGGCTCATAACTACCTATAACTCCAGCTCCAAGGATCTGACACCCTCTTCAGTCCTCTGTGGACACTCATACACATGTGGCATACATAGACATACACACATACACATAAAATTAACAATTTTTAAAAAGAATGCTTAAAAAGAATCATGTTTTTCATGAAAGACAATATATATAATTAAGCAATCTTCACTACTAACCAACTACTCAGCAGATATTATTGCATTTTATATGCACTACACAGATAAGAAGAGACTCTGGCATTTTTAATATTTTATTTATTACTTTTATGTGTATGAGTGTATTTCCTGCTTGTGTATAAGTGCATCCGTGTCGTGCAGTGCCCACAGAGGTCAGAAGAGGGTGTCAGATCCCGTGAAACTGGAGTTGCAGACAGTTGTTAGCTGCCATGTGGGTTCTGGGAATCAAATTCGGGTCCTCTGCAAGAGCAGCCAGTGCTCTTTACTGCTGAGCCATCTCTCCAGCCCCAGAGATTATGGTATTTTAACTGGATCTAAAGGAAGTAAAAGAACATCCATGTGAATATTTGTGCCTGGTGTATGCTAGTCAGAGGGAGCAACCAGGTGCAAAGGCCCCAAAGCCTGGTGTCTTGGGAGAGGTAAGGTCAGTGTGACTGGATTTAATCCTTTAGGAGGAAAACAGTAGGAGATGAGCTCAGTTCTGTAACAGGAGCTGAATCATATAGGGTCTTATTTGTCCAAGTAAAAATGTTGGCTTTTTAAGACAGACAAAATTTTTTTGGAGGTAATTCTTATTTTATAGTGTGAATGTTTTGCCCACATATATGTAAGTGTACCACATACGTGCAATGCCTGAAGAGGCCCAAAGAGGGCATTAGATCTCCTGGAAGTTGGGTCACAGACCAACAGCTATTAGCCGCCATGTGGGTGCTGGGAATTAAACCCTGGTCATCTGCAAGAGCAGCCAGTGCTCTTAATTGCTGAGTCATCTCTCCAGCCCCGAAAAGAATTTTTAAAATATGTAAATTTTTCAAAAGGTGAAACTTTGAAAGTTACCGAACTTCAGTTTTTTTTCAATATTCTCCATTGAATTTTTGTGCATTTCATACAGTATGTCTTAATTATTTTTAAACCCCTCCCCTTTCTGCACCCCCAGATTTCATGCATTCAGGACAGACAAAATGTTACCTCTGTGTTGGTAGGGTTTTCAGTAGGCCTGAGAATTGACAAGAGAGGGATTATGGGAGAAAGGTATACATTTAATATAAGCTGTATAGGAGACAGGGGACTTACCAGGAAATGAAGACCATAAACACTCATCTATTAAACTGGACAGAGAGTAAGCCGCCTAGGAGGCCGAGGGACTGCCATAGCTGCCTGGGTGGAGAGGTGCCGACAAGGTAGCTTCTCTTGGCCTCAGCTTTTCCTTGATCAGAGTATTTCCATTCTGCTATAAGAAAGCTATCTTCCACATGGGAATTTTGGCTCCTGCCCTGGAGAAGAAAACGGGGAGGAGAGTCAGGGTGCCTTTCTTACATCTATTATTTTAACATTTGTTGCTTTTTAAAAATCCCTTTAATTCAAAATTATCTTTATGCCAAAGAGGTATCTTTTGGTGTGGCTTGTTCTGTCACCTTCAGCTTTTACCCTGAGCAAGACAGGAAGCCACTGGAGAATTTTGATCAGAGCAGGCACATGGTCTTACCCATGTCTGCTAGGAGCACTGGGCTTCTACTGAGGCCTAGACTAAGATTATAGCTAAGAGAGTAGTACAGTAATCTAGCCAAGAGACAGTCGTGGATTAATGGTGGCAATGGAGCCATAAGAAGACCAGCTTCTGCATATTTTCTCAAAGTCTTGCTGACAGAATTTACTGATTAGAAAGGTATGATATAAGAGAGAAAGAAAAAGGTCAATGATGATGACAGGTTTTGGTTTAAACAGCTGGAAAGATAAAATCACCAGGTGCAAAGGAGCCTGGGAGGTTGTTGAAGTAGGCTTGTCAAAGGAATCTTGAGATGCTGTTAGACTTCCAAGTACAGATTGTGAGCTGGAGTTAGGCACTTGGGAGTATGTGCTTGGATTAAAGCCACAAGCTTGCATGAGATCACCCACAGTGTGTGTAGGTGGTCAGGACAAAGAGTCCAAGCACCGAGCCTTGGGATTCAGCATGAAAACAGGTAATAGTAAATGTCTTGTGGTTAGAATGGATTTTAAAATATAATTGTAGCCTAGTATGGAGGTGCATACCTGTAATCCTAGTACCAGAAGGCTGATACAGGGGGATGGTGGCAAGTCTGAAGCCTGCCCGGCCATATAATGAGAAGAAAAGAAAAAAGAAAAAAAAACCCTGCAATTGCACACCTGGCCAAAAATTTTAGAGGTTGTAAATCTGAAGCAGGTTGTGTAATGTCCTTAATTAAAACAAAAGTTTTAAAACAGATATGCTGAATATCTAACATGGAAGATATGTTTATGTTGGTCAGTAAAAGAGAGTAGATAAAATTGAACAAAACCAGCTCTAGGAGGGTTTTCTTACCCTTTAATGATAATGGAAAGAATCACTGCATTACTGGGAGATGTGGAGCATACTTCAACAAAGAGTATTAGAACACTAGATATTTATGGCAGTCTGGGGTGCTCTTTGTACCAGATGCCTAGTTATTTTTTTCTGTGAACAATACTGAGACTATGTCTATACTTTTCTTTTTGACCCACTTGCTTAATCAACTTACCAATCAATTCTGTAGGGAAAACAAATCCACTGAGTATGTTGGATGAAATATTACTGTTATTTGACCAAATAATTGGTCATGTTAGTCCCACTGAATAATCTCAACCAGTGATTCTTGTTTTTTCCTCAGAAGTTAAGTCTAGTACTCACTTTGTTATTTTCTATTACAGTTGGGATTTTTGCTTGTTGCTTCTACATTTGTAAGTGTGGCTAATCTATCTAGAGTCCTTTTTTTTTTCTTTATCTTTTTGAGACAGGGTTTCTCTGTATCCCCAACTAACCTGGAACTCACTATGTAGACCAGGCTGGCCTTGAACTCACAGAGATCCACCTGCCTCTACCTCCCAAGTGCTAGGATTAAAGGCGTGTGCCGCCACGCCTAGCTTAGATTCTTTTTTTTTTTAAGTATGCTTTTTAAAGATAAAAACAAAAAGGACCATGCAACTTCAAGTAGGAAAAAACCAAGAAAGTGCCTTCTTTACAATTACTAACCTTTGCTTCAGTTTCCTCTAGGTCAGCTCAAACTCTGGGAGGCAAAAGTTGAAGAGGTGGACAGGTCCTGTGATTCAGACGAAGATTATGAAGCCAGTGGACGTAGTCTGTTGTCCACTCATTACACCATAGTTATCCACCCCAAAGACCAAGGCCCCACTTACCTACTGATTGGCTCCAAGCATGAAAAGGTATGTAAAGTCTTGTTGGTCGATTTAAAATGATTCAGACTTTATGATTCAGATATTGATGATTTCAGACCAATTTTATGGAAATAGGGAAGAGATTTTGCTAAAGACTCCAATTTCTGTTTTCAGAGATTCTTTACTTCTCTGGAAATAAGTTTCCAAACAATAGAAATTGTATCAAGGTTGAACTTAATTCTTGATGGTGGGGAACAAAAGACCTTATGTTAAAAAAGGGTGAACTTTACAGACTGGACTTTTTTTTTCAGTGACCCTAAGACTTCTAACATATTTTACTCATTTTCAATAAAAATGAATAATTATATTTGCTACATATAATTGTATATGACAAAGAAGTTATCACAAATTAATGGGGAAGTAATGAATTGTGTGTTTATTACATATAATTATATTTTGATGAAATTAGCTATTGAGAAAAACTAATTTTTTCATTTCAGATATATGTAAAAATAACTTATAGATAAATTTAAAGAGCTAAAAGACTTCAGTGAAATTTTTTCTTTAAAAAGCTTTTATCTGATCTCTAGCTAGAAAATGCCTTATAAGAAAAAGAAAACAATGTAAGAAATTATAGTGACAACACAGCTGGCCTCATAGCTCAGGCCTGTAAGACCAGCTATTGGAAGGCTGAGGCAAGAGGATAACTAGAAATTATAGAGGCAATGGTTGATAAATTTGACTTTTAAAAATTAAAATCCTTCCTTATAGCAAATAAAATCATAAATGTGACTAAACTATATTACAAAAAACAAAGTATCTCATATGTGGCTACTATATATTTAAAAAAATATTTTATTACTTTTATGTGTTTGAGTGTACTGCTGGCATGTATGTAAGTGTACCTATGTCATGCAATATCTATGACGGTCAGAAAAGGGCATCAGATTCCCTAGAAATGGAGTTATGGATAATTATTAGCTGCCATATGGGTACTGGAAACCTAACCCAGGTCCTCTGCAAAAGCCAGTGCTCTTAAGCACTGAGCCATCTCTCCAGCCCCGCTACTATATTTTTAACATACAATTAATTTATAATTTTTTAAATTAAATTTATTTTTGTTTTATGTGTATGAATGTTTTGCCTACATGTATGTGCGTCCACTTGTGTCCTCTGGAAGAGGAAAGCAGGCAGTGCTCTTAATCACTGAGCTATCTCTCCAGCTCCAATAATTTATAAATTCTTATGCTGTGTGTGGTTGTGTTTGAGCATATGCACCAGACAGAGTGCTCCATGTACCTCTTCTTCATCTGTACAGTTACTCTCTGTGAGGGATTATCTTATTTCCACTTACAAAGAGAAAAATGGAAGCACTTTCCTCTCAGATTTTAGAACCATTTCCCTGACTCCCTTTTGATTTGAAAAATACTACATTTCCAACAGAAAAATGGATGACCCACTCACTGCAGAACTTACTAAGGAAGGTAATGGTTAATTAACCATGTAATTTAGATTCTTCTATAATGAAAGAGATGGAAAATATGAAAAATGACAGATATTCAAATTATCAAAGACTTAAAAACTGATATGAGTCCAGTTGTGATGAGGGAAGTGCTCCCTCATTACTGGAGGGTGTGTGAGGACTGAGAGAGAGCACTCTGGGAAGCATCCTCAAGTACACATCAAGGATTTCTGCCAAGTTCCTACAGAGTTCCTATAATTCATGACTAGTTCTAGTCCTGACTCATAATTTTTCAAAAAATATATACTAAGGAGGCTGGAGATAAAGCTCAGTGGTAGATCTCTTGCTAGGCATGTGCAGGACCTTGGGTTTGATTTCCAGATTTGTTTGCTCATTTTGAGCCAGAGTGTCCCTGCAGCTCCAGCTAACCTGGATCTCACAGAGCTCCACCTGGCTATGCTCTCTAGTGCTGGAATTAAAGGTATGCACTACCATGCCTGGCTTTATCCCCAGCACTTTTTTAAAAAAGGAATATATATTGAGAACATTATCACAAATTAGATATATTATTTTTTAAAATAATTTTTAAAATATTTTATTATTTTTATCTTATGTGCATGAGTGTATTGCCTGCAGGTGTGTAAGTGCACCCATGTTGTGCAATGCCCTCAGAGGTCAGAAAAAGGTGTCAGATCTCCTAGAACTGGAGTTACTATTTGGGTGCTGAGAATCAAACCGAGGTCCTCTGCAAGAGCAGTCAGTGCTCTTAACCTCTGAGGCATTTTTCCAGCCCCCTATTTTTAAATTAATTTTATCTCAGAAATACCTGAAACACAGAAAACAACCAATGCCTCTTTTTAACTAACAAGCATTAGATGTGACAGTATTTTGATTTATTTTATTTTTATTTTATGTTTATGAGTGTTTTGCCAGTGTGTAAGTGTGCCATGTGTGTACAATGCTCACAGAAGTCGAAGTTGGCATGGGATCCCCTAGAATTGGAGCTATGGACAGTTAACAGCCATGTGGGTGCTGGGAACTGAACCCCAGTTTTCTACAAGAGCAGCCAGTGCTCTTAACTGCTGATCCATCTCTCTAGACCCATGACAGCATTCTTATTTGAGAAATTAATAACCATCTAAATATTCAGCAATAAGAAATTGAGTAAATAAATCTGGTTTATTTA